>NC_065597.1:19334448-19934448 GCF_024542745.1 Macaca thibetana thibetana | reverse complement strand
TAGGAACAGACACCCAAGCTTCCATGGTATGATATATTGTACTGAACACTATCTTTAAAAAAAAATTGCACGTTAATTGACTCTCTCAGGTGACTGTACTTCAATTGGTATACATTACTTCTAAAAGTGAATAAATGGCCTGTTTTTCTTTAAGGAAGTAGAGCTTCAAAATTTATCTTCATATCTTTTTCCCTAGGCCCAAACATAAATTGGCAAATTGCTGAATGTAGTGGAGTCTCCATCATTAAAAAATTCTCAGGTGGTATTTCGTGTTATTATGTGGATTTTGAAAGTTTATTAAAACTTACATGTAGAACTACATCAGCAAAGTGAGTTTTGGGAAAGAACATTTATTACTACTTGATTATTTGGTGATCTAGTCAAATTTTCTACTTCTTAGGTCAATTTTGAGTGTTCATTTTAAAATCAACATTATTATGCATTTTATCTAAATTTCAAATGTATTGACAGATAAAAAGTATTTTATTTCTCAGAACATCTGGATTTTAGAGTTATGTTATGATGGATTTCAAATTTTACTGCAGTACGATCTAATAGTACAGTCTTTATAATTCCAGTTTTTTAAAATTGAGAATTCTGTTGTAATCTAATACATGGTCATATTTATTAAAAGATGTATTCCATAAATGTGCATTTTCTGGTTGATAAGGTATGAAATTTCACTTTTTAAAATCATGTTAACCAAATCGTATTATTACTTATTTTTTATCTTCATGTCTCAAAATTTCCTGAAAGAATTACTCTGGAGCATATGACACTTAAAATGAAATCTCTTACTGCATAATATGGGAGAGAAAGAAAGCTTAATATGTGGACATAACAAGGATTGGGGGTGGCATGAGAAGATGGCATTGTTACCACTGCTTTATTATGTAAGTGGAAAGTTTATAAAAGATGTAATAGAGTTAACCTACCTTCAGAAAAAGTTAACATTTTAGGCTTTATTGATAACATTCATGCTGAAAACTATTTCAAAATAATATAGAGCCACATAACTAAAATGTATGATTATTGTGAAAAGTTAATTTTGGATTTCAGGAAAGGAGATGGGTAATTAACATTTGTATTTGATAATCTAGGCTTTGAGAAAATTATAGGCTATTAAGCAGAACCTTGAAGAGTTAGAATTTTAGAATCATGAAGAGGAAAGATGTGACAGTCATGGTTAAAAGTGAAAGAATAAGGGAAGACCCAAAGCCAACAGTATGTGTGAGTTTGTTTAATCTGTGCTCATATGGTTCAATATCTGAGTAAAATCTGGTCCAAAAATCATGGCCCAGCAACCAAATGGCTATTTGAAATTCATTTAACTTCTTCTATTGTTTTGATATAAATCTTGACTATTTAGTTTTTAAAAATATGTTGATTAGAAGAAAAGGTGAAAAACATCCCAACATTTCAGACTTAGATTAGGAAAAGGGTGACTGGAAGGGTAAAAATGTTAAGGTACTGAATCATCACCATCACTATGAAGATGAGACAAACGTTTCTTCCTAATGAGGCAGGAGAATAGAGTCTAGAGATAGGGAACCTGAAGCCAATTCACACTGACTTCCTAGAACTAAATCAAAAGGAGAAGTCCAACTTTCCATGCCCAAGTAACAAAAGGATCAGAGGCTACTCCCTTTGCAACCCCACCCACCTTTATGCATAGCAGAAGAAAAATGGAAAATACCTCTGATTTGTCCCCTCTGGCAACCAGTCAGACTGGCTGTGGGCCTAGTCTGTATTTGCATAGGGGTATAACTTTGCAACTTCACTTCAGCCTCTGATTGGTCACCTTGTGCGACTAATCAGACTGGTCACGGGTCATTCCTCCAGTTACCTAGACTGTAAACCAGGTAACCAATGGGACACCTCTAAAGGGTATTTAAACCCCAGAAAATTCTATAACCAGGGTTCTTGTGCCGCTTGCTCAAGCCTGTTCCTAGTGTGTGGAGTGTACTTTCGTTTCAGTAAATTTCTGCTTTCGTTGCTTCATTCTTCCATTGCTCTGTGTGTTTTATCCAATTCTTTGTTTCAAACGCCAAGAACGTGGGCAACTAATAGTCAAGATCCTCCACCAGTAACAACAGTACTATGTTTAGACATCAGTGAATGAAAATTAAGTCCTAATGGTATAAGAGTACATTTTCCATCTCTAAGATCCAAAGCAACCCTTTATAAAAGGGTCTTGCATCATTTATTTATTGAAGGCAATAAATAGTTAAAATGCTACTGTAATAGCAATCATCCTTGAAGTGATTTTTTTTAAAGATAAAATCAACCCGTGACAGTGAAGCTCCAGTAATGATTTTTTTTGACTACTTAATCTTACTTAACCTTATTGAGACACTGCTCCATTTTTAGCTGTAGTACAGAAAAAAGAAAAACAAATCCTTTCCAAATACTTGTAATTTGAACAGGGCAATGTGCATTTGCAAAATTAATTTCACAAAGAAAAATTCCCAGATACAGAAAAGCTGTTTCAGCTATTTCATCATGCTGAAGTCAATTTGTTTGCCATATTCAGGGAGGGCAGGACCTTTCCCCATTGAAGAATGTACAGGTGCACTAGCCATTATTTGTAAAAGCAGATGGTGCTGACTTTTGACTTTTTCTTTAAGGCTAGGAATATAGCCATGTTCTAAAGGATGAAAGTGTGTAAACAACACACGTATTTCTTCAAAGCCTAAATGTTCTCTTTTTTTGAGTTGATTTTCTCAACTGGAAGCTTTGTGTCTTCTGCCAGGAGCCAGAAGTCTTAAAAGCAAAAAAAAAAAAAAAAAAGTTAAGAAGCTGCAACATCACTGCAAACAGTCTGGTCAACCGGACAGTGGCATTTCAGGCTTCTGTGGTTTTAAATTTTTGGCCAGACAAATGTGTCATTGGGATGCTCTGCCACTGAGTTTTGCTTCCAAGATTGTTTACTTCATTATAATGTATTTCTGTAAGGTTTTTTTAAATTGAAATTTCTCTTATAGAAATCTCTTATGTTTTACTGCCTCTATGATGAGCAGAGATTAGCTTTGCATTTGCAAAATTAAATTACTTTCCCAAAGTATTTCTTAATTTTCATGCAGATGCCACTGAAAATTCCAAGAGAGAAAAAGTTGTTAGCTGCACTTTAAATATGAGAAAATCTCTGTGTGGGAAGGGGAAGGGAAGAGGATGAAATTACTTTTACTCTAAAATTAAACATAGGGGTATTCGTTTTGCAGGATACACATCTGGAGAATAAATACCTAAGGGGAAAAGAGTTTCGTAGTTCAAATTTTGAACATTTTTAGTGTCAAACTTTTGGATCAATGTACTCTACTAAGGAATATAAAAATGGAATTAAAAATGAAATGTGAAAATCTGGCACCTCCACAAGAAAAGAATCCTGTGCCCATATCAAGCTTGTTTCAGAGAATGAGACTTCCCAACAATTTTATAGATGCAATGAGATCTTTCATAACAGTACCTCTCTGATGTCCTTCCAATTTCATAGCCCCTTCCCTTCTCCAGAGCAGCATATTCCAGAAATCCCTAAGATGCTTCTTTTTTTTTTTCTGTACCCTCTTAATTTAATAACTGAGGCCTGAGAATTAAATGGACAAAAGACAAATTAACAGGAAAAAAAGTGAATCCACTTGCACACAGGAGCCAACAAAAGAAGAAGCTGGCTCATTAAATGGTTAATAGTAAAGGCTTATATATCTGAGCAGGGGAAAGGGAGAGGGTAGAAACAGCTTACAAACAAGTTTCTTTAGAAAAGACAAATGCATTTTTAGCAGAACAAATTAGAGGTAAAAATAGTTTGATGATACTGGTCTATACAAATATGAACAGTCTTTCACTCTTCTTCAGGGCCATAAATTCCCTCAGAGAAGGGGTTTAATGATTAGTTTACTGTTGGTTTCTCTACTGGTAGTAGAAGCTGCCCTAAAAATGTCATCCACACTTCTCAGAAGTTTCTGTTTTTGGTCAGATAAGAAAGTTTCCAAGAAGGCTTCCTCCTGTCTCTGTTGAATCTCAGATATTTTCAGCTTACAATAATCTTCATACCAATCCTGGAGTTCCAAGTAGTTCTCCACACTTTGAAGAATCTGTTTCAAAAAGTTACACCTCAAATGAACTACAAATTAACCTCTAGTCAGTAGACCATAAAACTTGCAGAGAGAAAAAAAAGAATAACAAAAAAGAATAACGATATTATTCTTAACCACCTTAACCCTGAAAAGCTCATTTATGATATCTCTGTAAATAAACTAGCTGCTTAAATGACAACTTTAAACTTTTATCAGTAAATTATGGACATAAATGTTTATCAAATTAGGCCCCAACTCTGAACAAATGTCACCATACACAAAAATCAAGTCAAGATGGATTAAAGACTTAAATGTAAATATAAAACTATACAAATACCGTAACAAAAGCTAACGAGAACTCTTCTCGATATTGATCTAGGCAAAGGATCATGACAAATACCTCAAAAGCACAGGCAACCAAACTAAAATTAGACAAATGACTCTTAATTAAACAAAAAAGCTTCTGCACAAAAAAAGAAACAACCAACAGAATGAACAGACAGCCTGAAGGATGGGAGAAAACATTTGCAAAATATGCATCTGACAAGAGTCTAATATCCAGCATATACAAGGAACTCAAGCAACTCAACAACAAAAAAACCCCAATCATCTTATTACAAAGTGGGCAAAAGAATTAAGTAGACATTGTTCAAAATAAGACCTACAAATTGCCACCAGGCATATGAAGAAATGCTCAACATTACTAATCAGAGAAATGCAAATTAAAACCACAATGTGATATTATCTTACGTCAGTCAGAATAACTATCAAAAAGTAAAAAAAAAAAAAAAAAAAAAAAAAAAAAAAAGTTGGCGAGGATGCAGAGATAAGTGAACTCTTTCACACCATTGGTAGGAATGTAAATTAGTAAAACTTCTTTGGAAAACAATATGGGGATGTCTCAAAGGACTAAAAGTAGAACTACCATTTGATCTAGCCATCTCACTACTGGATATCCACCCAAAGAAAAAGAAATTACATCAAAAAACATCTGTATTTGTATGTTTATTGCAGCACTACTCACAATATCAAAGATATGGAATAAACCTAAGAGTCCCTCAATAGATGATTAAACAAAGAAAATGTGTTATAGGTACAAAATGGAATATTATTCAGTTAAAAAAGAATATAATCATGTCATTTTCAACAACATGGGTAGAGTTTGAGACCATTATCTTAAGTGAAACAAACCACACAAAAAATATTGCATGTTCTCACTTATAAATTGGAGCTAAATAATGCGTACATATGGACATAGAATGTGGAATGATAGAAGGGTAAGGGGTTGAGAGAGGGATGAATGATGAGTAATTACTTAATGGGCACAATGTACATTATTTGGGTGATAGATACCCTAAAAGCCCCGATTTCACCAAGATACAATGTATACATGTAACAAAATTGCACTTGCATGCCATGTACTTATACACATTAAAAATAAACATTTGATCAACCAGCAAACACTGAAGATAGCTGACACATAACTTCTGAGTATTACTGAACCCCTTGTCATGTGGCATTTTCTGGCAAACATGTAGTTCAATAACAAACTGGGCAACATAAAGCCTTAATGAGATGATTTGCTTCATAGTGAGCATGTAATTATCATGCGTATTTAGATTTTTTGCCAAGATTTTGCCTCTGTTATAGGAAAATGAACAGATTCACTGTTCATGCTATAATGAAAGACAGAGATTGAAAGGTGAATTTTGTTCATTATTCAGTTTGGAATTTTTTATTAGAGACCATATTTTTAAATCACAATGAAAATCAATGGCAGAATTAATCAATATATAAGACTACGTTGGCCGGGCGCAGTGGCTCAAGCCTGTAATCCCAGCACTTTGGGAGGCCGAGACGGGCGGATCACGAGGTCAGGAGATCGAGACCATCCTGGCTAACACGGTGAAACCCCGTCTCTACTAAAAAATACGAAAAACTAGCCAGGCGAGGTGGCGGGCGCCTGTGGTCCCAGCTACTCAGGAGGCTGAGGCAGGAGAATGGCGTGAACCCGGGAGGCGGAGCTTGCAGTGAGCTGAGATCTGGCCACTGCACTCCAGCCTGGGCGACAGAGCGAGACTCCGTCTCAAAAATAAATAAATAAATAAATAAAAGACTATGTTTACATATACTGGAGAAACAAATCTAATAGGTAAAGTAAAATCAAACTCTACTGATATTTTGTCACATTTATAAGGCAAAATTGATAGCTTTAGGATATGTGGGTTTCTTGAGAGAGATATTTATCAAAGAAAAGATGGCAATATTGCCAGCATAAGTCAACTTTGCTTTTTCTTCATGGTTAAAGCTTTATGGTTATTCAGCACTGGAACGATAAACAGCATGAAGTCCTTCCAATAAGTTATCACATGTCTTGCACTTTTGCAGCCTTCATGTTCTCAAATGGTTTTCTGGATGGAAAATTAGATACACTCTTATCCATTGAGAAAATAATGTCATGTTTCAAGTATCCAGTGTTCTAGAGTTGAATGGGCAAAATATTCAATTGATGGATCAGGTTTTTAAATTTTATGATGATACCCCAAGGTATGGACATTGGCTACCTAAGTTTTATGTTGATTCCCCAAGGTGTTGCATTGGCTACCTAATGTGTGTGCTGGTCTTTAGCTACCAAAAACAAACCATCTTCTTTCTACATTAAACTATGAGCTCCATGAGGAGGTGGAGTCCTTGTGGAATCCTACTGCCAATACACAACATGCCATATATATTAGCCTCTCTCTCTCTCTCTCTCATTCTCTGCCTCTGCTTCCCTGTCTCTATCTTCTTCATATATATATATACACACACATATATATGCATATATACATATACACATATCTATACATATATACACATATCTATACATACACACACACACATATATATGTATATATATGTATATCCTCTTCATTCTGCTTCTCTGGAGAACTGTGACTCATACAATAATTCAAGGGTCTAACACTGTAGTTTGTTTCAGTAAAATTGCTTTGAGGGTGTCATCACAGAGCCAAACTGCCTGGCTTTGAATTTTGGCTTTTCCATTGAATAGTCCTACACCTTGGAAAGTCATTCAACTCTTCTATTTCCTAGGTTTCCTATCTGTAAAGAGCTCATTGATAATAAGCACTCATAGGGCTTTTGAGTATTAAATGATGGATTTTCTCAGTAATCACTAAACATTAGTTAATATGATCAAAGATTTTCAGGCCATCTTCAGAGTTAGATTTTATTCTGTGACATAGTAATTATAAACTAGGAAAAAGATGAGAAATGCTTCTCTTGTGAAATTGTGGGTTTTTAAAAATATTTGTTTATATTTACAGAGAGAGAGAGAGAGATACTAAAACTACCAACAATTAACACTAAGGAGAGCCACTTCATGCTTTGTCATGGAAGATACTCTTGAGGAATATACCAGTTCACCTACACTAATAAGCTTATAGTTATCCATTTACACAGATAGGCTGCGAAGTCTTTACTACTAAGAATTGTAATTTATTTTCTGTATCACATATTTTGGCAATCTAAATTTACTGAAGGCTTGTAGGAATAAATTCATACTTTTCCATTGGCTTTATTTGATTGCACTAATTCTAAGAGTTACCATTTTTGATCCAATTCTATGGCCAGGAACTTTGCTGAGAATCTCATTCAGCCTTTTCATGATCTCAGGGAGTAAATGAGTTGTTTCCATTTATCATCATCTTTCTGGAAGCCAAGGGACTTGTCCAAGGTCATATGGCTGATCAGTGGCAGTCAGACTGTAAACCCAGCTTTGACATGCTCCAAAACCAAGCAGTAACTCTACATTTAGATTCACAGTCAGCTGCTAGTCTTCTCCTTTCAACTCTTTTCATAAGCTTCCATCAGACAATATTTATTCTTCATATAAATTAGGTCTATAATGATTTGTATCTAGATTATCATTTTTCAATAGATTACAATGCCTATTCTCTAGGGACTAGCCATAAAGGATCTTTTGGAAATCAGTTACTAAAAAATGCTATATCAATTCCATTTTTAAGAAGTTTGTTTTTCACATTGAAAATACTTCTTATATCAGAAGAAAAGAAACTTGTGGTTTCCATTTGGTATAAAGCTCCCATGATGGCATAAATCAACTGTAAGGTGACTTCGTTTGGAGAATTCTCTAAAGAAGCTAACCAGATGGCAACTTTAATTGGTCAGAGATGCATCACTATTTATTGCTGTAATTTCATGTATTCATCTATGTACCATCTTTTTAGCAATATAAGGGGAAAGAGATGCCCAAATATTCTAATTGGAACAATTCCAGAATATTCTACCCAAGAAACTTTGCTCCTTCCCCATCTCCGTTTGATTTAACAAGCACTGTGTCGGAAGCTTTTTCCTCTAAACACACTTGTTAGGATTCAGTGGCTGTGGTATTAATGACAGGGCTACTAATGTAATTTGAAATTCTAGTTAATTCTAGTTTGGTTGTTATTTCTATGCTGGCTGAAATGAAATACTGTAATACATGCTCCTCAAAGATTTAATTGCAAACTTGCAGGCAGTGTTATTTGTCTACCATTCTCCTTTATAAACAAGAAAAAGTAAGATATCATCACTATCACCCTGCCTGCTGCCTGATTCAGGGTAGACTCAGGTCAGCTTAATGGAATTCTCATTTATCATAGTGTATTCATCACCCAAACAATCGTAACAATTATCACCATCCACCTAGCGGTTGGCCTGGGTTTTGATGATATTCATGCGTATGTCTGCACGTACATGCACGTGTGTCTACTATGAATGCACCGAGACATGCAGAGTAATTTTCAGTGTTTAAGACTTGCCCTAATCTAAAAAAAGTTCAATAAAAGTATCATCATCAAAAAATGCACATATTTACACGTTAAGGTCTCACTCTACCATTTTCTGAGCTCACAAAAATCATAGTTTTAGAAATATAAAAAGTCACAGCAGAGTGTCGAATTCCTATGACTTCTTGGAGAAATTTTAGCTATCTAAATATTCTTACCATAGTGTAGATGAAAAAAGACAATCATAGGGATAAAAAAATCATTCAAGTTCTGTATCAATTATTTATTGTTTTATGTTATTTTGTGATTAGTAACTCATCACTTTCTATTTCTGTGATGTAGGGTAGCAGTAACATATCTTAACAAAAATAATGACAATGGCTAATATTTCTTCATTACTTACTATATGCAAGGCCCTTCTTCAGGACTTACACATATTAACTCACTTAATCCTAAAAAAGTACTCTGTAGTTAGTGACTTCTTTTGTCTTTGTTTTCAGATTAGGAAGCTAAAGCTTAAAGAGGTTGCATGCTAAATATCACTTAAATAGGAAGTGGCAAGGTCCAGGGATGGAGCCTAGGTCTGTTTGATACCCAAGTCTGTGTTCTTAACTATTCACTCTATCATTACATGTCATAAGTCTCAACATATGCAACTGAAAAATGAATGGACGTGTAATGTGTTACCATAAGGGTTAAATGAGGGAAAAAAAGGGCAAAGGACAGTGTTTGGGACATAAGAGACAACTTACATTCTAATAGGTCACATTTCGGTTAGAAATGCATATTGCTGCAAGTGACAATAAATCTGAATTTAATTGTTTCAACGAATAGTCAAGGATCTAGAGCCAGAAACACCATTTGACCCAGCAATCCCTATACTGGACACATACCCAAAGGATTATAAGTCATTCTATTATAAAGACACATGCACACGTATGTTTATTGCAGCACCGTTCACAATAGCAAATACTTGGGACTAACCCAAATGTCCATCAATGACAGACTAGATAAAGAAAATTTGGCACATATACACCATGGAATACTATGCAGCCATAAAAGAGAATGAGTTCATGTCCTTTGCAGGGACATGGATGAAGCTGGAAACCATCATTCTCAGCAAACTATCACAGGAACAGAAAACCAATCACCACATGCCCTCATTCATAAGTGGGAATTGGACACAGGGAGGGGAATATCACACACAGGGGCTTATGGAGGGGGCAAGAGGAGGGAGAACATTAGGATAAATACCTAATGCATGCGGGGCTTAAAACCTAGATGACAGGTTGGTAGGTGCAGCAAACCACCATGGCACATGTATACCTATGTAACAATACTTTGAAAACAAAAGAAAACGTTTCAAAGGTAAGCAGCTATTGGCGTTTGTTCAGCAGTTCAATCATGTAAAAGCTGACATTTGTAAGATTTGTTTGGTGATGTCTTGTGTTTGCAAAATAGGTGCTGCCACTGCAAATACTATAGCTGCCTTCAAAGTTGAAAGAGGAGGGTAGAGCCACGGCAGCTCCCCCTCTTATGAGAAAGGTAAGTCATCATTCTTTACCCTGTGGGAAACAACTAAGTTCATGGCCATTTTCACTGCAAACGAGGCTTGGAACATGTATTTTGATGCTTTTTATTTTTCTAGTCTCTATTGTTGCAGACAGAAGGATGAAGGGTGTGATGATATCTTTTTTTTTTTTCAAGGAAGCATATTTTTTCACATTTCTACCTTTTTCACTTTTATAATTTCTCCCATTGTAAATTGGTACAGCTGTTACAGGAAAGGGGCCCCGATCCAGACTCCAAATGAGGGTTCTTGAATCTTATGCAAGAAAGAATTCAGGGCAAGAAAGAATTCAGTAAAGTGAAAGCAAGTTTATTAGGAAAGTAAAAGAATAAAAGAATGGCTACTCCATAGAGCAGCCCCGAGGGCTGCTGGTTGCCCACTTTTATGGTTATTTCTTGATTATATGGTAAGCAAGGGGTGGATTATTCATGCTTCGCCTGTTTAGACCATGTAGGGTAACTTCCTGAGGTTGCCATGGCATTTGTAAACTCCCACTGGTGGGAGTGTAGTAGTGAGGATGACCAGAGGTCAATCTCGTGGTTATCGAGGTTTTAGTGGGTTTTGGCCGGCTCCTTTACTCAACCTGTTTTATCAGCAAGGTCTTTATGACCTGTGTCTTGAGCTGACCTCCTGCCTCATTCTGTGACTTAGAATGCCTTAACCATCTGGGAATGCAGCCCAGTAGGTCTCAGCCTCATTTTACCCAGCTCCTATTCAAGATGGAGTTGCTGTGGTTCACATGCCTCTGACACAGCCATTATGGAAAACAGTATGAAGGTTGTGCAATATGTATACTGTCATGTGATCCAGCAATCCCACTTCTGGGTACATATCCAGAGGAATTGAAATCAGGATCTCAGTGATATTTGGGAAATTTGGTTTATACATATAATAAAATATTATTTTGCCTTAAAAAAGAAGGAAATCCTGGCATTTGCAACAAGATGCATAAACTTTCAGGACACTAAGCTAAGCAAAATAAACTGGAAACAAAGAAAATCTCACTTATATGTGGAATCTAAAAAAAGTCATACTCATAGAAACAGAGTTGAATGGTGGTTACTAAGGATCAAGAGCTGGAGGAAATGAGGAGACCTTGTTCAAAGGATACAAACTTGCAGTTATAAAATGGATACATTCTGGAGATCTAAGGTATAGCCTGGTGACTACAGTTAATGTATTACATTCTTGAAATTTGCTAAGAGGCTAGATATTAACTACTCTTGTCACACACAAAAATGTAGGTATGTGTGATGCATACTTTGTGTGTCACACAGATGAGGTGATGCATATGAGGTGACACATATATTAATTAGCTCAATTGTGGTAATCTTTTTTTTTTTTTTTTTTTTGAGGTGGAGTCTTGCTCTGTTGCCCAGGCTGGAGTGCAGTGGTGTGATCTCATCTCGTTGCAACTTCTGCCTCCTGGATTCAAGCAATTCTCCTGCCTCAGTCTCCCGAGTAGCTGGGATTACAGGTGCATGTCACCATGCCCGGCTAATTTTTGTATTTTTAGTAAAGGTGGGGTTTTCACCATATTGGCCAGATTGGTCTCCAACTCCTGACCCCAGGTGATCCACCTGCCTCGGCCTCCCAAACTGCTGGGATTACAGGTGTGAGCCAGCACACCTGGCTGGCAATCACTTTTATATACCTATATCAAAACAGCATATTGTACACCTTGAATCTATATAATTTTTGACAATTGTACCTCAATACAGCTGAAAAAATAAAAATTCATTCCAATACTAGGTGATTTTTCTCTCTAGGTTTAATAGCTGGGTAAATATGCTCAGCTGCATGTGTAGGTAGACCAAAATCCAGACAGGAAACAGATCCTCCTTTAGCAACACTGATGCATCAATTGATGCATCATTGATGCTGAACAACAGTTCAAACACTAGAGCTGTCACTAAGTTTCAAACTAGACTACTTTTCCATGTTTATTCCAATTGCACCATCCGTCATTTGACCCATCATAGAATTCTCGCTATGATACATAAACTCAGACCCAAACATTAACGAATTTTTTAAATACCTACTCATTTTTCTCACTACTATAGAACATTACAAAAACAAAACTTTCTGAACTTTCATATTTGATCTGTGAACTTGATAAACCACGAGATGGTACAGAGCACAGTGGTAATTCATAGACTATCTACTAGCTTTGTAGGACTTGAGAGTATGATAGATGAAGTGCATGGAGGGAGGTCATCACGTCTCTTTCAACTTTATTAAAATATGGTTTAAGTAGTTTTAATCATATTCTGTAGGCGGTTGCTCAGGAGGCAACATGAAGAACCAGCTGAGTTCTCCAACCTGGAAAGAATATTTACATTTTGCTCTATGGATGAAACCACCTGGGGTACAATTATGTGAGTGGTGCCGCTTTGAAGTCGCATCAGGGAATTATCAGTGCGACACAATTGGCTCTACGCTTGAAACAAATTAATAAAACATACTTTCTTTCTACAAAATGTTTATAAAGGTGGGAGGATAATCCTTCTGAAATACAAGACAGAAGAATATGATAAAGGAGCATAAACATGGCTCAAAGTGCTTATTCGGCCCCTAGTGTGAGTAATTCTAAGGCTTTACGGGGGAAATGTTATTTTTAACTGGAAAAGGTTAGCACACTTGGCAAGTAGAAAATAATGAGGGAAGATGTAGAGAGGGGAGGATGCAGGGCCTAGTGAATGAAGTAGGATGATGTGGCTTGAATTCAGTTTCTGAGACATGAAAGAATGAAATGTTTATTCAGAATCAGAATTTGGAAGGTGATAAATGACTGGCTAACTTATTATTATTATTTTTTGCAATGGAGTTTCGCTCTTGTTGCCTAGGCTAGAGCACAGTGGCACAATCTCAGCTCACTGCAACCTCCGCCTCTCCAGTTTAAGTGTGATTCTCCTGCCTCAGCCTCCCCAGTAGCTGGGATTACAGACATCTGCCACCACACCCGGCTAATTTTGTATTTTTAGTAGAGATGGGGTTTCACCATGTTGATCAGGCTGGTCTTGAACTCCTGACCTCAAGTGATCCACCCACCTCGGCTTCTCAAAGTACTGGGATTACAGATGTGAGCTACCATGCCCAGTCGACTTGCTAACTTTAACATTTAGGTTTCTTATTCTGGTAGTGATAGTTACCATATAATTTTATTATTATTTAGAGTGAAGTTGGAAATCATCATCTTTGTGGTATGTGCAGAGGTAAATTAGTTATTGTGAAAGACACATTGGAGACCTGATGGTTTAGAGAAACAACAGGGAGGTTGTTAAAATAATGCAGACAAGTGAAATGAAATAGAGTAGAGGGTAGGGAGTATAACAGAATTTAAGGTAGAAATTGTCTCATATTTTTAATCGGAAAATTGAAAGAAAACAAAGATTGTGCGTGACGACCTCCATTTATTCAACAGATATCCTCTGAACCCTACTATGTTCAAGACATTATGTTAATAGCCATAAAAATGGGATCTATGTCTTTCAACTTCTTCACATGAGAGTAGGGAATAAAAAGTATATGAATGACTTTTATTAATGGCAAAGTGCTTTTATTAGACTAACCCTCCAGCAGACAGCAACTATAACTCTGAACCAATATAAGAAAGTAATATTTGAATGCGCTAGAAAATGGTCCAATGCATCGGAAACCGTAAATATTTTTTGAAAAAAGAGAAACGCCCTGTATAAAATGTGCTGTACCTATTGTGTTTTACATCGGACCCAGGCTTCAGGCAGAAAAACGCAGACTTACTGGCTTATAAAGTCAGGGAAATGGATTCAGGGCTTCCTGAGTGGCTAGACTGTAAGGCGGGAAACCTATTGAAAAGAAAACACAGAAAGAGAAGCCCCCTCAAATCTGTGCATAGATCCCTAAATCTTTGGCTGACTTGGACTTTGCATGTACAGAAAAGATGTCAAAGTGGCCACTAAAAAGCAACTGCTCAACAAACAGATTTTTTTAGCTGCTATTCATCTCAGGGAGACAGAGTTAAAAATTTTAGGGCAGTCAACTTAAACATTTACTAAAAATTAACACATCAAGGGAAGATATATTTCAGAGTCTTTGTAACGTATCATTCATAATAGTGTAGCTATAATAAAAACAAGATCTATGATCTATGAAAAAACAGGAAAACATGACCCTGAGCTAAGGGAAAAATTGTACATAAAGACTTATCCAAAGATGACTTCAACATTTTAATTAGCAAACAAGAACTTTAAGACATGTATTATATTTTCAAGGACCTAAAGGAAATTATGGCCATTCGTGAAGGATTAAAAGAATGTAAGCCGGCAATTACAAACTGTAAATAGAATCAAATAGCAATTCTAGAACTGAAAAGTAAAATATAGTGAGATCGAAGTTGTAATTGGTGGACTTAGCAAACTGAGAAAAAGCAGAAGAGTAGGGCAGTGAATTTGGAGCGCGAACATAGAAATTGTCTACTCTGAAGAGAAGAGAGAAGGAAGATTAAAGAAACGAACAGTCCCTCATTGACCCAGGAGCACATGAAGCAACGAAACATTTGTGTCATTTGAGTCCCAGAGAGGGAGGAAAAAAATGGCACAAAAATTATTTGAGAAAGTAATGACTGTAAATTTACAAAATTTGGTGAAAAACACAAAATTATAAATCCGTTATGCTCAGCAAACACCAAGGAGGATGAATGTAAAGAAAAGCACAGCTAAGCACATTATATTCAAACTGTTATAAACCAAAGATGAAGAGGAAATGTTAAAAGCAGTGAAAGTAAAATGACACATTACATGAAGGGAATGAAAATACAAATGATAACTGATTTCTCTTAAAAAAAAAAAAAAGCTGGAATGCAATGTGACATTTTAAAAATGCAGAAAGAAAATAACAGTCAATCTAAGTTCTATACATACCAAAGATCTTCAAAAATCAAGATAAAATCAAGACATTTTTATATAAATAAAAACTGAGGGAATTTTCTGCAGTTAGATCAGCTCTACAAGAAACACTAATGCTCTTCTGGGTGAAGGAAGGTTACAGTAGATAGAAGCTAATAGTTGTAGGAAGGAATGAAAAACACTGGAAATTATAAATACGATCAAATATAAAGTTTTTTATTCTCTTAATTTTTCAAAAGGAATCTAAATGTTTAAACGAAGTAATGCCACCTTATTAAGAAGATGATAATGTTGCTGAAGTAATCTACATAAATAATACAATAATAACACAAATGACAGGGGATAAATGAAACTCTGTTGTTAGAGCATCTTTATATTTTATGTGAAGGGCAGATTGTGGTTAAGGGAAAATATTCTAACTTATAAAGGAGGCTTTGCTAATCATTGTCCATGAGATAATAAAATACTACAGACAATGTGGAGGGACTATTTTCCCAATTGCCTCCAAAATGTTCCATAGCTATTGTCACTCTAATGCATATATCATAAGTTAACTCTTTACATTAGATGGATATCTTTGGCCTTAATGTTTTATGGTTTGCACGCAAGACACAAACTAAAGGACACAAGAAGAGATATTGCTACATATAATGAGAATACATTTTAATACCAATAAATCTGAAAACCTATGGACACATTCATAAAAGCCAGAACTTACTTATCCAACTGATACAAAATGAAATAGAAACTCTGAACAATGCCCCGCCCCGCCCCACACACAATAAGTTGAATTTATTACCAAAGAACCTTCAAACACACACATGGACAGGCAGATGCACACTGTGAACCCATGTAGTCTCACTGGTTACATTCTATCAAACATTTAAGTTAGAAATAATATCAATCATACAAATTCTCTCTCAGCAATAAAATGAGGGAAAGTTCCCCAACTTGATTCATGATGCCAGAAATACCCCGGTATCAAAGACACTGCAAAAAAGTTATAGACTACTATCTTTTCTAAACATAGCTATAAAAATCCCTGATGAAATATTAGCAATTTGAATCCAGGAATATATCAAAGGGATAATGCATAATGAAAAGTAAATTCTACCTCTGGAATGCAAGGTTGATTCAACATTAAGCAAATCAATTAACCATTTTAATAGACTAAAAATTTTTTTTTTCTCCAATCACCATACCTGTCCTTGAAGACATGAGGGATCATTCTGGAACGATTAATAACCTGTTTATGGTTCAGGTGGGGAATCCTATTATGAAAATGATTGTATCTAATTAATATTATATTGTTAACTTCTAAGCAGTGCTGTTTCTGTCAATGCCAAGACCTAGATACCCGAAAGAGTTGCTGGATTTAAGTTGAAGGAAACCTAAACCATGGCTTTTGATATGAAGGAAGCACTATTTTAACCACAAGTTGTTTTTTTTTTGAGACGGAGTCTCACTCTGTCGCCCAGGCTGGAGTGCAGTGGCCGGATCTCAGCTCACTGCAAGCTCCGCCTCCCGGGTTCCCGCCATTCTCCTGCCTCAGCCTCCCGAGTACCTGGGACTACAGGCGCCCGCCACCTCGCCCGGCTAGTTTTTTGTATTTTTTAGTAGAGACGGGGTTTCACCGTGTTCGCCAGGATGGTCTCGATCTCCTGACCTCGTGATTCGCCCGTCTCGGCCTCCCAAAGTGCTGGGATTACAGGCTTGAGCCACCGCGCCTGGCCAGTTTTTCTTTTTTTTAATCTTCCACTGTGACTTTATGTTATTTCTTTTGAAAATATTAGCATATTGTTCTATATTAAGAATCAAAGGGATTCCAAGATGACTCTGTTCTAGGTTCTATTGACCATTTCACAAGTTTCAGGAGACATTAATCTTTTACAGTTATTAGAGTAGAGCACCAATTTGCAGAAGACTCCTATTTTAATCCCCAAGTTTTCATGTTCATATATGGTGTGTCATTGGAAAAATCAAAAAGTTGAAGCTATAAAAGTACAATTGGGTCTGCCAGTTGTTATGTACTCATCAAAGCTTTTTTTTTTTTTTTTTTTTTTTTTTTTTTTTTTTTAAATACTCGCATGTATCGTTACAGCATGTAATCTACTTCTGGTCTGAAGATTAGTAAATTCAAAGTGAAGCAGCTCATCGGTGGTAGTGTCTGAAGAGGTGTCACCTGCCCTGACTTGAAGGACATTGCTCTTCTGTCCACATCCCTCATCTAGTAGAGTCTTATTTCCAACTGCATTTGGACCCAGAACAAAACATAAACATGATGTTCTACACATTCCTCCCAAAAAAACAATATTGGGGTATAAAATATACTTTTAAAGCTTCTTGTATTGATAAAATTTTTATTAAATGTTTTTATTTGTACTAGAAGAGAGGAAAAATTATTACACAAATTTCTCATTCACGAATAACATAAAAACTATGTATGACTCCAAAAGTGAATATTCATTAAACTAAAAGTATAGCTTTAGGGCATTACAAAAGAAGTTATAATAGTATCACAAGTTACGAAAGCTGACATTGTCCTTTTCATCTTTATGTCTTCCTGCTGTATATTTCTTGAAGTTAAACTGTATTTTAAAACTTGGATGTGTCCAATACAAAGAAGGCACTTTCAAAGTAAGTTTTATCACATTTTTCCCTTTGAAGAAAACGCTGAATGCGTTATTAATTTTTTAAATACATAAGTCTAATAATGCTTTCTTTCTTGAAGAGTTTGTAATGCCCTCCCCCCTTTGTACTATCTAAAATAAAGTTTCTTAGCACTGCTCTAGGGCTATCATACACTGTCCCCGTTTCCCCATCTATTAATATATCTGTCTTTTTTCTCCCACTATTCCTCAGCACATACCTGTACTTTATCTTGCTAAATTACCTGTTTCCTGAATGCCATGCCTCTAAGGTTTTACTTATGCTGTCACCTCTACTGCAAATGTCCCTTCTTGCCTACATGTTACTTCTAATGTTACTTCTAATATTACTACTAATTCATCAATGTATTTGCTTAACTGTTACTTCCTGTGTCTAAGTATGTCAGGCAGGATCCACCACTCCTCTATGATTCTGCCATTTATAAATGTCACCCTTGGGACTTATGTCTCAGTTATATATTTATGTAATTATTCTGTTTGATGACATATTGCAAACTACATTGGCCGCTAGCCTGTTTTTGTAAATAAAGTTTTATTGGAGCACAGCCATATTCATTTATTCACATACTGTCTCTGGTTGGTTTCATGTTAAAATGGCAACGTTGAGTAGTTGCCACAGAGATTGTATTGGCTCACAAAGCCTATAATATTTACTACCTGGGCCTTGAGAGACAAAGTTTGCCAACCCCTGTGCTAAATTGTGACGTTCAGGGGTATAAAGACAGAGATTTATTCATTCCCGAGTCCCTGACACTTTGCTCCAGCTCTTATTTAACCAGCTATGAATTAGTATATGGCAGTGCTGAAGAGCATAATCTCTGAGACCCAGCCATCTGAGTTCTAATCTTTCCACATTCTAGATAGGAGACCTACAATAAATTACACCATTCATCTTTACTTCAGCACCCTTTTCTGTAAAATGAAGATAATGATACCTATTTCACATGGCTAAGGTGAAGATTATATCTTGTATGGGCAGCCCTTAACTTAGTGACTGATGTGTATCAAATATTCAATACATGCTATTGCTATTATTCATAGTTACAATGTGCTGTAGAGCTTTATTAATTAATGTAAGAGCTCCAGGCATCATTTTCCTCTCATAAGGTCCAAGAGGAATTTTTCTCTCATAAGGTGGAACAGTTAGCTTCAGTTCTCTTATACTTCTATAGTTCATGCTGATATGACCCGTGGATGGTTCTCAGTGCTGTACTAGGCTTCAGAAGAGTTTCATAAGGAATTACAGAACAATGAAGATCAAAAGTGACATCAGCTCAGTCAACAAGCAGTCGACTCAACCACAGCATCCAAATTACTCTCAGGCCAAACAGCAACTCACCACACTTAGAGGCTTTAGCTGGGCAATGTGGCTCATGCCTGTAATTCCACCATTTCTAGGAGGTTGAGGCGGGAAAATTACTTGAGGCCAGGAGTTTGAGACCAGCCTGGCAACATGGTGAGACCATGTCTCTCCAAAAAATTAAAAAATTAGGCAAGAAAATAGGCTCCCATACTTCATGAAATTAAAGACTTTATGGTTCTAGCTCAGCTAAAGCTGGACCAGAGAACTAACCATCACCCCAAAAGGTTTCTAACCAAACAAAAATGTTCTTGCCTAATTATCCCCCAAATCTCTGATAAATGTTTAGATGAGTCATTCTGATATAACTCCAGAGTCAGGTTTGTTTTTGTTCTACATGGTAATTCTGTGTTTAAAAATGTTTTCTAAATTACTTTATATGGAGGTTTTATTTAAAAATATAAGCATAAAACTTAAACATCAAAATGTGACATCATAATTATATTTTACTGTGTTTCTGAAAGTTTCTTTTTCAGCTTCTAGTTATCAAGGAAGATATATAACCTCCGATCCAGGACCTTTCAAAGAATGGACAAAATCTGACTGAGGTACAAGACAGAGAAAAAAAGCAAACATGCTTCAAAACCTCTGAGAAATTGTGTTGTCAATCAAATGCAATGACCTGATATTTAACTCAATCCAGAAGTGAACTCCTTTCTCTTGGTAACAAAGAGGACCTTGTATGCTGAACAAGACAGGGAGCCCTGAAGACGTATTTCTAAAAGGTTATTTCATACGTAAAGACAATCAATGTCTATAGTGAAGACCAACAAGGATGATTAACTTATAGACCCTTAAAAAACAAAAGAAGAGGCCGGTCGCAGTGGCTCATGCCTGTAATCCCAGCACTTTGGGAGGCTGAGGCGGGTGGATCATGAGGTCAGGAAATCGAGACCATCCTGACTAACACGGTGAAACCCTGTCTCTACTAAAAACACAAAATATTAGCCAGCGTGGTGGCGGGCGCCTGTAGTCCCAGCTACTCGGGAGGCTGCGGCAGGAGAATGGCATGAACCTGGGAGGTGGAGGTTGCAGTGAGCCGAAATCACATCACTGCACTCCAGAGCCTGGGTGACAGAGCAAAACTCCATCTCAAAAAAAAAAAAAAAAAAAAAAAAAAGAGTTCAATAAATAGGTCTATGGGAACATATTTTGGAGTACATTTATTGCTGAGAGTGAAAATATCAGAATAAAATACTTTTTCTAATCACTTGTAATATTGATAATTTTTTAATGAAAAATTACAAAGTAACAGATGACTACAAAATATATTGGCTTTTGTTACTTGATTGTGATCATATTCATGTCATGTTAACATTCATCATACTGCAAAGTTTACATTTTAAACCAGAGATTACATTTCATACTTACAATATGTTTTCATTCCTTTGATTTTGTTTTATGATAGTTAAATAGCAAAAGTGGTATCCATAGATACCCCTAAGTTTAAGGTTTAGCAATTTTTTTGTGTGTTTGTTTGTGTGTCACTTACCAGTGTCTATTAGAAAAAGAACATAGACATTTCTAAGACTAGGAATTTTCTCAGTACTTTAAACAGATACGCACAGGTTGGATAACTTGTGAAACATGTAGAACTTTATAAATTAAAAACAGACAAACACCTCTGTGTCACTTTACTCCACATTGTTGGCAGATAATAATTACATGTTTTGTCTGTTCTTTTTTTCAAGGACTGTTAATTTGAAATAACACTCTTCTCACCTCAATGTGAGAAATTGAGTCTCTATAATCAGCTCAAGTTATTCCTACTTTACTCCTACCTCATTATTTAAGGCATAATCTTTTCAGTAATTATTATATATTATCTTCTCTGTAATTATTTTTTCTTTTTCTGCATCACTTATTTTTAGATGTCACAATTGCACTTAGTTGAATAATAGATAAAAATACATTGAGTTGTTGCAATCTTGCCTCATTACTCTGCCCTTCCATTGCTCTGAGTCTTTTTTCTTTTTCTTTTTTAACTTCTTGGAACTCCTTCCAATTCATCTCCTCTTTTGTGTCACTTCAATGAGCTAAACTAAAGGCCAGAAACAGCCTTTGCAAATAAAGGCAAGAATTTCACTGCCCTAGAAAGGAAGGCGAATTCATAGCAGTGTTTTAGGGTGGCAGATACTTGTTAGAACCTTTCTTCACTTATCTCTCTTGCCTTCAAAGTCTCCAAGGCTAGACCCTTAAATTTCTTGGCCATTGTACCATGTATAATATGCTTTATTTTCAGTAGACTTGATTGTAAATGTCCCAGGCATAGTTAAAACCAGAAGGTTCTCTAAATTTCTGAGCTCTAGATGGTATCCAGTACTGTTAAATTTGATTCATCATAATCTTCCATGTCTCAATCATTATTCTGTGTCTGCTGCCCAAGACAGTACCTGGCACAAGGAAGATGCCCGCCCCATCGTAGTGTTCAGATGCTGAATAGTAAAGGAACGAAGGTGATCTTTTTAACAGCGATGTGATGTAGGTATTACTGTTATGTCAGTCAGAGTCCAATTAGGAAACAGAAGTAACACCAGAAATCTTGATCTAGAGAGATTTTTTAACTCACTGTAACAAATTGTTTGCTAAGTAACTAAAAAAAGCCACCAGAGAAAACTGAGCTATCACAGTAGTTTCAGAAAGCAGTTATCACCATTTGGACTGAGTTTCAAATTATTAAAATTGGAGGCATGAAGGACAAACTCGTGGGGCTGACACTCAGGCCTCCCAGGAAGAGTTACTGCTCAGGTGATGCTCATGTCTCTGGTAGCATAACAGGAATTCCACAGGACTCCTGAGGTTGGAGGCCAGGTATTACTTTTTCATGCTACTGTCTCTGATGGAGAGGGCTAAGATAAAGCTGATCCTGCAAACACTGGATAAACTCCAGACTGGATTTAGCTGCTGATGTAGGAATGAACTGCCTCTGCCAGGGTGAAGCAGCAAGGCTAGGGTGATATTCACATGAATAGGAAGGAGACAGGCTTGCCAGGGGAAATAACAGGAAGCAATAAGAAAGAAGGGGGTCCCTTCTTTCTCCTCCAGACTTCCAGTCTCTCCCTAGCATCCACTTTTGGCAAAGCTTAATAAGAAAAACCTGGCTTAGGGGGAAATGTGGAGTATAGTCCCAGTCCAGCTGGCCTAACTGGTGGTGTTCTGATGTTACAGATAAGGTACTAAGACAGAGATAAGTTAAATAACTTACCCATAGATTTCTAAGTTCACAGTTATGAGATAAAGAGGATAAAGAGCCCACATTTCAGTCATTTCCCAGTGAGCCATATAACATGATATGGGGTTGTATTAGTCCATTCTTGCACTGCTGTAAAGAAATACCTAAGATTGGGTAATTTACAAACAAAAATACAGGTTTAATTGGCTCACAGTTCCACAGGCTATACAGGAAGCATAACAGCTTCTGCTTCCGTGGAGGCCTCCGGAAGCTCCTAATCAGGGTGGAAGGCAAAGGGTAGCTAGCACTTCAAATGGCTGGGAGGTGCTACGCACTTTCAAACAACCAGATCTCATGAGACCTCTATCAGAAGAACAGCACCAGGCAGATGGTGCTAAACAATTCATGAGAAACCACCCCCATGATCCAATCACATTCCACCAGGCCCAGCTCCAACGTCGGGGATTACAATTGAATAATGAGATTTGGGTGGGGACACAGATCCAAACCACAACAGGAGTTATGATAAATATATATTATAAATATACTTGCTATATGATAAATATACACATTATAAATATTCAAATAGAAGAGATTTCAGGCATTTTGTAAAGCTGAAAAGGAAATATTTTTACTCATATTAAAATGTGTGAAAGTTTTACCTCTTGCGACATCAAGTCACTAAATTAAATATCTAGGAAGGAACAACAAATCAAACAATTGTGCTTATCAAATAATTATTTTTATTTTAATTTATACTATTTTCAGAGAATATGCTTTCTCATATGGGTCTGCATTTTATTTTAGGGCCATGTTTTTAAGCAGTCATAATCACTTCATTTAAGAAAAACAAACTTAAGAACAGAACAGTGATTGAGCAGCATCTATTATCACTGACAGAGTTAGAAATCTGTCAACAGGTGTTTATAATTGTAAAACTTTCCCTTAATGTTAAAACAGAGTACAAGATAATTGCGCAGAAGCAATTTTCTGCTACTAAATAAATTTTGTTTATATTGATTCGGCTGTTTTTAGCATAGGCTCACATTAGTCTATGCTATTGACTAACATCTACTGTTGAAAAATATTTGCTAGTTTGGAAACAAAAGGGAGTTCAAAGAGGGTTGTGCTTAGTGGTGGCTTGGACAAGAAGCCCATAAGACATCACTGTTGGATACGTATTAGCCCAGGCTGTGTGCTTTACCATTTTAATATGAATCATAATAATTCTCATTGATACAATGACTGTTTAACAACAGCCCTCCAGGAAATCTACTTGTCTAAAACTCTCCACTAGGCAAAAGAATGTTTCTGGTAAAATTGGGTGATGATCTAGAGTTCCATCTCTAAGATTATATCCATTATTCAAACACTTTTAAAGAAACCATAAAAATGATAAATGGGCCTAAAAAAGCAGTATGCAAGTTACGCCCATTTCGAGAGATTCTCTTGTCTTAGGAAGACAGAGTACTTGACATTTACAAAATATTAGCAAACATTACTTCTTTAAAATGTGATTTAATCATTGATGTAATGAGAGCTTATTAATTAAATTCTCTATTTTTAGCATTGCTAAACGCCGGGGAGTGCAAAAGATGACCAGGATGGTGACCGCCCTCACAGAGATATCAATTAATTATGGAGACAACATTTTTTACCCAGAAAACAAGTTGAGAACAATTCAGGGCACTAATTAATTACAGCTGACTTTTCATAGCAACCAGGGAAATGATCTATAATGGGGTTAGGCTGGAAGTGAAAGCTTATTTCTAATTATTTTTGGTTAGAAAGCTGTAATGTGCATGGGGATTCTTCCAATCTTTTCCTAAGTATCTCCTCCGTCAGAATGACTTTCCTGACTCCCCCTGCAAACATTTCATTCCCTTTTACCTTCCCAACTCCTTGAGATTATGTCATGTGTCCTTGTTTTGATTCTCTTTCAAACTCTCATTATACCCTAATGCAGACTTTATTATACAATATTGACATTTCTGTTTCTGTTTACTGTCTTTGAGGGCAGGAACAGAGACTGCCTTGCTCTCATAGTCTCTCTGTGCCCCATACAGTGCCTGCTTACAGAAGAGCCAGCTGACTCAGGATGACTGGTCCTGCTTCCCTTGTCCATTCTGTGCCCACTGTATCTGCTATTCTGGTTACACAAGCCGTTTTCAGGCAGCGTCCAGACTTTCGGCAAGAGAACTTGGTCCCTAGGCAATTTTGTGAGAACCTGTCTCTTCAAGGTTGACAGTTCTCAGGAAAGGAAACTGGACTGCCCACACATCATCAGCAGAATCTTCTTCCAATCTTTTGCAGAGATAGTGGTCATTTATGGAAAAAAAATTAAAATCATGTACAGGTGGAGGTGAGCAAGGTCAGGCAAAGTCCAGTTGTTGGCCAAGACTCATGTTCTATGTCAAAAGCATGGACATTTGGTTTGGCAGCAGCAAACAGCATCTTACTCACCTTGGAGGGAAAGTTCATAGCCACTGACCTAAGGCCAAGCTCAGTGTAGAAAGTGGATCCCTGGCCAGATATAAGAATATATTGTAAGCCTTTCCTATGTGTATCTGATGGGCTCCAGGATCACCTGGGCTTTCCTGAAGGCCTGGAACCTTTATTCCTGGGTGTAATGCCATCTGGTGCTGCCCGTAGGTGGTCACAGTGGGTCCCATGTTGCCTGCACTGTGCCTGATGTGGGTTCATTAATTGACCTGCTCTGGCCATAAGAGACATTCTAGAAGATTCTTGAGTCATCAGGAGACCTGAATCTTGCTTCTTCCTTCTGGGAATGGATCATAGTAACTTTCTTCCTGTTCCTTCACAGTTTTTAAGATTGAAACAGTATATACAACTTTAACACATCATAATTATGATAGTAAAAGTTATTGATCCAAATTAGTGAGAGAAAAGAAATACCATTATTAAAGCACAGGCAACATGAAACAAACATGTGGAATACGTCAAACTGAAAAGTTTTGCACAGTAAAGGAAACAATTAACAGAGTAAAAAAGGCAACATACAGAATGGAAGAAAATATTTGCAAGCCATATATCTAATAAGGGGTTAATCTCTACAATATGTAAGGAACTCCTACAACTCAATATCAAAAGACCTAATCAGCTGATTTTTTAAAAATGGGCTAAGGACTTGAATAGACATTTCTTCAAAGAAAGCATACAAATAGCCAACAGGTATATTAAACCATCAGGGAAATGCAAATCAAAACCACAGTGAGATGTCACCTTACACCCGTCAGGATGGCTATCAGACAGACAGACACACACACACGAGAAGTATTGCTGAGGATGTACAGAAATTGAAACTCTTTGCTATTGGTTACACATGCAAAATGGTGCTGCTTCTATGGAAAACAGTATGGAGGTTTATAAAAAATTAAAAATAGAACTGTCATGTGTCCCAGTAATCTCACTTCTGGGTATTTAAACAAAATAATTGAAATCAGAACCTAGAAGAGATATTAGCACTCCTGTGTTAAGAGCACTTCTATGGATAATGGCCAAAATGTTGAAACAGTCTAAATGTCCACTGACAAAGAAAATATGGTATAAATGTGCAATGAAATACTGTTCAGCCTTAATAAAAAAAGAAGGAAATTCTACACTATGTAACAATGTGGATGAAACTTGGGGACATTATGCTATGTGAAGCAAGTCAAAGAAGACAAATACTGCATGATTCCACTTATATGAAGTATCCAAAATAGTCAAATTCATAGAATCAGAAAGTGGCATGGTGGTTTTCCAGGACTGGGGAAGGTGTACATGGAGAGTTACTAATCAACACCATAAAGTTTCAGTTAAATACAATAGGTAAGCTCTAAAGCTCCTTTGTACAACACTGTATCTATAGTCAACAATAATGTATTATACACTTAAAATTTTGTTCAGAGGTTTGATCTCATGTTAGATCTTCCTATCACAAAATAACTTTTAAAAAAATCAACGGTCACCAATTCCTACAGGACACAGAACACTGGAACCCTATGATGTCTAAAGTGACTATTCACATGGAACCACAGGGAATGAGGGACTCTTCAGTGTAATCTCTCAAACATGGGTGATAGCCCACATTTTTCCTTTTACCATTTCTTCATGAGTAAGAAAATTAAAAAGATACATTTTATTATTTACAGTCTTGTCCATTTACATCACCAAAATATACATTTTTAATATTTCCTATAATAAAAAGACAAACCAAAGTGAATATGATCTGTAGATTATTGGTCTATATTAACTGAACAGTTTTAAAAATTTTTGAAAGCTTTAAACAAACCACAATATCTTGTTCTCTCACTGAGGCCTTATATCCTTAATCTTGGTTCAGATGGGATTTTTATACAAGTGCTATAAAGCACAGAAAATAGGATTTTTAAAGGAGAGACTCATAGGCTCTTAGCTGCAGAATATGGTATGCAGTGTTATAACTTAGCACTTATATGGCTTTTGTACATTTTCAAATAGTTTGTTTAAAACTGTTCTAATGTGTTTATAGCTCTTTTTCTATCAAACCTGATTTAAACAGCGCCTTATCAAGTTTTTACTGCAAGTACGGGCGAGGGGGAAATAGTTTGTAAAATTCTTTAGCTGAAATGCATAAATAAGACACCCACAGTGCAACTGTAGAATTGTATTGGATTTATAATAAACTTGAGAAGGCCTGAGTCACTGTAGACTAATAGCAAAGTACCTATCCTGGAATTACCAAAGTACAAAATAGAGGGAAAAGTAGAGGAAGGAAAAGCAAGAAAAAAAACACCCACCCCCCGCAAAAAAACAAACAAAAAAAAACAACCAAAAACCAAAAAACAAAAAAACCCACAGAATACATGTCATAGTTTCAAGATTACAGATCTTTCTTCAAAATCCATTCTATTGGAACTTGTTATTGCAAATGGTAGTTTTTTTTTTCTAGTGTTTTTGAATATGGTGGTCTTGGACAAAATCAGGAAACTGTTTAAAACTTGAAAGGTTAGAGTTTGAAAATTTTCTGCTTGTTTTACTATTAAAGACCCTGCATCCTTTAACGTCACAAACCACAAACAAGTCAACAGTTTTGAAGCTTAGTAGTTATTAGATTATGTTGGCAATTCATAAAGGATTATGCAAGTGCGTTTACTGACTACCTGGAAGGCTATCTTCACACATTCAGCTAACCCCATGGGCACTATGAAAATAGGGAAAATTATATAATGGTATAGTCAAGATGGTCAAAACTGGAAGCATAGGTGAGATGTCTGATTTCATTCACCTTTTACAATTGCCTAAATTATTGTAAAATATGGCATATATCTATATACAATATATACACAACATATGTAATATATATGCCATATTTTATGATCATCTAGACAATTATAAAAGATAAATAAAATCAGATTTCAGCTATGCTTCCAGTTTTGACCATCTTGAATATACTATTGTATAATTTTTTTAATTAAAAAATTATTTTTTTATTTGTAGAGACACAGTCTCCCTCTGTTGCTCAGGCTGGAGGGCAGTGGTGTGATCTTGGCTCACTGAAACCTCTGCCTCCCAGTTTAAGCAATTCTCCCGCCTCAGCCTCCTGAGTAGCTGCGATTACAGGTGTGTGCCACCACACCTGGCTAATCTTTGTGTTGATAGTAGAGACGGGGTTTCGCCATGTTGGGCAGGCTGGTCTTGAACTCCTGACCTCAAGTGATCTGCCTGCCTCAATCCCCCAGAGTGTTGGGAATACAGGCGTGAGCCACTGAGCCCAGCCAAATATGGCTTATATTTATCAGACTATGACTCAGTGGGTCAGATTGATCTCAGATATTGGGTTTGGTGTCTAAAATGAATAATAATTTTTGTGATTGTTTTCTTAACAAACTTTGGGATTCCAGTTCTGTAAAATATAGTGGAAATAATAGGACATGCTTTTTGAACTTGGGACAGTCATGGAATTTGGGGTATTCTTTCCATGCTATTTTGTACTCAGTTCCAAATATTATCTAAGATAGCTTCGAAAAGTACATGATAACATAAACATTAGAGAAGGGATCTTAGAAAATAAAATATGAAGATAAGTAAAAGCTAGGGCTACCTCTGATAGACGCAATTCATGCATATGTTTAAGTTGGTACTGTTTAGCATCTTTTGACACTGTCCTTTCCAGCTATCAGCTCTTTATCCCTGTCTTTTCCACCCTCTGGAATGCTGTCCATTCCTTCTTCAACTGCTGGATTCTCATCTTTCAGGTCTCAACTTAAATGTGACAGCTCTGTTGAGGTCTTGCCTATCCCAAATGCTTCTAAGCTAACTAAGGGTGGCTTAATTAAAGGACAAGGAAGTCCCAGGTTTATCAGCCCAGTAGTGCAATCCAGGACCTGGCCCTGTTCATCTTTCTGCTCTGCTGTCCTTAGCCTGTGGCTAAGGACAGTGTTTCCACTTTATGATTAACTGGAAGTTGTTTGCTGCAATTTCAAGCATCTCCATTGTTTATGCTGACAATCACACTGAGAAGAAGGGGTGTTTACCTCTGTGTATCTTTTTTTTATTGGGAAGAAAAAACACTTCTGCAAAGGTGCCCTGCAGGTTTCCCTGTACCTCTCTCATTGGATAGGGTTGTGTTTCATGCCTAGGCCTGGCTGATTCAATATAAAGGGGATGGCATAACCATGACTGGCTTAAAGCCATCAACATTTTCCTTCTGGGACTGGGATGAGCCATTTTCATGGATTGCGTGGGGACATACACACCTGAAATAAAGCCGACAAGGGAACATGAGGGAGGCTACCCAATCTGCTCCCACACCTCTCCTGTCCCACAGAGCTAGAGTAGCCTCTTCCTGTTACTCTTCCTGGCATCTCCCAACTCATTCCTTTGCTAGCACCAGAAATCCTCTGTATATCTTTGTTCATTTTTTGAAATTTTCCTGCCAAAATGGAAACTCTATAGGGGTAGGGATCTTCTTCACTCCTGTATCGTTAGTACAAACCACCACGGAGATGATTAGCCAACATTTTTACTGGTCAAATAATTATAAACATAGAATTATAAAATTCACAGTATCAAACATTAGCCTCTTTAATTAGGAGAAATGAAGCCTTTCCTTATACAAAGATATAAACATTTTTTAGCTCATAAGGGAAATATTTTGTAGTAACAGCTTACTGAGAGTATGTTACCCAAAGTGTTGGATCACATTGTTTACAGCTGACTTGCTATTCACAGACTCAACAACTGTATCAGTCAGCCTCCTGGTAGGAAATAGATGGTACGTTCTGAGTGAATTGAAGAGAGTTTAATGAAGAGACCAGGTGTATAGATAAGCTAAAAATGGTGGATCTCTGAGAGTCTGGTCACAGTGGAGAGCTTTTTACCATTCCAAGGCCTAAGGGCAAGAAGGAGCTAGTCTGGAATGCTGTACAAGCTTCAGCAATGGCAAGAGTGTTATTTAACAGGAGCTATGGCTGAAGGTGGGCAGTCACAGCCAAATTACAGCCTAGTGGCCAGGAAGCTAGGAGAATAAATATCCCAACCACTCCCTCTTCTCACCTTCGGATTGTCAGGACCAAACTGAAGCCAAAGGGAAAAGGAGCCCAGTGCCTATTCTCTCTTTCCCCCAGGCACACTCAGTATAGATGGCATCTGGGAAGGCAAACAGAATTTCCAGTTCAGTTCCCCCATATCTCCATTCTAAATCTATTATTGCCTTTTGCTTGTTGTACTTAGCTTAAAACAAAACAAAACAAAACAAAACACTTACATCCCCAATGTGGGGGAAACACAAAATCCTCACAAACTACTGTATTATTTCAAGGGATGTGAATTCAGTCATATGTCAACAGAAATATAACCTGCCCTCTCCAGATACTCAAAGCTTACATTTTTGGGAGCAAGAAATAGAAATTGCATCAGAAGGTTACCTGGTATAAGAGTGAAATTTTCCTATCCATTTTAACTGTTAGTTTCCTGACCAAGGATACCATATAAGAGCTGCTGGTTTAACACCTCTTTGCATCCTGTGGGAAAACCTGCCATTCTTGCAGGTTATTGCCCATTAATTGCATTGTGGGTGAGTCTTCAGTAGCGATTACATCATTCTATTAAATACACGTCTTACTTTGTGCCTCATCAGCATATGGGGTGAACCTGTTGCTGTACTACTTTCACCATAAAATAAGTCCCTTGGGCAGAGGCAATATTGCTCGGTATACCATGATGATAAAGAAGACATGTTATGGTTTTAGCAGAATCTTTGTGAATAGGGAAGAAAAATCCATATCCAGGCTCAATATCTGTTTTTTTTTTTTTTTCTAGAAGTTATATGTTTTCATGAGGGAGTTAGCCCCCATGTGATCAACCTGCCTCAAACTTGTATGGTTTGTCTGTGTCCCCACCCAAATCTCATCTTGAATTGCAGCTCCCATAATCTTCAAGTGTCATGGGAGAGAACTGGTTGGAGGCAATTGAATCATGGGGGTGGGTTTTTCCCAGGCTGTTCTCATGATACTGAGTAAATCTCACAAGAGCTGATGGTTTTATAAAGGGCAGTTCTCCTGCACATGCTCTCTCTTGCCTGCTGCCATGTAAGACATGTCTTTGCTACTCCTTCACCTTCTGCCATGATTTTGAGGCCTCCCCAGCCACGTGAAACTGAGTCCATTAAACCTCTTTATTTATAAATTGCCTCGTCTCAGGTATTTCTCCATAGCAGTATGAAAATGGACTAATACAGTAACTGGCTGCCGCATCTGGGGAGTGATGCCATATCAGGCTTTAGTGTTGACTTCTCCTGTTGGGAGATTGACATTTAGCTTTAGCAGCAGACAGATCGGGTGTGGAGAGGAGAAATTCATGCTACTGGGCTCATTCAAAGGCTTATTCTTGCTACCAAGACCATTTCATGTATGGGACAATTGAGCAAGCACCAGGGTAGCTACAGAAAGAGCATACCTTATGGCCAAAGAAGTAGGCCATCTGTTCCTCTGATTATCGAGGGCAGCCTCAGAAAAACTTGAAGATAGTGGTGTTAACCTCATAATGAAATATTCATACGCCTTTTGAAAGTCATGTCTTGTCCCTTCCAGGGTACAATTAGGGGTGGCTGAGCAGTTTGCATATATTAGGTCTATTCCCCAAGCTGTTGGCTTCATTCATTCACAATTTACCTTGGAAATTTCATATTTTAACCTTTTTTTTTTATTGTGGATGTCCATTGATGAAAGAATATCAATCATGGTGGCTGTTAACAGCTTTTCCAAGTGCTTGAGTCAACTTATTAAGTACCAAATCCCAAGAAAGCACATGCAGATAAATATAGCTCAAATTTAATATTCTATTCCTTCATTTGCTTTTGATGGTGAAAGAGGGATTTGAACTTTCTGAGCACTCAAACTCAAGTATGCTTTACCTAATTCCATATCACAAGTATCAGAATTCTACTTCTTTTAACTAAGGCTTTACCTTAGCATAGGAGACGTGCAAGTTGCACATTTGACTCTAAAGGACAGACATGGCTGAACATCAGACTGTAAGACTGACAAGATTGCAATTCTGAACACTATGAATTAATGAGTCAATGCTTTGCATGCATCTTCCTCCATGTGCACATTTCCCAGGGCAGTCAGGGATAGTTTCCCCACCTCATTATCTTGGTGAATACCACCGTTGCTTTGGTAACTGAGTACCAATCTTACCCTCCACCTGACCTTCACCTCACACTACCAACAATCTTGGACTGAGTAACAGTGATGGCCCTGCAGGCCACAGATTTCCAAGGTCTATTTTCCCCTTCAAGGAGGAATTCTCTGTGTTGATGAAATATATGACATCTCTATCCTGTTATCTTACTTGGAAGGTATGCTTTGGGACTACCTCTGGTACGCATTGCTCAAACAATCAGGGCTTTCTGCAGGATAGTTATCACAATCTGAGTCTATTGAAGAGAGCTTAATGATGTGCTGTTGAATCACCAAAGGGACTAGTAACTGCAGAAAGCTGCTACCTCTGTCAGGCCTGAAGATCTGTGGAGGGAAAGCTGTTACTGGAGTGAGAAGGAAGCTGGAGCAGAGAGGGAGCCGCCACACCAAGTCAGGGGCTGTAGACAAAGGAATGCAGTCACTGCCAAAGTTATAATCTGGCAGAGAAGGAACAGGAATGGAGATGATCCCTTGACTTTTTCTTCTCCCACAGTTCACGTTCCTGCTAAATCTACTTGGTAGTCGAAGAATATGAAAGCCTGGCAGTTATAGACTGGAGATGTCGGCCTTGCAAGGCATGGTACAGAGCAGAAAGGAAGGAGAGAAAACATGAAATTTAATCAGAACACCGTGTTTATTTATTGTCTCTTGAGAGCAGGGGAATATAAATAGGGATGGAGAATAATTATTTTACATGTTTCTGAGAGTACTGTATTTATAAAATGAATTAAATGCTGTTGAGTTGACTTTGTAATTATGTTATTTTTCTAAAAGGTCTATGCGGAATTGAAATCTGCAAATTAGCAGTCTTTTGATTTTTCTAAGGTGGATATATATATATATAATTTGCTATTGGGCCAAGTTCTGAAACATGAAGCTTGGAGATCATTTTTCAAAGTATGCTACGTCAAATGGATTTCAGTTCGTTGCCAGTAACAGTAATTCTAAATGGTGAAACTCTGTGAAATATACTTTGGGTCTTAACCAATTAGCTGGTGAGCCACGAACAAGCGCAGACAATGGAGAAATGGGACTTATCGAGACAGTGTGGCAGAGCAGAAAGAGTTAATTCCTGGGACCGGTGGTCTGCTTTGTGAATCCTGACTTTGTCAATTGCGATATGAACTGGGGAAATTATTTAAATTCTGAGTCACAGCTGAGTCATCTATGAAATAATAAAATCATAATCCTCTTAATATTAGAGAATACGAACAAAAGCAAACACATTACAAAGTGTCTAGCTTAGCACCTGTAAAATGCAGGTTCTGAATCACTGCATCTCTTTTTCTCCACTTCTATTCATATTTCCTGAGCTGTCTCAAAAACTTTTGGGAGCTAGTAGGGGTGTCTGTTTCTGGAAATGAGATGAGGTATAATATAAGCAGCACATATTTTCTATTTTAATGCAATGCTCTCCACAGTGGAATGATGGGGGTAAAAAAGAGTGGCTGAAAGAACACAGCCTGCCTCATATAAGAAGATATTCAGGGCAAGAGGACATACTTCCTTATTATTTCCCATTCCCATGGCATGATTGACAACCAGAGACTCAGAATTAATAATAAAGAAATAACTCTTAGGTGAGAAAGCGTTGGAATCCATTACAAAGGAGACATGGTCAATTCTTCATGCAGACAGACGTATAATGTTCCCTTGGCTAGCAGTTACATTTAAAGCTGGCACGAAGTGAATGAGAACATAAAATTTTGATATCACATTACAAAAGACTATAGTGGTGACTTCACTCCCTTTTTTTTTTTTTTTTTTTTTTTTTGAGACAACATTCCTAGGTGCTGAGATGGGAAAGACGGAGAGAGTTCGCTACCATAGGTGTTCGCATTTAGTTCGTGGTAGACTTGGCAAATTTTGCTAGATTCGTCAATTTTGTTTGTTTCACAGGACTTTCTCCAAATTTTGCAGGACCTTATGGATTACAAGCATCATGCAGATATTCCTGTGGTAAGGCAACTTGATTGTAATAGAATTCCAGAGTGGAAATATTTGTACATCTAAGTATACCAAATAGAAAGTTAAATAAATTCATCCAGTTCAACTTTTTAGCCCAGTATCTATCATCACACTTATCCAAATGCACTATATTGAAAAGTATTTTTAAAATTTTATTCTGGTATTCAGTCTATATTTATTGAGAATTTTCAACTCACAACAAACTGCATTGTTGTCAGTTCTGAGTTAAAAAAAAATAGTAAAGTAAGGGTATTTCTTCCAGAATGTTTCAATGTAGTAATGTATTTAAATATATCCAAACTATTGCATCTAACATGCCTTCCACTGTAAAACTGAAATGTTAAAATGTATATTTAATCTGCTTAATTTGATGAATGAACAATTATAATACCACATTGTATGATAAACATCTTCTTTTGTAATTTCTTACGTAGGAAAAATGTATTGAGCTTTAAGAGTTGGTGTATGTAGATTACTATATACTGTTCAATAGACTAATGGCATTTCTCATGAAAGATACTCATTTGAACATTTCTTCTGACTGGTAGGAATTCAACTGAATAGTTCTTTTGAATAATTTATTTTAGAACATAGAAAATTCTGTTGTAGATCCTTGCTCTTTTCAGTGCAAACCTTTATTATTATTGTTAATAAAGCATGAGTTACAAATAAAATTAAGTATGTTAATTGGGAAGTTAGTACACAGACTAGAACATTTTTCATTTTCATTTTTTTCTTGGACAGGGTGCAGCTTTTACTTGGCTTGTTCACCGGTAACACAGAGCAGGTAGTTGTGTCTGATACAGTGCTCAAGTGTTAGTTCAGCAAAAGCTAAACCCAGAACTTTCATGTGTGTATATTAAAAACATGATCACATTCAGTTTGTAATTCCATATTGGAAATAATCTTCCCTTAGAACTCTCAAGTAAATTTTTCCAGTATCTTTTCTTTTTGGTGTTTCTTTTGAGAAGCCCAGTACCATGTTGATTTTCAGTCTTTTCAAAGACTGAAGTCATGTCCCTCTGGACATTTGGAAATATTCTTGTTTGATTGCAGGCCTGATGTGGTTTATGCCTTGTGCTGGATTTTGATGAGCCTTCTCAATTTGGAAATTCATGTCAGTTTTGCAGAAATTTGTTGGATGATTTTTTGAAAATTTCTTCCATTTAATTTTTCCATTTTTTATTTGTGGAAATATTACTTGAATTTGGATCTCCTAGATAGATTTTTAAATTTTCTTTTCTTGTCTTTGCTATTTTCTATTTCTTTGGTATTGTTATTGCTATTTTACTATCTTAATGAAAAGTTCCTTTGGTTTATCTTTCAAACTTCTTTCTGTGTTATTTCTATTATCGTATTATAATTTCCAAGAGCTATTTTGTGATTTATGTATTTTTAAAATATATTCTCCTGTTCTTGTTTCATCAATATCTCCTCCAATAGCTTTGAGGACATCAATGACATTCTGTTTTCTACTTTTCTTCTCCAAGCACCAATCTTTTTCTTGTTTTGGTTCTGTCTGTTATGATAGAAACTTTATCTGAATGTCCGTTGGTATTGCCTGTCTACTTGTACTTACGAGAAAGTTACTTAAAAATATTTGGAAGCTCGGGAGTGGGGATAACATGAGCATTGTTCCCTAGTGGCCCTCGTTTTATGGTGAACCAACACAAATATTTCATAAGGGATCCCCAGCTGTCTGCATTTGACTTGGTGTATCTTCCAATGGTGTTACTAGTGCTTTCCCTGCCTTAGCTTTACATGATTCTAAAGTACAAACCAGTCTTCTGAGTTCAGTGGCTTAAAAACAACAACAATGTGTTATTTCTCACAATTATTTGAGCAGGCTGTGTGTATGTGTCCTTCTGCTGGTTTTGCACATACGTCTGTAAGATTGCCTAGGGAGGGGCTTCACTAGAATAGTTGAGCTGGACATTGTCTCTCCATTCTAACCCCAGGGATGAAACTGGTCTTCCTCACATGGTAACAGCCTCATTCCAACAGGGCCCCAATACCCCAGTATTTATTGAGCTTCTGTTTACCTTAAATGTTCTGATGTCTCATTGGCCAAGTCACATGACCATGCCCAGAGTAAATGAGAAGGTAAATGGCAGTCATGAAAGTAACCATTTAGCTCAGTGATTGCACCAATTTAAACTCCCATCAGCAACTGAAGAGTGTTCTTGTTCCATAGCCTCCCTCATCTTTTCTATTTGCCATTTGTAGTGCTTTCACCACTTTTAGTGAGTCTGGTGTGAATACACTCTTTTCTCCTTGTGATTTTTTATTTTGATGACAGTGAATGATGTGAAATGCCTCTTTACATACTCTTATTGTTTCCTATTGCTGTTCTAACAAATCACCAAAATTTAGTGTCTTAGAAGAGCAGACATTTATTATCTGATAGTTCTGTAGGTCAGAAGTCCTAAAAATTAAGGTACCAGCAGGACTGCATTCTTTCTGGAGGCTCCAGGGGAGCCTTTTCTATCTTCTAGGGGCTGTCTGCATTCATTGACTCTTGGCTGCTTCTCTTGTGTTCAAAGCCAGCAGCAGAGCATCTTCCTCTCTTCCTTTCTCTTTCTTCCTTTCATTCTTTCTTTCTTATCTCTGCTCCTCTCTTCCTCTCTTTCTTCCTTTCTTTATTCCTCTTTCTTCCTTTCATTCTTTATCTCTGCTCTTCTCTTTCTTTCTTCCTCTCTTCCTTCCTTTCTTCGTCTTTCTTTCTTTCATTCTTTCTTTCTTATCTCTGCTTCTGTCATATCACCTTCTCTGATTCTGACTCTCCTTCTTCTATCTCTTAAGCTTCTTTGTGATTATTGGACCCAATCAGATTATTCAGGATAATCTCCCTACCACCTTAAGACCCTTAACTTAGCCAAACCTACAAAGTCTCTTTACTAGGTAAGGTTACATACGCACAGGTAATGGGAATTAGGATCTAGTTTTCTTTGGGGAGGCAGGAGGAATTATTCAGCCTACCATGATCTTTTTTTTGGCCTATTTTGCTATCCTTTTTTATAAATAGTGTTTGCCTTTGTCCATTTAAATTAATGAAAGTAAGTATAATGTATAGATTTTATTTATAAAACATTTAAATATGTTAATCATGGCTTCTGTGGAAACCAGAAATTTCATGTCAATTTTGGCTATATAGTAATGTAGCCTATGATAATTTGGTAAAAGGAAAAACCCAGTGACAAAATGAATCACTTTTAAAGTCTTTGTTGAATCAAACTTTAAAACAATGGCCAGCATTTTCTCTATGGCTTCCTACTTAAAATAGCCCGAAAGGGTAGCCAGTAGAATTGCAGGTTCCTATCATTCATCCGTGCATATGCATTTCTTTTCCCCAGCAGCAATAACACAAGAACTTAAAGAATAGGAACAGAGTGACCTAGATCTGTCATGGTTTTTCTTCCAGGAGAAAAGGATTAATGATTGTTTGTTGACTGAATTAATGAATGGTTAAAAATACTGGTGTTTATTTTCTGCTTCACCACATTGATTTCTTGTGTGTCTTGCTTTAGTATTTAGCTGCCTCTTCCTCTCTTCAAAGTAAATATTCTTCTTTAATTTTTAACTATGTCTTATCAGTTCATACCTATGCTAATCTTTATCTCTCAGTTCCTATCACATCTTTCAATTGTATATAAACGTTTTTTAGGGGCTCAAATATTCGTTCTTGAAACACTTTTAAGTTCCTTGAAAATAAAATTTCTCACTTTTATGCATCTTGTATTATAACTTGCATCCTTAACATTTTGATATGGTTTGGATCTGTGTCCCCTCCAAATATCACGTTGAATTGTAATCTTCAGTGTTGGAGGTGAAGCCTGGTTGGAGGTGACTGGGACATGGAGGCTGATTTCTCATGAATGGTTTAGCACCATCCCTCTTGGTACTGTCGTTGTGATAGTGAATGAGTTCTTGTGAGATCTAGTCATTTAAACGTGTATGGCACCCATGCCCCTGCCGTCTCTCTCTCTCTCTCTCCTGTCCCTGCTGCGGTCATGTCACATGTCTCCTCCCCTTTTGCCTTCCACCATAATTGTCAGTTTCCAGAGGCCTCCCCAGAAGTGGAACAGATACCAGCATCATGCTTCCTGTATGGCCTGCAGACCTGCAGAACCATGAGCCAATTAAACCTCTTTTTCTTTTTTTTTTTTTTTTTTTGAGATAAAGTCTCGTTCTGTCGCCCAGGCTGGAGTGCAATGGCACAATCTCAGCTCACTGTAACCTCCGACTCCAGGATTCAAGTGATTCTCCTGCCTCAGCCTCCCAAGTAACAGATTACAGGCAGCACCACCACACCCAGCTAATTTTTGTATTTTTTGTAGAGATGGGGTTTCACCATGATGGCCAGGCTGGTCGTGATCTCCTGACCTCGTGATCCACATGCCTCGGCCTCCCAAAGTGCTGGGATTACAGGCGTGAGGCACGGTGCCCAACCTTCTTTTCTTTATATAAATTGCGCAGTCTCAGGTATTTCTTTATAGCAATGCAAGAATGAATTAACACATATTTCTTGGCCTTTTCTTAGGAAGTTAGCATTTGTTGCATTTGTGTACCTATCTGTCTGTCTGTCTGTCTGTCTATCTATGTATCTATCTATCTATCATGTATTCATTCTTCCATCTTTCTCTCCTTTTAGGTGTGATGTTTTGTATTAGTATTCAAATTTCAAATTAATTTTATAATTAAAAAAAGTCACCAAATTCATTACAGAGCCATGCATTTGCGATAATTTATTGGAAATATTGTATGGCAATTTTAGTGATGAACTGATTAAAAGGAAAATGGCTTGGTGTTATACTCTCTTGACATACACTCTCCTATAGAAGGGCATCAACTAGTCTGGGCAGAATGCCCTAATTGTTGCTAGTTTATAATTTGCATTAATGTATAAAAATCCTCTAATGATCATATTTGTATCAAGCTGCTTGGGATTTGCGGAAAACTATGAGACAGACAGAGAAGGAAGCAATGACAGATGGGTAGAGAGTCTCAGTTATTGGAAAGGAACATCTTTTCTCATGAATGTCATTTTCTATTTAATTTCATGTTGTCATTCAAAGACCCTAATGCATCAGTTGAAAGAAAAGCCTTGTAGGAAATGACATTGGGGAGAGAGCCAACACTCGACACAACCCGAGGCTGCAAATGCTGGTCTGTTTGGCAGCTGCAAGGAGAGCAACTGTTTGGCAACAAATTACTTGGTAGAAAGCCCCTAGAATCAGCAAAGGATTAAAAATAGAAAGAGGGGATGGGTTTCTGTGGCTTTGGAAAGAGAATTCAGCTCCTCTGGCTATAGGGATAAATCTGCAATGCCAGAACATTTCTTAGAGTTTATATGCTGCAGTGTTAGATGACAACCAGGCATGGCCCCAGTAAAAGACGTAGTTAATTCTGTTCTAAATCACTCTGCCAGTCACGCTCCATGACCTTGCATATTACTTAATTAAACTATATTGGAATTGGCTCATAGCATTATAATGCTATTCTTCCCTCACAGGACACATTTCAAGGCTATTTAACTATAAGATGTGGGACTGATCATCTTGACTTGACTTTTCCATAAAGCAGGATCCTCAGTCCAGGGTTGATCTTTTAAAAAAAAAAATTGGTTTGCTTCCTATATTCTTGGCGTATATTTGTATTTATTTTTCAGAATATTCTTTCCTGTGACTAGAAATGCATTTCTCTATTAAGCCAAGAGCATTATTTTCTTTACCTTGTTCTTCTGAGAGTGCAATTGGTAATTGCCAATGAATCATGGATCTATGCTTCTAAAAATTTAATTTGCTGATGAATCACCTGGGATCTTGTTAAAAGACAGATTATGATTCAGTAAGTATGGTGTGAGTCTTTGTCATTGTTTTCAGTGTTTTAAAAATGCAAACTAGTGTCACCAACCCCTCAATTTCCCACCCTTTGTCTCCATGTGGTGGTCTCCCAGGATCCACATATCCTAATTTAGGGGACTGAGACTATGGTGGTGATTCCTCTCGCATTTTGGTTTCCTTGCATCTGGTAACCAACTGGGTTAGATTATTTGGTTGAGGTGGAGAACATGCTAGATAATTGAACCAAATTCAAAGCATACTGTCAACAAACTGAAGGTGATTCATAGCAGCCCTGACATATGACTCAGCAGCAGCCGTTTTACGTCTTCCTCTTCCTGTCATCAGAATCAGTGCCTGTTTCTCTTATCTCTGTCCCCCCATGGTTGCTGCACCAGAAAACAGGACTTGTGCACTTATTTCCAGTTTGAATTTCCTGTGGACTAAACTGTATTGTTAAATGAGACAAAATTTGGTAATATCATTATTTTATAGTCCACATAAGGTGATTAATAGTACTTTCTTATAGTGTTTATGTTATAAATTTATAAGCCAAAACTGTCTCTTTCCTGATCACCCAAGGCTTGATAATCACATGCAGAATTTCAAGAAATTTACTACATAGGTACAATTAACACTATTTTTTTTTCATGGGAAATAATTGAATTTTACGTGTTGTTAACGTTTTGTAGAGGTATACTAATTCAATAGTCAACATGCTATAATATAGTATGAAAATTCAAATCCTGAATAACGTAGGTTTCTGTAACTGTTTTCCCTTAAAAATTGTATCAAAATTGGTAAAACGGGCTATTTATTCCTGATCCAGATAACCTGGTTTGTTGGGACAGTTGCTCTTTTCCCACTGACTACGTAGTTTGGGAGTCAAAATATGGATGTTTCTTTGCTCCTTGTCTAAGATATTAGATATTAGGAGTTTATCACTCAGCAATGCCACTTTAGATATTTTCAACTGAAAGGTAATTACATAGGGAATTTTATGTTAAAAATTGTTGGAACGACTGTGAAAGCCATCAGAGACTGAAGCTTGTTTTCAGGCTTGTCGCTACGGTTCTGGTCCAGAGAGTCAGGAAGGTTTTGGTGCTGCCCAGATAGGGAAACCACAGGAAGTCCCTGCTGATGGTCACTGAAGTGAATCAGGATAACCACCTGTAGAGGGCAAAACCACTTATCTGCCACAGTTAGCCTTTACTCATCAGAGCCAAAGGAAGAAGAATTATATGGCACCTGTCATCCGCATTTTCAAAAACTCTTGGGAATGAATCTCATTGGCGAAAACAAATTGAATCCACAACCTTGGAGTCAAGGAAATCTGAGAAATGTACACTTGGGTGACACTACGGAGAGCCAAATTATGGAGTCAAATAAACACAGCTGTCAAAACAACATCCATTACACAGAGAATGAGTGGTTTACTAGTTGCGGGGCTTAAGGTGGTAGGATACTTTGTGTGATGTTCCGTGGATTCTGTGGAAATTGAACCAAGGCTATCAGCTCTATGAGCACCATTTTCTGAGCATCCAAGCTAATCTTCACGGAAATAACTAAACTTTTTAGTTTTCCCGGTATCAGTAAATGTATTTATAAATTATAGTCTCTAGAAGTTAAGGGAAACTCTTGCTTCTCATGGTGACCTGCACAGCGCAGAACAATTTTCAAGAGTTCCAGGTTCAAGTGCTTTTCTTCCCGATGTGACAAGGTCTGCTGGTAAATGGTATTCACTCAGCTTTACAGGCTCAGAGGAAATGCTGCAAGTAAATCTGTCCTCCAGGCCAGAAGCACTGTTCCTATATGGTGCCTGGCTTATCTGGTGGCCAGGCTTCTGAGAGATTATGCCTCATGTTAGTATTTACCAGTTTTCTCCTCATCAGATCATAGGTTCCTATTTTTCTTGTGGACTTGCTAAAACATAACTAATAATCACAACCACCAGTAACTAACATGAGAGACAATATAATTTCTTAGTCAAAAGCCTATCTAGGCCGGGTCCGGTGACTCCCACCTGTAATCCCAACACTTTGGGAGACAAAGGCGGGTGGATCACTTGAGCTCAGAAGCTGTGCAACATGGCAAATCCCCGTCTCTATTAAAAAAAAAAAATACAAAAATTAGCTGGGTGTGGTGGTGTCCGCCTGGGTAGGAGGATTGCTTGAGTTTGGAAGGCAGACATTGCACTGAGCCAAGATCACACCTCTGCATTCCGGCACTTGTCTCAGAAAAACAAAGCAAAACCAAAGGCTATCTAATACAATGGGGATAGTAAACATCTCAGCAGAGATAGGTTATAGTTTATGTTGACTTGATATTATTATTGTCTATCACCTGACATTTTTCCTTCCTTCCTCTCTCCCTCTTGCCCTCTTCTCCCTCTTCCTTCCTATTTTTTCTCATTTCCTGCATATTCAACAATGGGTCAAATACATGACCCCATTTCCTCACCCAGTCCAACTGCTATCAGGAAAAGGCGTTTTAGAGGTTGGTGCCTGCCTACTGGTAGCAAGTGTGGAGGTTTATAATTCCCAAACACAATGATCCTTTGTGTTTTTTTTGTTTATATCGTTTCAATCTTTTCTGTTGTCCTGGAGGCTTTAATTACCCTATAAAACTTTTCTCTATTGTTTGCAGTGAACAGGCAGTCAAATATTGACTATATTTCAGGCAGTAGGGAATTCTGGGAGTACCTGTGGTCTTTTGCCACTGTGACATCCTATGAGGGCTCTTGAAGTAGAGAAGTAAGAATGTATACCTTTCATGGGTACAAGATTCTATGTTTTTATATATTGTTGAGATTTCTTCCCCCAGTGTATTTTTTATCTTAAGAGCCAGGGGCATTATTCTTGTTAAGAAGATAGGGCGGAGGTGACATCCTGGGCATATTAAATGGCAAATGCTAGGTTTTCTTTCTATATTATCTATATGCACATGGGTTCCAAGTGTTTCTGCAGACCTTGTGAGAAATACAGCTTGTTGGGTATTTTCCTTTATTTCTGCACCTGAAGTAAGTTGTTAACCATCAATACTTGAAATACTGCTTTCATTTAAAAAGGAACCGAAATCTACTGTTGTAACTCTTTTCATTGAAAGAACCATCAGAGATTCTAGTGTGCATGGGCACATGAAAGCATCTCATTGAAAGGCTTGGCTCAGTGAGGAGCAAGAATTTGTTATATTTGCCTCCTCATTTCCTCCTTACAAAATTTATGAATAGCTTATGAATGGACACCATGGGCAACAGATGTACATTACAGAGATGACTTTTAAAAACTGTAATTATCATCTTTTGGCTTCTGGCCAAAGACACAGTGCCTCAGAACTGCTTAAAGGTACATGCTAATTTTCCATTGCTGAACTCCAAATGGTTTTGGTTTTTGTGCACTTTTCTAAGTGTATTCGTGCAACTGAAAGAGGAGAGAGAGAAAGGAAGAAGAGGAGGAAGAGGCAGAGGGGCAGAAGGAAGAAGGGAAAGTGAAGGGAATGAGAGATGAAAGGGAAGGAAGGAAGGAAAGTCTTGCATTCAGGATACCGAAAAAATAATCATTCAGTAAACAGTGAGCTTGCTACAGAGACCGTGAAGTAATTCTTGTATTACTCATGCTCTCAGACCCCATCCTAAGGATGAACTCAATAAGCTCTTCAGGGTGACTTGGAAGAAGTTAAAAAATCAAAACAGGGTTGAAAATGTACCTTCATCCCAGATTCCAAAAAAGGAATTGGAAAAGAACTCTGTTATCAAAAATTCAGGTATATGAATTTGAGAAATAGAATTCAATCACAGTAAGACTTTGGACTGTATAGCATCTCTTGCAATGAATTGCCTTTATTTACCCATGATCTCATTAAATTCTCAAAATGATACTGTAAAAGAGGAAGATGTAGCAGAGACTGAGATTCCCATTGTAGCAGGAAGAATTCTAAGACGACCCACAGTGATTCAAGCTCTGTCATAATCTATCCTCTCAGTTCCGAGGGGGATCTATAGATATGATGGGATATCACTTCATGATTAGGTTATGTCATTTGGTACAGTTGACTTTAAGAAAGATTGTCCTCCATGTGCCTGACCTACTCCTGTGAAACCTTGAAAGACATTGGGCTTTTCCTGGTGAGAGTCAAAGCAAGGGAGGGATTCAACACAAAGGAGATTTGCCCTTGCTGGTTTGAAGCTAGAGGGGGAACAGGACAAAGAATGAGGCAGCTTCTAGAAGCTGAGGGTGGGACTGGCCAGCCAGCAAGCTTTTCAGTTTAATTTGCACCGCTCATATTTTCTCCATAAGAGTTAGAAAACAGTTCTTATAAAGAGCCTGGTAGTAAATATTTTAGGCATTGCAGCCACTTATGGTGGCCAGCCGGACTTCCTTTCTTCTCTCCTTCTCCCTTTCTCTTTCCCTCCCTTTCTTCTCTCTCTACTCCACCTTGTAGCAATGCTTTAAAATGTAAAAATAAAATAAAATAATTATTTGTTCAAGTATTAAACCAAAACGAGTTATATCTGGTTTGCCAGCTCCAGGTTGAAAAATTAACAGAACAATACATCACAGTGTTTGCTGATTTCTACCATTTACTGATCTGAAGCTACCAACACGAAATTTCTTCACTGACACAAAGAGATGCACAGTAGTAGCCATTATATGGTGTTTCTGTACACTCATGATAGAAGTAAATAATAACCGTACAAAGATAGCAATAAGATGTATAATTAGGAAGGGTTGAGTTTTGAGTACCTGTTGCCCTCATTTTTAATATAATTGTAAATTTAATTTTTAATAAAGGCTGTGTTTATAGCCCACACAATTCCTGCAAATTGAACAACTGGTCCTCGAGCTGGTATAAGCCAGCTTTAACACAATGCTAGGCATGGCCATAAAAGATAGAAGTACAAGATTCACTCCACTTTTTTCCTTTCTGTCAGCTGGAATGTGGATCCAGCAGATGTGACAATGGGTCACCTACCCCAGACAGACAAGGCTATGTCACTGGCAGAACAATGAGTTCCTAACACTAGAGCTTCCATATCAGACATGGGTTTCTTATGCTCCTGTTTCAGGAATAGAGGAAATAAATTTTTGCCTTATTCTGCTACTCTTATTTTGGGTTTCTGTTGCAGCAATTAGTCCTATAGCAATACAGTAGATATTAGTATTAATACAGCAGATACAAGAATTCCTTTGTTTCAGTGAGGAAACTGATGACTACAGCAGTAAAATTCCTTTCCCAGCATCACATGGCTGAAAGTCTCTTACTTAGCATTGTAAGCTTGATTTTGTTGTTGTTGTTGTTGTTGTGACGGAGTCTAGCTCTGTCGCCCAGGCTGGAGTGCAGTGGCGTAATCTTGGTTTACTGCAACCACTGCCTCCTGGGTTCAAGCAATTCTCTGCCTCAGCCTCCCCAGTAGCTGGGATCACAGGCACCCGCCACCACGCCCGGCCGATTTTTGTATTTTTAGTAGAGACAGGGTTTTACCGTCTTGGCCAGGCTGGTCTTGAACTCCTGACCTCAGGTAATCCGCCTGCCCTGGCCTCCCAAAGTGCTGGGATTACAGGTGTGAGCCACCGCGCCCGGCTCTTACTTAGCATTGTAAGCCACAATTCTTAATTCCAGGTCCTTTGTTTACATATAAATGTAAAACATTTTGTATTGTGAATGTATATCATTTACAATGAATGATGTCATTTGGGGAAGGCAACCACCAAGGGGCAAGAGAAAAAGAGGTCCTATCTGGTCAGGGAAGACGACAGGTTGCAGGAGTATCCTTTCATATTTGAAACTTTATTGAACACAAGCAATGAACTCATTGCTGTGCTACATGCCATGGGGATTATAGAAACACAGAAAATCAATCTAATATCCAAATGTTTGCCTATTCCATAAGCATTAGCTTTTCCTCATATTAGCATGCTTCAGGATCACTTTTGATCATTACCATCTTACAAGACCATGTGTGCCCTAAGGACCCGACTCATTCATAACCCAAAGATTGACACACAGAAATGTCTTATAATCATTTCTGAATCAAAATTTTCTAGGTTCTTATAACACAAATACATGCTAATTAAAATAATGTTATCAGTATTTTCTCATGCAATTAGTATTTCTTATTCAACCTAGCATTTCTTTTCCCAGTGAAGTGGTAACAGCTAAAAACATTGTGGCATCTCATTTAGTATGGATTTTCCTTGAATTAATGCTTTTTCCTTGTTGTGTGTAGGAATGGAATATATTTATACATCAAACACAATATTGATCTTTTCCCTCAAAATAACTACTTTCAGACATAAAAATATGTTTTATGTTTTCTCTGTATTTTGTGTTAGTCTGGTCAGCCTAACTAAAATCTTCAATCTCAGGGGGTAGATTAATCTAATTTTCACTGTTTCTCTCTATTCACACCAGCTGAAGACAAATGGTTTAGGGGTTAACGTTATTAAATATTATGATTTTATTTATTTACTCTGTTGGGAGGGCAGGTGGCTATTCCAATAACATAAATTCTGGAATATACAGCTTTCTATTTCTACTTCTGCAGGAATTTAATTTTTTCAAGATGCTTTATTTTGTTGACTTTCATTTATCTCTATTTTCCCATGTTAAACTTGCATAGGTCACATTTCTCCCGGCCTCACTCTGTCTTGGGCTACTGACTTCTTATTCATGGAAAGTCTCAGCTTTTACAGCAACCTCCAGACTATGGCCACAGACACACTGTCTAATAGCAACACCAGCCACTTTGTCCTCCCCGCAGAGGACTGGCTTCTGGAAAGCACTCTTTTTTTTTAATCACTGGATGGGAGACACAGAAGCTCCAACAGGAAGTTTTCACTGAGACTCACTGAGACTGTGACTCTTCCCACCATTTCTGGTCAGCATGAAGTGCCATACCACAGGAGTGCCCTACAGCTTCACCAGTGGGTACCCTGAAAGGCTCCAGTGACCCATGGTGGAAACGGGGAGGGACTCACTCACTCCTAGTGGGGCAAATTTGACCAATGAAAGACAGGAGATGAGAGACAGCTGGAGAATACATTGCTCTCTCTGTCCTCTGACACGTTGATCTGAGGTAGGGAGTTGCTGTACAGACAGCACAGAGATGCCCTGTGTGGCTACTGACCAGTTGCTTCTCAGTTATGCACCACTTTGTCTTTGCTTCCTACTACTCCTTGCTGCTCTTATTTTTCCTCCCAGTCTTTTTCCCTGAGATTGCATCTCCCCTCAAAAAATTAACACTCATTTTTTTTTTTTTAAATTAAGAAACTTTAAGCCTTATTCTGCGTATTTTAAATCATCTGGGCAGAGACAACAGAGAATTATTGGGAAACAATTTCTAAGTTTTCCTTGTGAATGTGGCACAAAGTGAAAATAAGAATCTCTATGTGATTACATTTCAGTTCATAGCATATTGGTATTTATGAGTTGGAATTCACATGGAAGAATAGAAATAAAAATACAGTCATGTGTCACTTAGAAATAGGGGTATGTCCTGAGAAATGTGTCATTAGGTAATGTTGTCATTGTGTGAACATCACAGAGTGTACTTACGCAAATGTAGAGGATAGCCTACTACAAACCTAGAGTATATGGTATAGCCCTCTACTCCTACACTACAAACCTGCAGAGCATGTGGCTTTATTGACTACTGTAGGCAATTGTAAGGCATGGTGTACTGCAATACAAGGGTATTTGAGGGTACATCAAAATACAGTGTCATAAGCTTATGAGATCCCCATCATATATGCAGTCCATTGTTGACTGATATGTTATTATATGATATATGACTGTAGAAGCCAGCAGAATAGGAGATTAGAGGAATCCAGTTGCCACTGAACACATATTTACAAAGTTGGATTATGAGTACAGAGAACATATGTTGAAAAATGGGATGAAATATCATAAAATCTAAGTTACGGAGAAGAATCAGCCATGGAAAACAGCAATAGCAGAATCTATGTTTCTGCTTTTGGCAGTCATACTGAAATCTCCTTTATGAGCTTCAGTCAACTAGAAATCATTGGTTCTTATTACCAGTGAAGACTACCCAAATGAAAACAAGCAAAGGATAGTTCGAGTGTGCTCTAAGGGAGTCAGCCACCATCATTTGCAACTGGCAGAGATTCAAAAGCAGACAGAGGAGAGGGAAATTTTTGTAATGGAATAAAGAGAAGGCATTGGCTACATCCTGATTGGAGGCTGTTGGCATGGGTAAGCTATAAGTGGGCTAACCACAGTGGGGCATCCTGTGTGATTGGTAAGGGTGCTTTCTCTCATTGCACTGGGTAAGGTTTTCTCCCATTGGCATTAAGTTGGAAGCTGGTCAAAAATTATAGAATCTGTCAGTTATTAATCAAGTCCTGGCTTTTTGGGGGCAAGCATTAAGGGGGTTGTTGTTTGGCTCCCTGAACTTGTTATTGCCTAAAGTGGGTTGGTAGTTGCTGCAGATTATGGCTCAGAGTTGGGAGTTGCGCAGACTGTAGATGCTGCAGGTTGCTCAAAGTTCTAATTTTATATATCATCTGGCCATTGTCCATTTGTGTGTTCCTTCAGTCTCTCCACCACAAGCACAATGAAGTGGTCAAGAAGGCAGGCGATGGCATTTAAGTGCTACACAAATGAATGGATTTGAAATAGTGAAGTCACACCATAATCTAATTATTATGTCTCTGGAGAGACACATCCTCGATTTTTGCTAAAAATGGTTTTCAGGAAAAAGTAAATCTTGATATTATTTTAAATAAAAAGGAAGGGATGGGTGAGTTTAGTGAAGCTAGATAAAAAGATTAGAAAGTTACTAGGGACAAATTCCATCCTACATGGTATAGTAGCTACATGATTGACAAGCAAAAAGGCAAACTCAATCTGAAAAATAAAACATTTAAGCCATGGAGTAATGTAGGCTGACAGCAAGTTGCACTGGATTTGTGATATTTAAAAATTTGACCAGGCGCACTGGCTCATGCTTATAATCCCAGCACTTTGGGAGGCTGAGGCAGGTGGATCACAAGGTCAGGAGATCGAGACCAACATGGTGAAACTCCATCTCTACTAAAAATACAAAAAAAAAAACAAAAAACAAAAAAAAAACCCAACAACAATTAGCCAGGCATGGTGGTGGGCGCCTGTAATCTCAGCTATTCGGGAGGCTGAGGCAGAAGAATTGCTTCAATCCGGGAGGCAGAGGTTGCAGTGAGCCGAGATCACGCCACTGAACTCCAGTCTGGGTGACAGTTTGAGACTCCATCAAGAAAGAAAGAAAAGAAAGAAAATTTTAAATAAGGTACTTTTTTCCTAGCTATAGAAAAGTTTTTCTTCCAGATTTTGTTATATAAGGCTCAAAAATTAGGGATTAGTGGAACAATACAAATCACTTCAGAGGTTTGTTTTGGTGCAGTCAGTGAATAGTATCTCAATTGTTCAATTTAACAGGTAATTACCTAAATGTTTACAAACATGATCCTTTTACTCAGTGATTTTATCATCCAGTAATTTTGACAAAGGAAGGATATTTGGATAAGAATATAAGAAAGCAAATTGAAGTCTAGAGATAAATTTACAAGGAATCCCTATATGTCAAATAAAAGCAAGCATAACATTCATACCACTTGCAACTGAAAATGCAAACTAATGATTTAATCTAACCGCTATCCATGATTCTGAATTCCCACGACTTTCAGATTCCCCACAGAAAAATCTATGTTACATATTTAAAGAGACACTAGAGTAAAATATTTGGCTTCATGAAGAAATTTTTATTAGTAAATAAAAATTCCCTTATATAAGTTATGGTGCATTCATTTCTTAGGGCTTTTGTAACAAAGAACTACAAACTGCGTGGCTTAAAACAACAAAAATGTGTTTTTTCACAGTTCTGGAGACTTGATATCTGAAATCAAGGTATAAGAGTGGCTGTTGCTTTCGGGGCTTCCTAGCTTCTGGTGGTTGTAGGTCATCCTTAGTGTTCCTTTGTTTATAGACACGTCACTTCAATCTCTGCCTCTATCTTCCCATCGCCTTCTTTGAGCTTCTGTGTGTCCTTTTCTGCCTCTTATAAGAATCCTCGTTGGATTTAGAGCCTATCCTGATCCAAGTTGATTTTAATACAATCCTTAACTAATGAAGTCTGCAAATATCCTATTTCCAAATCATTTTGAGGTTCTAAGTAGACATGAGTTTGGGAAAGACATTATTGAACCCACTAGGGATGAATTATATGAAATAATTATCATGGGAAAAGACTCAAACAAGACACAACAAGGTTCTTAGTTCTAATTCTGGCTCATTACCTAACTGGGAATATGACGTTAAAGAGCCAATCTTGCAAATCTCTATATCTGGATTTCTGTCTCTGTGAAATATAAATAGTATTGAATTATCTATCAAAAATGTGGTCATTAGCCTTGAATCAAATTCTAATTATAAAAGTTCTTTGACAAACATAGAATACTATTAAAATAATGAGCTTAATTTTGCTATTATTGTTAATTTTACTTATTTTCTTCTGTTTTACATAAGCCAATCTCAAAAACTTTTGGACATACTTCACTATTTTGCATATTTATGTAAAATTTTAATTATTCAGTAGCTGTTTTCTATTCGTCTCTGCTCGTTTTCTTACATCATTGATATCATCAGAGAAAGAAAATGTAGAAAACGCAAATGAGTTAATCGTAGTCTGTTCTCAGTAACTCTGGGAAGTGGATTTTTTTAGAAAGGACCAGAATTATTTGACTAAATAGTGTCTTCCTGTTCTTTGTATATTCAGTCATTTTTGCTGTGTTCAGCCAATAGAGCCATGGATAATTTGACTGATATAAGCTTCTTTGAATTTCTCCCTAGATCCACTCCATCATTGTGGCTTTAGTACCATCTTACATCCTGTCCAGACCTTTTCTGTGAGCCCCAGATACATATATTCAGCAATTTACTCAGCATCTTCTTTGACATCTCAAAGACATTCCAATTTCAACATGTCTAGAATGAAGACCATGCTCTTGGGCCCCATCCTGTTTCCTAGTCTCCACCATAAAACCTTGTCCTTGCATGTGTTTCTTCTCTCAGTGAATGACATCCCTGTTCACTCAGGTATGCAGCCTGGAAACCGGAGTCAACCTTAATGCTTCCATCTCCTGGTAACTTTCATACCCACCCCTGCCTTCACCAATGTCTGCCACTCTTATCTCCTGAAAAGCCCTTCATCTTTTCAATTTATCTTCATCTCCATCAGCATTCTAGTACAGCTTCAACAATTATTAATTCATGGCCAGTCTTGATTTATTTGTACCCCCACACTGCCTGCTCTATTATTTTTAAAACATTCCACTGTTAATATTATTTCATCTCTAAATATCTCTATGTTCTTAAGAATCTTCTAGAAAACATATCTGCAATTTTATTGTCACAACTTAAATATGAAAACAAATTCCTTAATATAGCAGTCCCCCCTTATCCATGGGTGATATGTTACAAGACATTTAGTAGACGTCTGAAACTGCAGATAGTACCAAATGCGTTCTCTCTCTCTATATATACACATGTATATATATACACACACATATATACAAACATACATATACACACACGTATTTATACACACATATATATACACGTGTGTGTGTGTATGTATGTGTGTGTGTGTGTGTATATATATATATAAAAAAATTAGGCACGGTAAGAGAATAACATTAGAACAACTATAACAATATATTGTAATAAAAATTATGTGAATGTGGTCTCCCTCTCTCAAAACATCTTATTTTAGTGTACTCACTTATTTTCAGATGCTATTGACTGTGAATAACTAAAACCATGGAAAATGGAATGAGGGGGAACCACTGTAAAACCAAATATTTATTAACTATTTAAGTTTCTCCAATTGTTTCTTTTTTACTCGTTTATTTTTTTTTTGACCCAGGATTTTTTTCATTTTTTTTTTGCAATCAATGATCACAACAACTACATGATTGGAGCCCTTCTATGTGGCCACTGGTCCCAGAAGAAATACGACCTTCCTTGACAGAGCCCACAGGAAAATCAGACTTTGGACCCTACATATACTTGCATCCTCACTTTTTCACATCCTCTGTTCTCTCTGCTTCAAAAAGTCTGAAATTTTGTCAGTTATCCTTCACTTAGTACATCTCTGCCAAAAAGCTTTACACAAACCATTCCTTCTGCCGGGAACATCTTTTCCCTTCTTTTTTCACCTGTTCCTCACCTGTGAGATCTCAGTTCAACGGTGCATGTTCAGAACCACTCCCCTGACTTCACTGATGGGGTCTGGCTCCTTAGCATACGGTCGGTGTCACGGATTTTTCCTTTGGGGACACTTAGACACCAGTTGTGCAAATAACTGTATGCCTAGTGCTGGATTTTGTTATATCTCCTCTCACTGGCTTTATTCTATTTTCAAATTGGTCTGTAATTTTAGAGCACTAGATTTCTTTTTAAAACGTAACCGTGTCTTTAAATATGTAGGGTTGTTTTCAGCGTGGTTGCAGACCATTTGCACAGATGAGAAAATAATTAGGAATAATGTAAAGAAATAAATATCAACAAGTTTCTCCACTCTTTAAAATTCTTGGTGATTTGAAGTTAATATTCAAAAGCTTATTTAGGGACAGTGAAATATTGTCATCTATTTTCCTCAGAGGTCCTAAAACTTATGACATTCTAGATTTTTGAATTCGACAATTCTAACTCTTAATATTATGACACAATTTTATCCAGAGTTTATTACATTCCAAATGCCAGAAATGATGAATTAAATCAAATTATGTATATTTACTTTAGGATCAACAGAAAATTTTAGTATGTACTAAAAGTAAAGAAAAAGCAGCAATAACAGACAGGTATTTTGAAGAAAACAACCCCTAAGTTTTGTTTTGAGTTCTGGGATACATGTGCAGAATGTGTAGGTTTGTTACACAGGTATACATGTTCCATGATGGTTTGCTGCACCTATCAACCCGGCATCTAGGTTTTAAGCCCCACATGCATTAGGTCTTTGTCCTAATGGTCTCCTTCCCCTTGCCCCCTACCCCCAACAGGCTCTGGTGTGTGATGTTCCCCTCTCTGTGTCCATGTGTTCTCATTGTTCAAATCCCAAAACATCCCACAAGTTCTGTAGTCATAGCAACCCTACAAAACACCAGCAAGATATTAGAATGGCCATAAGCAGAACTTAGTCTACATAGAATCAAACATACAAACAACAACAAAAGCTGGGGAAAAGTTTCGTGTCATATAAAGCAAAGAAAACTGAGGAAAAATTATTTCTAAGAATGGTAACTACTTCTTTATTATTTCTAAGGATGGTAACTACTTTTTTTAAACTTTGAAAAGTTTGTATAGTAATATCAAAAGAGAATTTAAGGGAAGCTGATATGTATTTTGAACCATGCATAAATACATCATCTTATGTATATAGGTGTGATAAGACATACGTCTAAAAATTGTTAAATATTACAACCTGAAACTTAGTACACAACACAACCTCAGTTCATTGCTTTCTGGAGCCTTCACATTTGTTGTTTTACAATAGAAATTGCAAGTCAAATAAAATTACCCTGTGCTAAGTAACACTCAGCAAAAGAAAAAGTGTATCTTAGGAAACTTCTTTTTGTATACATGTGTGATCTGTTGAAACCAGTCATCACACATGTTATTGTCGTACGTATTTAGCCACCAAATGACCCCTTAAAATGTAACAGCACTTGCTCTATCATAATTTTAACGTTTTGGAATAAATCTCTTATCTTTATTTCCTCAGATCTTTAATGGAAAGAAAATCTCAACACCTTATTTGATCTGGAAACAAAACGTGGAGACACAGGAGGGATGACAGTGGCTAAACAACACTGCTATGTGACAACAGGATATCTTTACGGAAATTGAAATGTATGTGAGAAATAAAATAGGATATTTGTGAGAAATAAAATATATGTGGAAATAGAATAGGCTAAAGAGAGGGACAGAGAGAAGGCATTCTAGCACTGATCTAATTCGTAATTGTATCTTTAGTTCCTAACACAGTACCTGTCACAGATCAAGCACACATCAAATATGTGTTGAATAAATGCATGATTAAAAGATGTTATGTTTCAATCAAAAGCACATCAGTGATCCAGGATGACTCTAAATGAAGACTGGGTATTGCTAACCAGCCAGATGGCTGGCCAGAAGAGTCCCAGTCCCTTCAAATGCTCCAATGATGATTCTCAAGCACAATACCTTTTGCAATTCTTACATTTATATTAGGACTTGAGAACCATTGTTTTGAATGTTCCCAATTACAGCATTATCTTTTTTCTTTCTAAAATGGAAAGTTTGATGTTTTGTAAGAAGCTAAAAAGCCATTTCAGTGACTCAAAAGGAAAAAAATGAGATCATATTTTATTAACCCTAAAGTGGAACTATAGAGCAGTGAGTCATTTGTGCCTCAGAATGAAATTAGGAAAAAGTGTGTTAGCATTGATTAGCATCATTAAAATAAAGACTTCAAAGTTTGCTACTTAGAAGGTCCTGATAGAATGTTTAAGAACCACTTTACTCAAAGACTGTCATTTTATAAAAGAGTGGTTTGTAATGTTCTATGTAGAGGTCTTACATGGCTTTACAATAGACCGATGCCTGCTCCTATGTATTTTGATTTTATAAATTTCTACATTTTAGTTTAGTTTTTGTTTTCATTGTGTGTACATAACAAACTGAATTTGCTAAACTGACAATTAAAATAGCTTACATCTGAATTATTTTGGACACTCTGTGCTCACTATCAAGTCATCTATTAATAACGGCAGTTTTATTTCTTCATTTCCTAAGCTTGCCTTACTGTGCTGCTTAGGACTTTCAGTAAAATGTCAGAGAAAATTGGTGATGGCAGGCTTCCTTGTGTTATTCCTAATCTCAAGGGAAAGCTTTCAATATTTCACAACGAAATGCAAGGTTTGCTGAAAGATTTTTACAGATATTCTCTATCAGATTAATGAAGTTCCCTTTTATTCCAAGTTTGCTAAGAAAGTTTTCATTAACAAAGGCTGAATTTTCTAAATTGATTTTTCTGCATCAATGGTGACGCTTTTATTAATTTCTTCATTATTCTGTTAATGGGATAAATTAAATTGATTTTCTTTTTTTAATTTTATCAACGTATAACATACATGCAGAAAAGTACCAAAATCATAAGTATATAACTTAGCAAATTTTGACAAACAAATTTAGACTGACCAAACAGCCATTGCCAGGACACCTTCCAATATAGAGACTGGGTAACCAGCATATTGATGATGACTTCTTTTTGTTATTGTTTGTTTTTTGTTTTTTTGAGATGGAGTCTCACTCTGTTACCCAGGCTGGAGCGCAGCAGTGTGATTTTGGCTCACTACAGCCTCCGCCTCCTGGGTTCAAGCGATTCTCATGCTTCAGCCTCCCCAGCAGCTGGGACAATAGGTGCACACCACCATGCCAGGTTTTGTTTTTTTTTTTTAAGTAGAGTTGGGGTTTAACCATTTCGGTTGGGCTGGTCTTGAACTCCTGACCTCAAGTGATCTGCCCGCCTCAGCCTCCCAAAGTGCTGGGATTACAGGCATGAGCCACTGTGCCCGGCCACCAGTACATTGACTTCTAATGCCTTATATCAAGTTTGCCTTATTTTGGGGAGAGGAGTATCTGGTTTTATTCATTCAACATGTTTTTGTGACTCATCCTTGTTATAGCAAGCAAGAAGTTGCAGTTTGTTTATGCTCACTACTGGATACAATTCCATTGAATGAGTATGTGATAAGTTATTTACTCATTCGACAGCTTTTGGTTTACTTATGTATTTGTTATTATGATTTCTTCTTTTTAAGATTCACACACATTATGTACACACACACTATGTATACACACACTACCCCTAAGATTGAAATTTCTTGGTCAGAGACTGTAGATATACTCAACTTTAGTAGATACTTTCTAATAGTTTCCCAAAGTGATTGAAACAATTTACATAGTCACCAACAGTGTATGAGAGTTCACAGTAGATTCTCACTAAACAGGTGTTATGATTATTGGTAAAGAGTATCCTTCCTCCTGTAGAGGTGACAGAGGGCAGTGAAAAGTAGTAGGGTTGGCCACAGGTCTCAGAGTTAGTTAGGTAGTGTCTGGTACTTATATTTTCCTTCCATGTTGAGTGTATTACCTTGCCACAAGCAGCTACCAAGTAAGCATCAATTGAAAGGAAAGGTATTAGTAAAGATCAGCTTCATGACATCTGGCTTTTGGAGTGAGCAGGTGTATACGCAGCATATTGGTGAACTTGGGAAGCCTGTAAGCATCCTCATAGGTATGAATCATGGGAGAAAAATAAAGAAGAGTATACAGATATATTATGGAGGAACCTTCAAGATATTCTTCCTACCTTGGTTTTTTTCTGAGGGCTGTTTGTGATGAAATACTCACTGCTGATTATTCCATATATTTTTCTTATCATAGAATATTGTTTTAAAATGAATTGTTTGGGGCTGGGGGGCAACCTTAGAAGGATAAGCGGGGGGTCCAGTATGCAGGAATTCACATCTTCCACTCTTTCTTCTACCCACCACTACTCAACACAATCTGCCAGGATATTCTCCATTTCAATGGACTACCATTGAGAATTTTACTTGACAGTTTTGCGTTGCTAAAAAAGATAAAGAAATCATTGATATAGTAGTATTTTTCCTGATTAATGTTCAGTTCTCTATGTCCTGTCTCCACTACATGTTGACCATTTTTAGTTTTTCTTTTCAATTGTCATATAATAACACAGGAGTATGTTTTTCTTGGCACAAGGGTCATTCTGAGAATTGTTTTAGAGTCACAGCAGGCCTTTGCTTTGCTTATACTTTGTCAACGCATATCTATTCCCCCAGTCTTTCAGTGAGACCTGGCTGTGTGATATTTTTCCTATTTCTCGTATCCACCATTTTTTGCACCATCTTTATGTGAAGTGCTCACCGCATTAGTCAAAGCTCCATTTTGAGGATTTCCACTGTTCTTGTTTCAGAATGGCAACCTCTGACAATGGTTCACCATGTTTTATGGTAGAGAGTTCCTTCAGGGAGCGAGAGGCTTCAGGTCAGGCGGAGCTTGCAGTGAGCTGAGATCACGCCATAGAACACCAGCCTGGGTAACAAGAGCAAAACTCTGCCTAAAAAAAAAAAAAAAAAAAAAAAAAAAAAAAAAAAAAATTATTTTCCTACTTAACCCTTCTTGTTTTAGCATCTTTCCTGAGCCAAGCAGAGGACACACCCTCTCAACATCATTAAGAATCTACCTCTCTTTATGGCAGAAGGGGAGGAAGACAGGTGTTGTTGGCAATTCAAGTGGTGGTCCTGGGAATCATGGAATCCCTTAGATGAATGCCACTGCATTTAAAAGTTAAAACATCTTTTCAAATCATCAGGTATCTGTTTTCTCATGGGACAGTGTGGTATTTGCACGATCTTTCCGGGAGAGAAACTGATAAAATCCACACATGTAGTATTTGCAGAATAAGATTGCTTTGCTATTAACATGCTGTAAAGTGAGCCCCCATGGTATACAGGTCTGTGTTCTTTATCTCTGGGGAATCTGCCACCTGGCCATGAAAGTATTGTTGGTGCCACAGTTTTAGAACTTTCTCTGCAGTGGTGGTAGTGAGGTGCGTGCAGGGTTATCAAAGTGAGTTGTAGGTATAGCTGTGACGCAGGAGTGGTGCAGTTGTCTGCTAGATGAGTGCCACAGCAAGGGTGGCCAAAGCACTGTTCGGCTATAGCAGAAACCAAATCTTTCTCTCCCCCATTTCCTTCCCTCACTGCATTCAGAACAACACTTGGAATCAGTTTCAAAATTTCAACTTTCAATTTTGTTTTCTAATTTTGTGGTGGGTAGGTAATAAGGTTTTTTAAAAATCTCAAAGGATCTTCACTTCTTTTACTTAGCATATTTCCTTCTTGCAGGGTTATACATGGACCCAAGGACCCTCAAATATTTAAAAAATACATTTCCCTTTGAGTTTCTTAAATCATAGTTTTCATCTGATGGAGCTGTTTAAATCTTCACTCTGCCAACTCCTTAAAAATACAGGAGTCCTCCCTTTTCCACAGCTTCACTTTCCACAGTTTCTGTTACCCACACTCAACTGCAGTCTGAACATATTTAATGGAAAATTCCAGAAATACACAATTCATTTTTACAGGGTGCGCCATGCTGAGTAGTGTGATGAAATCTCATGCTGTTCTGCACCGTCCACCTGGGACAGAAATCATTCCTTTGCCTGGCATATCCATACCACCCACCAGTTGGTAACTTAGCAGTCCTCTGGTTACCAGGTTGACTGTCCTGGTAATCACAGTGCTTCTGTTCAAGTCACTCTTATTTTACTTAGTAATGGCTTCAAAAGGCAAGAGTAGTGATGCAGGCAGTTCGAGTATGCCAAAGAAAAGTCCTAATGTGCATCCTTTAAGTGAAAAGCTGAAAGTTTCCTCACTTAATCAGGCGAAATAAAATCACACACTGAGGCTGCTGAGATCTACAGTAAGAATAAATCTTCTATCTGTGAAATTGCAAAGGAAAAAGAAGTCACATAACTATCACTATGGCCTGTGCTTTCAACATCCATTATTGATTAATTCAGCAGAGCTTCAAAATTAAAACAAATAGACATTAATTAAAAATGACTCAATGATTTAAAAATATATGACTTGCCATTTCAACTATCTAAAATTAACATCTAGGCCATTACACTCGGGAAGCAATTACGAATGTTTGAGCGTGGAGTCCACACAGAGGCAGCATGGATTTATTTTTAAATCAGCTTAATTGTTGCCAATAAAACAAAGTGAGGGGAGAAGACATTTATCTTCCACGCACAGAGTAACTCTAGTGTTAGAGTGTGCTACTCTTCATGAAGCAAACAATTCCAGCTTATTATTACTTCCAGAGAAACTACCCAACTCCCCTACAGAACTAGCATAGCCAGAGTCAAAACAGCTGATGGTGTTGTCCTAGCGATATCATCATCCGATTGGTCTGGGCAAACTCCATTATGGGAAATGGAGGGAAATGGAGAAATTTCAGTTATTGAGAAAAAGCATAAGGAAATGGACATATTTAACAGTGTTGAAGGTATTTCCAGGCTCGTCTTTGTCTCCAGATCCCATTTGTTCTGTTTATGTATTATTATAGAAGCTGGAGGACATGGAAACCGGGAATTTAATTTGCTTCATATAATACGGTCCTGTAAAGAATTTATAAAAACTTTAAATTCAGTATTTTTTATGTAAAACAGAATGTGGAAATAGAAGCCGGTAGGGGAAGCAAAAGAAATAAAACTCAGATGATGGAAAATAACAAGCTAGGAGTCAAAAGGAGAGAAGAGAGAATAAAAAGATGATTCACAGAAGAAGATGGAATAACATTTAAACTTAATCATGAAAAATCAAATACATTCAAATTAGCATACTATTCATAATTTTACTAACATTTATTTAGAGCTTAGCTAATACCTAACACCATTCTGTGACTTCCTATGGATTCATTCAGTGAGTACCAACTATGGCCCTCTGAGGTAACTGCGGTCATTATTCTTATTGCCAATATTTTATAAAGGTAGGTAATACACCTGGTTGGAGAGAGCATGGTGCATTTGTAATTGATAATGGAAAGTAGAACAAATATTTTGGAAAGTATTTTCTAATAGGCCCAGAGGAACTTAAGAATGATTGACCCACTAATTTCCAATTAAATCAACTCACCTAAGGAAGCAATCTTGTATATAATAAAGTTTCCATAATTTGAAAATGTTTAAATTAGCACACCGTAACTGCAAGTCAGAATGTTATGCATGCTTGAAAAAAATCATGGCATTTAAGAACAGTGCAAAGTTGTGAAAATGAGTGCAGTGGGATAACTGAAAATGGGAAATGCATATAATTATAGAAAAAAAGGCAGAAAAGAAATACAGCAGGGTATTTTTTCCCAGATAGTTAAATATAGTGAATTTTAAGCCTTTCAGAGCTGTTTCATTTTCTACAACTAAAGAAAAGTCAGGTGGTGTAGACTGAATGCCTGAGTGGCCTCTAATGGTCATAATTCCCCTCACCAAACCTTTCCCTAATTCTGTCCCACGCTTATTCTGGACTTACGTAACTTGCTTTAGCCAATAGATCACCAGCAGTTTGAAAGCAAGCAGCAGTATCAAAAATGTTAGCGCATTTCTGTGCTCTTCTATGTTTATCTGGATTCACCATGAGAATACTCCATGATAGAGAGGTGTCAAAGAAATGTGGAGCGTTCCTTCATCCCAGCGAAGGCCATCCTAGATCCGCTAGCTTCTGGCCCACAATGCAGCTAACAGACACCAGACACATGAGCAAACTCATCAGGCAAGCCTGGCTCAGATCAGCAGAACTGCCAGCTGACTCCTAGCCACATGGAAATTAACAAATGACTGCTGTTTATGCCACTAAGACAACGTAGGGTCTTTGGTTACCTAGAAAGAAGTAAATATAGGAAGAAATTGCGTTTCAGTGCTTTACTGAGTAGGAAATGCAGGTTTAGAAGCATTCATCAACAAATACATATACAAGATATTTCATTATTAATATTAAAAAAAACTCTCCCTATATATGTTGCAAGGTAATCTGGCTTTGAATCCTCTATTAATTGGCTACCTCTACTATCTTTTTCCAACCACTGTATTTATGATTTGATTTTTTCAAGGCATCCTCAGCTTTCTCTAATAACCTGGGCTGAATATTATCTATTGAGCTTCATGAAATTCTCCTTGCTCCCCAAACCCTTAAAATTCATGAGGAGAGCTGATTCTACTTAGCCTTTTGCCCTGCTTGCTACTATGTGTTTTGAGCTGCCTTTGTTTACTTTTCATCTGAAGAGCAGTGGGACTTTGGCCACACAGACTCTGGCTATTTCTTCTCTAACTTGAGCCATCACTCTGTGACCCACTGTCATACTCCAGTGAGCTGTGATCTGCACTTCAGGCAAATCTTGTTCCCATAAATGACATTCTCCTTGACCCCCTGGTTACTGCTTCTGCCCATCTGTATGCCTTTCCACCCTCCCTGGGTCTCCAGCTCCATTCTACCCTCTCTCATGCTAGTCCGTCAAGGGCCCTCACTCTAGTTTCTGCCTCACGTTCTTTACTTCTATTTCACTTTCACAGTCTTGGTCAACCACCCACTCCAATATTCCATACCACACCACGCATTTATCTGCCACACACTTACAAAGTATTCATGAGATAGGCAGTGTTTTATGGGCTTTGTGTATCAGCCTGAATAGTGAATATTTCCTGATCCAAAAAAAAAAACCACACAGCAAAAGTCCAAACCTCTGATTTGAGCAGAAATAGAGGCATAAGCACATAGTTTGGAAGCAATATATTAGTACTGGTCAAATCAAAGACATTTATAAAATTCTCCTTTCGTCTTTTGTCTCTATTTTTCACCCTTCCCTTCACATTGACCGTGTATATGTGTGTGTGTGTGTGTGTGTTTGTGGTGGGAGGCTACTCTGATTGCAAGACAGAGAACCAATTTTCATGTTGCATTTTGTAGTGTGAGAAGCTACCCGGTCTTGGGCTGAGACCGATGTGCAGATTGAAGCAAGGTCATTTACAGAGGTGGCGGCAATGAGAAGCATACATCATGAAGCCTAATCAGCTATGGCAATAATTAATCATTGCCCAGTTACATGAAGAGAGAATGGGGTCAGCAAGGACATCTAGGTGTGTTGAAGGAAGCATACTGGTGGTATTTTTTTTTTTTTTTTTTTTACTGAGGAGTAGAGCAACAATGATCCATCCTCCTGGCTCTGCCATCTGAGTTTCCATAAGCTAGCTTGTGCTGCTTGGTCTATGAGCTATTTCTTTTAAGATAGGTCAATTTGCATCTACTTTGAGGGAAAAATTGCCCAAGTCAAATAAATTCCCTCAAAGGCACTCTTCAGAGCAAGCCCATTAGGTGCCCTGGGTCTAAGGGTGAATAAAGCTCATTATGACCTTTCAAAAATTCACTTTTATAGTTGAATAACTGTGGTTCTTACCACTTCATCAAGAAGCAGGGAATTTCCAAATGGTCCAGATTGTTCCCTTTAGATCAATTAACTCAATGGATTATGTACATGTGTGCATGCAGACACATCCTAAGCCAAATTGACTTCGTGAGAGTGTGGTTTGGCCTTATCCCACAGAATTTTATTTGACTGTGGATAGATGAATGCTTTCATATGGACTTTGGTGCTTGGTGTATCCCCAGTGCTTTGGAAAAATGTTGGAAAGTATCTCACTGTGCACAACTATTGCTTCTTGTAATACTTAACATAGTATCCTTCTTGCCCACAGTTCTCAAAAGTTAGTTATTAAATTAAGTGAGAAATAGAAATGTCACATATAATCATCTTAGGTGAGCAGATGCACAAATTAAGATAACTTTAAAATATATGCACGATAGTTGTATAAACAGGATATACTGCTCTAGTTCTCCAAGGGCAGTGTCCAGGTAGTAGCATCGGAATTACCAAGGAACTTGTGAAAAAAGCACATTCCCAGTTCCCAGTCCTACCCACAGAACCAAAAGCCCTAGGAGCAGGGCCCCACAAACTGGTTTTACAAGCTCTTCTGTATGCACACTCAAGTTTGAATCTCCCTAATTTGAGTGATTAGAATCTCTTTCCAACACAGTTGCAAAATTATTTCCTCTAATATTAAGTTTCTTTACTTTTCCAAACAAATGAAGAACGTGTAATTGACTAAAACTGTATTAAAAATGTAAAAAAAAAAAAATAGTCCCAATTCCTCAGAAAAATCATGTGATTATCTCGATAGGCACAGTAAGGCCTTTGATAAAATTTAAAAGCCCTTCATATTAAAAACCCTCAATAAGCTAGGCATTGAGGGAACATGCTTCAAAATAAGAGCCATCTATTACAAACCCACAGCCAACATCATACTGAATGGGCAAAAACTGGAATCATTCTCCTTCAAAACTGGTACAAGACAAGGGTGCCCTCTATCACCACTCCTATTCAGTATCATATTGGAAGTCAAGGTCAAAGCAATCAGTCAAGAGAAAGAAAGAAAAGGCCTCCAAATAGGAAGAGAGAAAGCCAAACTCTCCCTATTTGCAGATGATATGATTCTGTATCTAGAAAACCCCACAGTCCTGGCCCAAAAGCTCCTTATGCTAATAAACAACTTCAGCAAAGTTTCAGAATGCAAAATTGATGTACAAAAATCACTAGCATTCCTATACACCAACAACAGCCAAGCTGAGAGCCAAATCAGGAACACAATCTCATTCACAATTGCCATAAAAATAAAATACCTAGGAATACAGATAACCCAAGGGTGAAGGATCTCTACAATGAGAATTATGAAACACTGCTCAAAGAAAAAAGATGACACAAATGGAAAAACATTCCACATTCATGGAAATAATATCATTAAAATGGCCATACTGCCCTAAGCAATTTACAGATTCAATGCTATTCCTATCAAACTACCATTAACATTCTTCACAGAACCAGAAAAAAACTATTTTAAAATTCATATGGAACCAGAACACAGCCCCCAAAGCCAAAGCAATCCTAAGCAAAAAGAAAAAAGCTGGAGGCATCATGTTACCCAACTCTAAACTACTATACAACAGGGCTACAGTAACCAAAACTATATGCTACTGGGACAAAAACAGAAACATAGACCAATGGAACAGAATAGAGAGCCTCAAAACAAAGCCATGCAACTGTGACCATCTGATCTTCAACAAAGCTGACAAAAACAAGCGATGGGGAAATGATTCCCTATTCAACAAATGGTCCTGGGATAACTGGCTACCCATATTCAGAAGATAAGATCCTTTTCCTTACACCATATACAAAATCAACTCAAGATGAATTAACAACTTAACTGTGAAAACTAAAACTATAAATCCTAGATGATAACCTAGGAAATATCATTCTGGACACAGGAACCAGCAAAGATTTCATGATGAAGGTGCCAAAAGCAACTTCAACAAAAGCAAGAATGGGCAAATGGAATCGAATTAAACTTAAAAGCTTCTATACAGCAAAAGAAACTACCAACAGAACAAACAACCTATAGAATAGGAGAAAATATTTTCAAACTATGCATCTGACAAAGGTCTAATATCCAGAAATCTATAAGGAACTTTAACAAATTTACAAGCAAAAAACAAACGACCCCATAAAAAAGTGGGCAACAGACAAACAGGCACTTTTCAAAAGACATACATGCGTCCAACAAGCATATGAAAAAATGCTCTATATTACTGATAATTAGAGAAACGCAAATCAAAACCTCAGTGAGATACCATATACACCTGTCAGAATAGGTGGTATTAAAAAAAACATAATAGATGATGTTGAGGTTGCAGAGAAAGGGGAATGCTTATACACTGCTGGTGGGAGGGCAAATTAGTTTGGCCATTGTGAAAGCAGTGTGGTGATTCCATGAAGAACTAAAAACAGAATTATTATTCAACCCAACAAATTCATTATCAGGTATATACCCAAAGGAATATAAATCATTCTACCATAAAGATACATGCATGTGTATATTCATTGCAGCACTATTCACAATAGCAAAGATATGGAATCAACCTAAATGCCCATCAGCGGTACACTAGATTTTTTAAAAATGTGGTGCATTTACATCATGGAATACTACGCAGCCATAAAAAGAATGTGATAATGTGCTTTGCAGCAGCGTGGATGGAACTGGAGACCATTATCCTTAGCAAACTAATGCAGGAACAGAAAACCAAATACCACATGTCGTCACTTATAAATGGGTGTTAAATGCTGAAAACACATGGACACATAGAGGGGAATAATATACACCAGGGCCTACGATAGGGTGGAAGGTGAAAGGTGGGTAAGCATCAGAGAAAACACCTGTTGAGTACTATGCTTTGTACCTGGGTGATGAAATAATCTGTACAACAAACGCCTGTGACAGAAATTCATGTATATAACAAGCCTTTAGGGGGGAGAAAGCTTACAGATATTTTTAAAAATTGTCCCAATTTCCAAATCCCATTATCCGTAACTTATTTAAGTATATGAAGGTGTTTAACAGCTCAACAAAATTTACAATGAGTTTTATAAGATACGGTGGGTCAACTGAAATTATTTCCAATTGGTTTACATTGGTTATTAGATAATGTTATTAAACTATTGTTGATCTAATTTGTGAAATAGCATTGCAGATGCAGAGACGTGCTGAGAACACTTACGTGAAAGCATTATTACTATAAATACACTCAAGTCAGAGTACATGCAACGTTGTGAACTTTAAACATGATATTAACACGTTATTAATGGCTTTAATCAAAGTGAGACGTAACAAATTATTCCATTTAAGCAATGTAAATTAGAGCAAAAACTTAAGATTCTAAAGTTTAAGACTGTCATTTAAAAATTTAAGAATATAAATGTATTATTAATATACAGGTTTTAAGTACATGCCTAACAACAATAATTGTTAATGTTTATCTGTTAGATGTTATTCTGCATGTCATGTCAGAATCTGTGCCTCTTTTTTATCTCTAGGACATGCATTTATTGCACCCCTGGTTGGACACATGGTCAAAGTGAGATACAGAGAGATAATTAACTTGTTAAAAATATTTTAGCCAATAAGAGGCCCCATAAGGATTTATGATAAATTAGCTTAACAAACATTTGCCCTAAATATTTTTCTTAGTTACAGCTATGTTTTGAGATTTCAGAATTAAATTTCTAGGGAAGATTCTTTCCATCTAACATGCATCTTAAAGGAGCTCATCATAAATACCTGCACCTTTGGTCTAAACTTTGCTGTTGTCAAGAGTAATTTTGGACACATGAAAATATGCGTACACATATAGCTTACTTAATTGGGGTTGGTGGTAGGGGTGGGACTGCAGGTAACAAGCAAAACAAAGTCCTTAGGAATATGTAGTCTAAAACATTCCTGAGGAACAGATAGATGTCAAGGCCCAGAATCTGGAGAAAACTATCATCAGCAAAATATTACCATTTTTGTAAAGGGACACAAGGTCAATTAGAAAACACTAAGAGGCCGGGCATGGTAGTTTACACCTGCAATCCCAGCAGTTTGGGAGGCCTAAGTAGGTGGATCACGTGAGGTCAGGAGTTCGAGACTAGCCTGGCCAACACGACGAAACCCTGTCTCTATTAAAAATACAAAAAATTAGCTGAGCTTGGGAGGCTAAGGCAGAATTGCTTGAGCCCGGGAGGCAGAGGTTGCAGTGAGCCGAGGTTGCGCCACTACTCCCCAGCCTACGTGACAGAATGAGACCCCGTCTCAAAACAAAAACAAAAACAAAAACAAAAAACGAAAGAAAAAGAAAAAGAAATACTAAGAGTGAAATCTAAAGCCTTTACCATGGCCTCCAAGCCCCTACAACAGCTGGCCCCTTCCTATATCCCAGACTCCTTTTTAATCTCTGTCCCTCTATCTGCCTAGCTCCTATTAACTCCCAGGCGGACAATGCACCTGCATTAGGGCATTTGCACATGCTCTTCCCTCTAGATGCCCACAGATTTTTACTTCACCTATGCATCTGCTCAGCTCTAATCCCTCAAAAAGTCCTTCATTGGTGACAGAAGCTAAACCAGCATCCCTACGTTTCTTTATTCTCCACCCTGCTTTAGTTCTTCTCTATGTTCATCTTACTACCTCACACTGCGTGACATGTTTAGCCGACCATGTGTTATGTTTTTCTTCCATTAGAATGTAAGTTACAGGAGAAAAGGCACTTGTCTTTATTTTCCTCTGTATCAACAAAAGTGAAGTGATGAACGTAAATATTTGTTGAATGAATTCACAGAGTAAGTCAATTAACCTATGAATGAATGTTGCTTATGCGGTGTGGGCACTTCACTGGCCCTCCACTCAATGGTCAGAAAACCAGGAGTCCAGAGGAAAGTCTGGGTTCATTTTCTTGTTTTCTAAATATGTTCCTATTTCTTTTTCTTGGTCAGCATAAGCTGCCACTCTCTCAAACATGTGCAGCCTTGAACCTCGGAGTAGCATTCCCCTCTTTCTCCTTCACTCCATGTATAAAGTCCCACCAATTCTGCTTCGTAAAGTAGCACTCGTCTTTATTCTCACTGCTATGGATACCTTTCAGCTACTGTATTTGTCTATTGCTCAGCTTCCTGTTTCTATAACAGACTGAATTTGTTAGACTAAATGTCAATTAGTTAATTAATAGACAAGGTAAATTATCCAAAAAATTGCTGGAAGGAGGGAGACTCTTTTCCAATAAACAGGCAATTATTTTCTCTGTAATTTGCTTCTATGTGTAATAGAAAAATTTTCTGTCAGTGAAGACAGAACGGGAAATAAAATGAATATTTCTTAATTAGTCAATAAAAGGAAGCATTCCATTTTATAAAGAAACTTTTTCTGGTGCTAAATTAATGAATTACAAAAATCCTTACATAAGGGTGATCAAACTACACCATAGACAATGTTTTGTACAAGAGTTTTAACAGAAAGGGCAAAAGCATGTTCATATGGCTGCTTCCTTAATCAACCTTCTGCAGCCAAGCCTCATATTTGGAATTTGTTTAGGATAAATAGGAGAATGGGTTCCAACAAACAAATATGCTTGTACAATATATCAAGACATTCTCAAAGTATGAATCTCTTTATCTAACTAATACTTGCATATATGATGACTGCCATGGGTTGAATAGCATTCCCCCCAAAAATGCATGTCTACCTACATGCATTTTTGGGGGAATGTGACACTGTTTGAAAACAGAGTCTTTGCGGATATAATTAGTTAAGATAAAGTCATACTCAGGTTGGGTCCTGGATTCGACATGACTGATGTCTTCATATGAAGAGGGAAATATGAGGACACACACACAGACACTCACACACAGAATGCGATGTGAAGACAGAGGCAAAGATTGGAGTGATGCAGCTACAAAGCAAGGAACACCAAGGTTTGCTGGTAACCACTAGAAGTTAGAGGAGAAGCGTGGGACAGATTCTGTCAGAAGCTTTAAAAGGAACCAACCTGCTAACCAACCAGGATTTTATAGTCCAGCCTCCAGAACTGTGAAAAAATGAATTTCTGTTGAAGTCATACAGGTTGTGATCATTTATTGTGGCAGCCCTCACAAATGAATACATTAACAAAGCAAAAAAATTCAGAGGACTTATAAGAAGAACTCCCCCCTTCTTCTAGGTCCCCAGCCAATATAATCTTTATCATTCTGTTTCTAGTTATTGCAGCCATTCTAAATAATATGCTTTCTAGTATACTTGGGGCAGTCAACTAGGTAAGATTAACAATCAGCACTCCTACCCTTTACATCTTCTCTCCTACTTTTGCATCTTCTATTAGGCAAAGTCTACTTTTGTGGTTGATAATATTTCAAAATTGACAATATTCATATCTTATTCTCTAACCATATTTGCCTTCCATGCTTACTATTAGCAGATTCTAGACATTATAAATCAACAAACATTATTTACATAGTAGTACTATGCAAATATTGTTTAAGACAAGCTAAAATGTTTATATTTATTTTTCATCTCAAAGAATCCAATTTCTGACTCTTGCACCATTTACAACAGAGTGTTCCTAAGATCTAGATCAAAGCAATTCTCATCAGTTTTTAAAATTCATAATATATTTTGTTGGTTTTATATGGACAATGTTGTATTGAGTTAGGAGGTGGAGTTTGACTCCAGACACAGGCTTAACTCTGGAGGTGGGGCTCAGACACTGGACCACATTGAGGACTAGCTAAAACAGAAGATAGGGGGTTGAAGCACCTTGCCATGAGACATACCCACCAGTGTGCCATGCCAGTTTACCATTGTCATGGCAACACCCAAAGTTACCTCTGCCCCTTTCTATGGCAATGACTCAATGACCTGGAAGTTACCGCCCTTTTCCTAGAATCTTCTGGATAATCATCTCTTAATTTGCATATAATTAAAAGTGAGTATAAATATCACTGAAGAACTGCCTCTGAGCTGCCACCCTGGGCACACTGCCTATGCAGTAGCTCTGCTTCGCAAGGAGTGATTCCCTGCTGCTGCTGTACACCATCGCTTCAATAAAAGTTGCTGTCTAACACCAGCAACTTGCCTTTGAATTCTTTCCTGGGTGAAGCCAAGAATCCTCTGAGCTAAGCTCCAATTCTGAGGCTTGCCCGCCCTGCATCATTACTTATCTTTTTTTCCAGAAATTCTTTTTTTTTTTTTTTAATTTATTTATTATTATTATACTTTAAGTTGTAGGGTACATGTGCATAACGTGCAGGTTTGTTACATATGTATACTTGTGCCATGTTGCTGTGCTGCACCCATCAACTCGTCATTTACATCAGGTATAACTCCCAATGCAATCCCTCCCCCCTCCCACCTCCCCCCTCCCCATGATAGGCCCCGGTGTGTGACGTTCCCCTTCCTGAAATTCTAATTGACCTTTTGTTCCTTAAGAAAAGCAAATACATACCTTATTTGCAAAAGCACTCTGATCCCTCCATTTTTCACCCCTGCCGTCTATTGAAAACAGTACATTCCATTGTTCTCAAACTCACTCTTTTTACTGTCCTCTGCTTCCCTGTTTGTTTATATTTAGGTGGATGTCTTCTTGGAATCTCCGTTTAGCAACCCCCTAGACTAGCTTTCCTTTTTCTTACGATAATCTTATCTTGTGTGTGTGTGTGTGTGTCTTGGGTGGGTAGAAAGAAGTCAATTTTCTGAGTCCTTGAGTGTCTGAAAAAATCTTTGTCTATCACACTTTGTCAGCTGGGTATGGCATTCCACGATGAAAACAATTTTGCTTGAGAACATTAAAGAATTAATTCTGTTGTCTTTTAATAGCCAGCGCTGATAATGGTGAGTCTGATGCAACTGATTCTCATTTCCTTGTAGGTGTCTTCATTTTCCTTTAACAACTTTTTTTAGCACCTTCTCTTTTGCTCTGAACTATGACAAGATTGTGTCAATGCAGGGATTTTTTTTTCATACTTAGTAGGCCCTTTTGATCTGAATATTGATGTCTCTTTGCAGCCTCATAAATTTTTCCATGTTAATTTTTATTACCTTTACGTCCTCATTGTCTTCAGTTTATCTTTCTAGAAATCCTATTAGTGGAAATAGGAACCATTTGAAATGACTTTCTGTTTCTCTTATTGTTTCTCTCATATTATCTTGTTCTCTTTTAGTTTTACATACCAAGAGTCATCCTTTGCTTTGTATAGAGTTTTTAAAATTGGTATTTGTTCATTTTCGTTTTTAGAGGACATGTTTAATTTGCAAGAATTATTTGTTTTTTGTCAGTTATAATCCCCTGGGGTTTTAATTTTCTAGTGAAATAAATTAAGTGTTTCAAATGATCTAATTAATTAATTATAACAACCTCCCAGGATTATCGCTAATAAGCCATAAAACATTCCCAAATCGTACACTACAGAAGTCTTGTAGTGTACGGGTAATAGGTACCTTTATGTAAAAGCGTTTGGAGCTTAACTAAGCTTCAGAAAGAGCTGCATGTTGTCTACCACTCTTGAGTTAGCTGCTGCGTGATGTTTCCAAGAAGTGCTACTCTAAAGAAACTAGTTAAAAATTTAATTCAATATTTTTAACATGTAATCATGAAACTTTTTCCTGTAGATTTTTTTTTTTTGTCATCTTACATGGGATATCTGTTTTGGGCATGTGAAATCCAAGTCAACTAGCATGAGAAGCTGCACAAAACTGTCTGAACAGCACCTCAAGAGTCCAGTCTGCCTCTGGAGTCAAACTCCCCCTCCTATCTCAGTACGACACTGTCCATATGTAAAACCAACCAAATATTATGAATTTTAAAAACTGGTGAAACGAAAAGAGAATCTCTTTGATCTAGATCTTAGGAGCGCTGTATTGTAAATGGTACAAGACTCAGAAGCTGCACACGTATGTATTTGCATGTATATAATATATAGACACATACATATATCGCTAGACGTTCCTGAGAGTTTACTTCTGATGCTTGTTAAAGACAGATTATTTATAATAAAAGCATTAGGAATACATATGAAAGTCAGATGGACCAAATAATTGGGTTCCTAGAATCTGAGCAAATGACTCTATGAGATGTAATTGAAAAAAAATTCTCTCCAATATCATTATCTTAGCTTTATTTTCTCCATGGCATTGGCAACAGTCAGTTAAGAATCGAACTCTGTGACAAGTGCCTGAAGTCCTAATTCCTTATCTTATTGATTATAGAAAGTACTTAAAAATCAGATAAGCTACTGGTTAGGCCAGCCTTCTGTTATTCCCATTAAGGACTCTGACTTTGTGCTTGGCAGACAAAAAACTATCCGCTCCATTTAAAACAGAGGAGAGTTGTGAAGTGCCCATGGATAGAACCTGTTTTTAATCACATTTCAGAAATGTAGTTTATTAAACATTTGGGGGAAACACGCTTAAATTTTCCCTAATATATACATATAGGGCTATACACATCCTTTAAGCCTGGTTATAATTGCATTTCCTACGGTTTTCAAAACAACTTTAAATGAGGTAAAATTGAGATACACAAAATGCACATAAAGTATACAATCTGATAACTTTCAATTATATTTATACCCATGGGACTATCACCACAATCAAAGTAATGAACACACCCATCTTTCCATTCGTGTTTTTATTCTCCGTTTAATTCCTTCCTATTAAAACTTCCCACCTTAACTCCTCATACCTCCATCCTTGGGTAAATCTTGATCTAATTTCCATAATTATAATTTGCATTTTCTAGAACTTTTCATAAATGAAATTATAGAGTATGTACTCTTTTCTTGGGGGGAAGGTTTCCATCTTGTTTTGCTCAACACAATTATTTTGAGATTCTTTCATATGGTTGCATGCATCAGTTCACTCCTTTTATGGCTGAGTAGCGTGCCACTGTATGAACATACCAAATTTTGTTTATTCACTGACCAGTTGATAGACATTTGGGTTGTTACTAGTTACAACTACTTTGAACATTTACGTACAAGTATGTGCACGGACATATACTTTTATTTTTGGGGTGTAAATACATAAAATTGGAATGCCTAGGTTATTGGTAGGTGCATATTTACCTTTTTAAGACAGCGCCTGTTTTCCAAAGTGGCTGCACCATTTTACATTACTACCATCAGAATATGAGAGTTCCAGTTGCTCCATTTCCTCACCAGTGCTTAACATAAACAGTCTTTTAAAATCTAGACATTCTAATAGGTGTATTGTAGTATCTAGTGATTTTACTTTGTATTTTCCTAAAAACTAACGACATCTGTATCCATTTTATTCCTAAGTACTACATGTTTTGATCTTATTAAAGTATTTTGTTTATTTATGAGACAGTCTTCCTCTGTCATCCAGGCTGGAGTGCAGTGGCACAATCTGGGCTCACTGCAAGCTCAGCCCCCTGGATTCATGCCATTCTCCTGCCTCAGACTCCTGAGTAGCTGGAACTACAGGTGCCCGCCACGACACCCGGCTAATTTTTTGTATTTTTAGTAGAGTTGGGGTTTCATCGTGTTAGCCAGGATGGTCTCGATCTCCTGACCTCATGATCTGCCTGCCTTAGCCTCCCAAAGTGCTGGGATTACAGGTGTGAGCCACTGCACCTGGCCCAATATTTTTAATATCAATTGTTAGTGCCTAGTAAGTAGAAATGTAATTTTTGTATATTGATTTTTTAGATCAACTTTGCTAAACTTAGTTTTAGGAGATTTTTGTGGATTTCCTGGCACATTCTATATGTGCATTTTAGAATAATGTGTAGCATGCTATATTTGGTGTAATGTTCTATAAATGTCAATTAGGTCAAGTAGGTTAATAATGTTCAAGTCTTTTATCTCCTTCTTGAGTTTTTATGTACTTTTTCTATCAATTTTTGAAAGAGGAGTATTTAAATATTTGACTAGAATATGTGGGTTTGTCTATTTCCCTTGTAGTTCTATTAGTTTTATCCCCTTGTATGATAAAGCTCTGCTAGTATAGTTGAATTAAGGTTTAGAATTATGTGCTCTTGGTGAATTTTTTAGTATGACTGCTTTATCATTATATGACCCTCTGTCTCTAGGTATATACTTTCTGTAAAATCTTTTTCTGATTTTTTTATACTTTTATTTATTTATATTTAATGTGGGTTTCTTGCAGGCATCCTAAAGTGGAGTATTGTTGATTTTTGTCCCATCTGAAAATCTGTCTTCAATGGTTTAACTGTTAACATTTAATGTGATTATTGTGGTTGGGTTTAAATCCACCATCTTGCTTTTGTTTTATATAAGTCTTACCTGGTAATTGCTTATTTTTTATTCTTTTTGTGACTTCTTTTGGGTTGATTGTGTATTTCTTCCTTTCATGTTATGTCCATTGTTGGTTTTTTTTTTTTTTTTTTTTTTTTTTTTTTTTTTTTTAAGGAAGATGTCTAGTGTGTTGTAAATGTAAAATATATTTCTGGTTATTCTTTTCCCTATATTACACTTCCTATTTTTATTTATTTATTTTTTTAATTATTATTATACTTTAAGTTCTAGGGTACATGTGCATAACGTGCAGGTTTGTTACATATCTATACTTGTGCCATGTTGCTGTGCTGCACCCATCAACTCATCAGCACCCAACAACTCGTCATTTACATCAGGTATAACTCCCAGTGCAGTCCCTCCCCCCTCCCCCCTCCCCATGATAGGCCCCGGTGTGTGATGTCCCCCTTCCCGAGTCCAAGTGATCTCATTGTTCAGTTCCCACCTATAAAGAAACTACCATCAGAGTGAACAGGCAACCTACAGAATGGGAGAAAATTTTTGCAATCTACTCATCTGACAAAGGGCTAATATCCAGAACCTACAAAGAACTCAAACAAATTTACAAGAAAAAAACAAACAACCCCATCAAAAAGTGGGCAAAGGATATGAACAGACATTTCTCAAAAGAAGACATTCATACAGCCAACAGACACATGAAAAAATGCTCATCATCACTGGCCATCAGAGAAATGCACATCAAAACCACAATGAGATACCATCTCACACCAGTTAGAATGGCGATCATTAAAAAGTCAGGAAACAACAGGTGCTGGAGAGGATGTGGAGAAATAGGAACACTTTTACACTGTTGGTGGGATTGTAAACTAGTTCAACCATTATGGAAAACAGTATGGCGATTCCTCAAGGATCTAGAACTAGATGTACCATATGACCCAGCCATCTCATTACTGGGGATATACCCAAAGGATTATAAATCATGCTGCTATAAAGACACATGCACACGTATGTTCATTGCGGCACTATTCACAATAGCAAAGACTTGGAATCAACCCAAATGTCCATCAGTGACAGACTGGATTAAGAAAATGTGGCACATATACACCATGGAATACTATGCAGCCATCAAAAAGGATGAGTTTGTGTCCTTTGTAGGGACATGGATGCAGCTGGAAACCATCATTCTTAGCAAACTATCACAAGAACAGAAAACCAAACACCACATGTTCTCACTCATAGGTGGGAACATTGTTGGTTTATTAATTATTATTTGCCTTGTTATTTTAGGGGTTGCTTCAGATAAGTAATGTATATCTTTAGGTTATCTTGAACTATTCAAGTGATATTATACTTTTTAAAATATTATTTAGGCATATTATAGCTATACCAGTTTAGATATAAAGAAAACTGAAACCTAGATTAGTGAGGTGACTTGTCCTTGGCCAGAAACCCTGGTTAGGGGCTAAAATAGGAATTCTAGTCTACTGACTTCAGACCTGGTGTTTTTCCCACAGTGTAACGCTACAATGAGAACCAAGGTACTTTCTTTGGAGAAGACCAAGTCACCACAATTAGGATTTATATTTATAATCAACAGCATGGAAAGAGCTGAGATTTTTGTTTTTCTTGTCTAGGAAAATGTAAGTTTGAAACATCAATAGAAAATCCCTAAACTCCCCTGAAGACCACTTGGGTAAACATCACACATGGGAATCAATCAGGTCAACAGCAAAAGATGAATCTGTGAGCCAGCATTTCAGTCAAACCCCTGGAGCAGAATTTAGATTCCTCTGGCTCTTCACATTACTCACTCCAGGGGAGCAATTCACATCCCATAAATCACATTCAGACTGTGACTTGTAGGACTGTCTGAAACTGTATTTACTCATCTTATTCCATATGCCAGAATTAAAGAAAATCTGGGACCATCAGTATGATAGGTATGTCTATCTGGGCCTGCTTATGTAAATACTGAATGCAAATGCATACATTTGTAACATGAGAATTGCAGAGTTGATCTGGTAATATGCTCTATTTGAGCAAACCAGATTTTCTATTTAGTTCCCTGTATCATCACAGGAATAAAGAAATGTGTCTATCAATAATATAAAGGAATATGTCAGTGTTACTTTTAAACACAAGTATGGCATAAATACAAACCAATGTTGTAAAGATTCAAAATAAATGTTTGAATTACTGCAATTCTCTTAGATACACTGTCCTTTTTACAACTGCGTTTATGTCCAGCTTTATTCCCAGCATTACATATTTGTATAAGATTAAAATGAAACGTTTTTCTAGGTATTTACATGCTATCATTTTTTCTCATTCTTATCCATGAGCTTTAAATAGTAGATACTCAATCTCTAAACCTATGAAACATATTAAGTGTAATCACTTGTTATAACTAGTCTGATTCCTGTTTTTCTCTGAACCAAAAGAATTCTTAGGCTGAAACAAAGTTTGTCAGACCTAGAATCAAATCAACTTATTTTTCCAGAATATGTTTTTAAAGAATATTGATGCCAGAATACCTGAATTTCTTTCCTATATTTAGAAGATTATATAAAATAGCTTCAAATATAGCATTTTGACTACATAATCAGAATTTGTTACACTTACTTGTTAAGGCATTTGACAATATTCACTCAGTTTCTCCTAGGAGTTTCCTATGTCCTGGGAGAAAGAAAAAGGAATAATCATTGTTCACTAGTTTTTTTTTCCTATAAATGCACAAGAATGGCTGTGTTTGTGCAGGCAAGTAATCATCACAAACATAATCCACTGAAGACAATAGTAAGAAAAGATTCTGTGCTCAGTGCATACTAAAGAAAAGTGGAGAAAGGTAAACAGCGAAAATGAGAGGAGAGAAAAACAAGGCCACTTTTTCAGTCCAATCACTTTTCCTGTGTAGCTATGCAACTTTTTAGCCTACTTGCAATTCTTTACAGCCTTTCCTATACGGTTTAATAAAAACAAGAAATATCTCCATCATGTAGTTGTCTATGGAAATAGACGTTTACCTGGCAATTTCACTCTGATTTCTTTAAAAGAGACATTTTCTTAGTGCTCTTTTGCATTTCAGTTTCAGGAAATTGCCTTATTTCATGTGGCGGCTATTTGCCATATGAGACCTGATGATGACATGATGACATGCTTTTCCCCTGCATGTCCACTGAAAGCAAATATGATGAGTCCCATCCTGGGAATGGTTTTGACTTCATTCCCCAAAATGTGCTTTGTACAGGCTGATCATTTGGGTTTAGGATGACACAAAAATCCCATAAAACTGAGTTTAAATGTTTGCTCAGGAAAAGAATGGAGGGTGAAATTTTATAAAGGATTTTAGTTAAAAAAATGATTTTGATTAACGAGATGTTTATACATTCATTTATTCAAAAATGTTTCTGAATACCTTTCATGTTCTAGGCACCATATGTGGTTACAAATAAGTGAATACAGTACATATAACCACTGCCCTGAGCTCAACGTTAAATTTAGGAGTCAGTTAATAAACAAGTAAATAAATACAAATTTATATTTGATGAGGTTTTTTTTTTTTGACAGGGTCTTGCTCTCAGGCTGCAGTGCAGTATTGCAATCACAGCTCACTGCAGCCTTGAGCTCCCAAGCTCCAGCGATTCTCCCACCTCAGCCTCCCATGTAGCTGGGACCACAGGCATGCACCACCAGGCCTAGCTATTTTTTGGTTTTTCTGCAGAGATGAGGTCTAGCTATCTTGCCCAGGGGCTAGGGTCAAACTTTTGTCCTCAAGCAATTCTCCTGACTCAGCCTCCCAAAGTGCTGTGATTATAGTCGTGAACCATGGCACAGGGCCCTTTAACAAGTGTTTTGATAAAAAATAATTTAACTGGGCTCCTATTCAGAAAGTGTGGTCCTGGAAATTCCCTCAAGGGGGCTGGTATTTAAACTAGGACTCAGATGACTAAACCACCATGTGAAAATTGGGCAATATCATTCTAGGGCAAGGAAGTACCACGAGCAGAAATCTGGAGATAACCAAAGTTTAGCCTAATTAAGAAATGGAAAAGGGCCAATGTGCTGAGACAGAACTGAAGTCGGAGAATGTGTCATTTGGATTACGTAGAGCCTTGTAATTTATAGCAAGGTTTTTGAAATTTATACAAAACATGAATGGGTATGGAAATTCTATTTCTTCATGACTAATTAGTATTCCATTATTCAACACAAATTAAATAAAATATGAACGTATTTAATACAAATATATAGATATCTCCTTTTATCCTGCAAAAATATAATTTCAGACCAAGGAAAAGAATGAGTATTGTGACAGGACTGACATGCTGAAGAATGTGGTGATGACTTTGAAATGATATAGACTAAGATGAAGGGGTAGAAGCAGGTTTAGATCTCGATTCATGTTTAATTTTTAACAAGATTATGTTGAACATCAATGGATTAGAAAATAAATCCTGGACTTATTAATGTATCATGATATAATGTAATATTACATGCTCAATGATAAAATAGTATGACAAGCAGGATTCAGGAATTGATAATGTAACAGACAGAATGGGTTTCTAGTTTGGAGCTCTATACTTTGAAAAGATGATGAAATAAGTGGAAACAAAACATTATGAAATGAATATAGTGCAACACATATGTGTCAAGAATGTTGATATGAAGAGCTGTACCATGAAGTGTCTCAAATTATGTAAAGCATTCACTTTACTAGAGTATTGAGGTGAAGCATGCAGGATGGGTCAATATTATCGATAAATAAGAGTTTTCATCAAAAGCATGTTTCTAGTTGTTTGCCCTCCTTTCAAAGTGTTTTATTTATTTTTTAACCAGCTTTCCTTCATGTCTTCCTATCCCTCAGGCTCTTTGTTTTTGAGTTCTTCCAGGAGTGTTCTAATGTATCTTCACACAATAGTTCTTCACACAATAGTTCACTATTATTATTATTTATTATTACTATTATTTTTGAGACAGAGTCTCGCTCTGTCACCCAGGCTGGAGTGCAGTGGTGCGATCTTGGCTCACTACAAGCTCTGCCTCCCGGGTTCATGCCAATCTCCTGCCTCAGCCTCCAGAGTAGCTGAGATTACAGATGCCTGCCACCACGCCTGGATAATTCTTTTGTATTTTTCTTTTTTAGTAGAGACAGGGTTTCACCATGTTAGCCAGGATGGTCTCAATCTCCTGACCTCATGATCCACCCACCTCGACTTCCCAAAGTGCTGGGATTACAGGCATAAGCCACCACACCCAGCCTAGTTCACTATTTTTTAATAATTGCTAGAACACTCACTATGTAGAACATGTATGTAAAAAGATACTATCTGTACTCTCCAAATCTTGAAAAGGACTATTAACTGTTATCAGAAATAAAATCCACCTAACATGATAAAAACATTTATTCCGGCAAGGCCCATTCATGTGTATTTTACTGGAGGAGCCAGTCTCCCAGTGATTCACTCCCTTGTGTAGTCCATAATCACATCGTACCAAGATTGGTCTTTGGGACCAATATAATACAGAAGGAAGGATGGTATGTCACTTCTAAGATTAAGTTATAAAACATTGCACCTTCTATCTTGGTTGTTTGCTTGTTTTCTCTTGCATCACTTGCTCAGGGGAGAGTCAGCTACCATGACATGGGTAGCCCTATAGTGGGGTTTACATAGTGAGGAACTGATGACTCCAGCCAAGCCATATAAGTGACTTTGGTAGCAGATCCCCACCCCCAATCAAGCCTTCAGATGATCACAGTTCTGGCCACCATCTTGATGGCAACCTCATGGGAAAGCCAGAACTAGAACAACCCAAGTAAACAGCTAAAGTGTTATTGGATTCTTGATTTTTATAAACTGTGTTAATTTCTATTTAATGTTTTAAGTTGCTAATTTGGGGTAATTTTTAAATAAGTATCAGTAGATAGCTAGTGCAATCCCTAACATCTAGAATAATAATTTTCTATATATTAGAAAATATTTCCATACCTAGAGAAGATTCTCAATAAAGGCTTAAAATGTTTAATAAATAAAGTGTAAACTAACTTTTTAAGCTGTTTGCCAGGAGCTCTTTTCTTTTAGCTTAAAATATAGCTCCTCTCTCTGGAGAGCCCAGATTATATTCACATATTTTTTTACAAGTTAATAAAGATCTTATGCATAACTTAATTCTGATGTGAGTCCCTGACCTTCAAATACAGATGTTGACTGTGGGGTAAGATGTAGGTTTTCAGCAGCTGGCTCTATTTTATGTACAAGGCTATTATGCTATTTTTGCTTACCACATATAATTTTTATTTTATTCTTCAGAAGAAAACTAGGAAAAACTGACTCATGAATACGTTGACTTTTAAATGCAAAATTCCTAGGTAAACATGTAAACATAATCACAGAACTCAATGTTTGGTTTTTCTTACTAATCATTTCTCTTTGCCTTCCATTGTCTTTAAAAGTTCGTTGTCATGAGTTTTTTGGATTTCAACCTTTAAATATTATGTGTACATAATCACAGTGAAATGGAGACTTTGGACATTATTCTGCATGTCTTGATCAAACCTTTAATTTTAATATTTGAGATAATTGATATAAATGTGTTTGTAAGTTTTCCACATAACTTAGTGTGGCAGACCCTACAGTGATCCCCAATGATTTCCACTCCTGAATGTTTAGGCCTTTACATCATTCTCTTCTCCTTGAGAGCAGACAGGGCCTGTAAGATGCTTCAAACCAATAGAACATGGCAAACCTGATGGGATGCCACTCCTGTGATTACATTACAGTATCTAAGACTCTGTCATAAACAACTGGAGCTGGATAAGTCTATATAGTTCCCTGATCTATGATACAACAATATTCTTGAGGGCAGGAATATATTTGCTTTCGCCTTCTCTGTCTAGGATCTTGCTTCTCTTTTTTTCTTCCTCACCACTTTTTCAGTTGCTATTGTCAAGTACTAAAGTTTTCTTGAGACAGGGTCTTGTTCTGGCACCCAGGCTGCAGTGCAGTGGCTCGCTGTTGCCTCTACCTCTTGGGCTCAAGTAATCCTCCCATTTTCAGCCTTCTGAGTAGCCGGGACCACAGGAATGTGCCATCATCCCCAGCTAATTAAAAAAAAAAATTGTAAAGATGTGGTCCCACTATGTTGCCCAGGGTGGTACTGAACTCCTGGGCTCGAGTGATTCTCCTTCTTTGACCTTCCAAAGTGTTGGGATTACAGGTGTGGGTAACGGCGCCCAGCCAAGTGTTCCATTGGGTGCCCCCGATAACCTTGGATTTTAGGTAACATTATTGCTGACTTAGAAGTGAGGCAACTGAGGCTTAATAAACATTTGAAGCAGCTGGCATTGGAAAGATCGTTGGAAAAAGACAAAAAAAAAAAAAAAACAGGAAGGAAAAGTACGTTATTTTTAAAAAGAAAAATACAGTGAGACCAGTGATAGTATGCAAGAGATTTTTGAGGGGGAAATCTGTTTTTTTTGAGCAACACGTTTGTAGAGCCCTGATCTGACAGAAATACAGACTGAGGGAGGACATTGAGAGTTACTGGAACTCACAAATGGAAATTATTTTTTTTTAGTGGTTGGGCTACATGTTAAGCTTTGATAGATTAGTATAATATTGTAATATAGTTTGCATAGGCAGAGAGTGAGAACACATTCTTATACACTGGAAAAACTGGGTCACCAGTAGTGGAAAAGTAAGTAAGTGTATTTGGGGAAAAAGTGAAAAATATGACAAGATAAATTCAGAAATGAAAGCAGAATAGAAAAGGGGCTGTGCATTTCTATCCTCTTGAGGTCAATATCATAAATTTAATCTCACTCACCACCATTTTCATACCAAGTATATTAGTCTGTTTCAGTTATTATTGTCAAAATAACTGAGCTAAATATACACTATCAAAATTAGATAAAATGTTTAAAGCTCTAGTTATTCTTTTGGGTTATTTTATGTAGGCATATGCATGGCTTACTTGACTACTTAACATCTGCTACTTGAGGGCAGGATCTATGCAGAGTTTATATTCGTATATATTAAAGTGCCTGCCACAGGCCACTAAACATGGCGAGATCTTAGTACGTGTGGAATAGTCCTGAGATTGAGGTTGACGGGAAGAGAATTATATGCAAGTGGTTGAATTAGAAGTTACCTCTTCATGGGAAAAGGAAGGGAAGTGTTGAAAACACAGCTGGGTGACAGACACAAGAAGTCAGGGTTGTATGGGTTTCATCCTATAGTCCTGAGCTGCCATTGAAAGTGTTTTTGAGCAGTAGAGTGGTAATGAACAGAACTGCTCTTTGAAAAATCTAGTTAATCAGGTGGTTAAAGGAGGTAGGATACTATAACAGCTTAAGAGGAGACCAAAGGGTCAAGTCCTCGCAGTAGGACGAAGAAAGATGACAACATTGAGATCCTAAGAACAAGGGTAAAGAAGTTAAATTCTAATTGCTTCTTTAAGCCTCTCTAAGTGTGAAAATTAAGTGAGTTATTTCTGTTCTTGACATCAAGAATGGTGGAAGAGGTGTTGAGTTGCAGTATATCAATAAAATGTCATTGATCTTGTTTAGCCTTTCACAGTCATTGAGAGCTACTCATTTTGGGTAGAATGTAGCATAGAGGAAAGTGCTCAAATTTTGGTCAGGCTACCTCGGTTCAAATTGGTGCCTTCCCACCTGTGTGACTTGAGGCTAAAAGTTACCCTCTGTGGTCTCAGCTGATCTGAGAGCACATTAGGTTAGTGGGCAGCATGAGTGTAGTATGGTCCCTTTGAGGATTGAGGGGCATCCATGAAGCACTGAGTACGTATTAAGTGGTCATGCTTACTAACTGGGATGCCAGTTGTTATCCAGATTCATGTTTCTCAAATTCTGAGCAACAGATTCAATGACAAACCAAGGAGCATCTTATCCCACTTGACACAGTCTGCCTGTGTGGATCGTGTTCTCAAATGTTGGCCCTGCAATTATTTTTACAATGGGATCTATTAAGTTCATTTTTTTTTTTTAAAGAACAAAATCAGCACTGCCCATTTTCAGTGAACAAAATACAAGATTCATTTTAAACAGTCTTTGGAATAAGAGGAACATTTCCACAAAATGGAACTATAAATCTTAAGTGAAAGAACACACTTTGGAATTTACAATAGATGGCAGACTGTGTTCTTAGTCTTCTGAAGGTGTGAAATTGCAGTTAATTGCTTTGTTCTCAATTTTAAAGAGCAAAGAGTTCATAAATAATAAGCTCAAGTAGTAGTTTGCAAAGGCTCTAAAAAAATCTCTCAATGCATTTTTCATTGCCAAAGATGTGATTCTTTTGGGTGTTGATTATTCCCATGAATTTTAAAAGACTCAACAGAGTCTAACTACAGAGGAAAATTATCTTTGAATTCCATGTTAAAAGAGTTGTATGTGTCAATAAGAAACCTTTGGTTTCCTGACACATGCATCCTTTAGTGGGATAGAATACTTCTGAGAAGTATAATGTAGGGTGCTATAATAAAATTTCTAGATGATTAGATTATGAGACAGAAAATCCATTTCTTTCACATTTTGTAGTTATTTTGTTCATTGAAAATATCAATCATTAAGTGATAGCATGATTTCTTCAACATCCTAATCCTTCTGCATTATAAAGTTCACCAAGCAATTTAAAATGCTTGTGTGTTCAGTATTATACTACCTTCAATAGGATAAATATACATCTTATTCATCTCATTCCTACCAAAAATGAGCACAAATTACCTCATGAAAACCCCACCCATGTGAGGTGTCTGAGGTAAATATAAATTTTTTGAAAACCCCAGCACAATAAGATTAGTTGAAAATTTCAAGGCACTATCTCTTCCTGGCCATACTGTATTATTCTTATGTTTTATTGTCTAGGAAGGTTTTCTCTTAAAAACCTCCAGCTGTAACAACGTAATCAGAATCCTTATTTTAAGTTATCACAGGTTCAGCACACACAATAATAGAAACAGGTAAATAATTAAGCAAAGAAACCAAACCAAGACATGGGTACAACACTTGTTTTCCAAAAGCAACTCCCTGCTCTGTGAATCTGTAGAAGGGGATAATAAGGTTTGTTACACTTAAATTACTGAGAATCCCACTTTTCACTGGTTCTTCAAACTCTACAACCTCCCACACACGTAATTAGAAATCACACTAGAAAGCATGGTTCAGAAAGAAAAAAAACAATCAATCAATTACTTAGTCTGTTTCTAAGGTTTAAGATAATTTCAACCATGTTTTTGTCTCTGGGAAATTGCAGGAGAGGAAAAAGTCAATTTTAGGTAACGTTAAATATTGCAATGGCCTTACCAGGGGAATGAGGATTTTGCACAAGAAAGTGGCCAGTACTCAGGGTCTGAATATAGCATTTGTGTCCCACCCTTGACCACATGGACACCTGCATCCTTTGGCTTCATTGCCTTCTTTGAATAATGTGTCCTTGATGAGGGAAATGCTTGAAAATTGTTTGTAATTTTAAAATGCTATGTGACGTCTAACCACTCATTTTTTCTAATTTCAAACTCTTTTAGAAGCTGCCTTTTAAGCTCAAACTGAGTGTGATCCATCCTCATTTGATATTTCAATTTTAAGATTATTAATAACACCATTGATGTAGATGTTAAAATAACACTTACATCAAATAGCTGCCATATCTGGCATAATCGTGAGTCATTGCCATTTCATTAGACTCTGTAGAAACCAGGCTTAGAGGCAGCTGCTTTTCTTTTCACTCTTCATTTCTTTTTCTTAGTTTAGTCTAAATGACCATTAGAGGATGAACTGGAAAGTATCCTGGAAAACTGCAAGATGGTTGTACTCCAACTTCAATTGTCTCCATCTTGTACATACAAGTTCTACCAAAAATCTTTTATGAAAGAACATTTTTCTATGTCATGCTAGGTTACTTCAAATTTAACTAGTTGTAATGATTCCATGACTATTATTTATAGGACCAAACTTTATTTATGCATACTTTATTTTCTTGAACCTGTATCATCTGACAATTTTTGTCTCCAGAACAATCAGACACTTCACTGTGTGCACTTGTAGGGAATAGATGACTGAAATGAGATTTGTTCTCTTTTCTGGTATTCATCAGATTCTCAGTGACGTTCTTATTTTCCTCCACTCTCCTGTGTTTTGAATTGCTTCCTTCATCAAAAAACGAAAATAATGTCTTAAATAAAAACTTGCACTTTAAAGCTTACAAAGTTTTCCTCATAAAATACCTAAAACTATCTCATCTTCCCAAGTTATAATATATGCATATATATGAAAAAAGTTCAAGGTCTAGAAAAAAGAAATGAGAATTGTGGAATAAATAGGATACCTTTCTGATTTCCCTGAAACCAGGAAACCTTTCTTGCTAATTTACACCGATAGGCTTGGTCTAGCTTTCCCTTCTACTCTGTGCCCTATAGAGCAAGTGTGTAGCTGCGGCAGCATAGAAATTATAATATGATTAAAGTAAAAAATTGGGACATACTGATGTTCAGCATAAATGGATGGAATTTCACTTGTGCTTTAACAAGGTAGAAATAGTTTTGGCCTGTAGCCTCTCCACTTCTATTTTATATAGCCTCATGTTGAGCCACTAAGGACATAGAAAAGTTGTAACCTTTAAAAGTAAGTAGAGTTTAGTACACATTTTATACATATTTATAAATATTTTATAAAATTAAGAGAAATTGTTTTACTCGCTAGGATTCACCTATATTGATCGTATATGTATTTGTACTCAAAAACCTCATGATAGCCTTTATTTTCAATTTCTCCAGCTTGTAGAAGTTAAAAGCACATATGACACATTTCATCAGATTATTTCTAAATGGCCTGGACCAAATATTGACAAGTGGCACACCTAGCCTGTTCAGCTTCTCCAAAACTTCATTAAGGTTATCATAGATGTCCTTTGCCAAAATGATCTGGCCTGCAGATAAGACAATATTCTGATTATATTGCCCAATGATACACAAAGGTTATTTTCTGATGTAACAGTTGTTCAGAGGGGGTAGTTGGCTTCATGTCTTGGTAATGCATCCTGTTATTGACATCTCCATAGACTTCAAAGCCTTCTGTTTCTTTACTCTGTCGTCTGTTTTTCAGAACAACCTCCCCTCATATGTTGTAGGATGGCTACAGATTCCTGGTATCACATAGACAAGTTAACAGTGAGTGAAGAAGAAAGGCACATCCTCCCTTGAAATTTTTTAAATTTAGGTTTAAATGACCTTTGCCAAAGCCAGCCCTGTGCTACACTAGACTGTAGCAGCTTTCACCACCTCCCAGGATACCTTAGAGAAAGCATTTGCACCTGCATTATCTCAGCATCTGCCGCCCTTGCTCTAAGCAAAGCGTTTCTAGCATTTTCAAACAACTGCAAATATCCGCTGTGGCAGCTTCTGCCTGCCTGCCTCCCTGGGCATTAAAATTTATCTCCATGGGAAACAACTATATTTTTTTGTTAGTATTCTCGCAACAAAGTTGTATGGACATGGGAACCTTAATTTTCCCTATGATTATTTAAGTTTGGAGACAAGTTGCAAACACCTAATAATTATAAGCAACAATCTTTTTGTCGCAGGCAAGATTGGCCAACAGATGCTCAGATTAGTGGGTAAAAATTTGAGAAGTATAATCTGAAAGTATCTCCCTCCTTGAGATATTAATTGCAAAAGAAAAATTAGTAAATTTACTTTGGGGAAACTCACCTGAACCAAGTAATCAAGGTTAGCATCTCTAGGAGGAAGATATATTCACATCATGTTCCCCCCAATATGATACACACTTCTATTTTATTCCTGCCCAAAATGTGTAACTTCAAGTTAATAATGTAAAATCAACATATAAACCCAATTAAGAGACATGATACAAAATAACTGACTAGTACTTCTCAAATATATCAGGGTCAAAAATAAGGAAAAACTGAAAAACTGTCACAGATTGGAGGATATAACAACTAAATTGAAAATGCAATTGTGGATTGGATCCTAACACAAAGCAGCACATTAGTGGAAAAACTTGGAATGTAGAGAAGGTATATATTCTTTAATAGTATTGGAAAATTAAAGTATATAATTTAGTTAATACTGTTATATGGGCATTAATTTCTTGGTTTTGATCATTGTGCTTACAGTTACGTAAAATGTTAATATAAACGGGAGCTGGGTGAAAGGTATATAAGAGTTCTTATTTTTGATTTGTGGTTTTCGAGAAAATATTATGTCAGGGGTCTACAAAATATTGCCTCTGGGCCAGATCCTGCACTCAACCTTTCTTTTGTAAATAAGGTTTTATTGGAACATAGTTACATCTATTCATTCGCATAGTGCCCATGGCTACATTTGTGCCACAATGCCAGAGTTGAACTGTGGCAACAGAGAACCCAAAATATTTACTACCTGGCTCTTTACAGAGAAAATCTGGCAACCCCTGTATTATGTCATGCATAAAAAGCCTATGCATTGCCTTGCAGCTCTAAAGTGGGAGTCAGGCTGTGCCAGCGGGGAAGAAAAGGCTGCGATGATTTAGAATTCATGGCTCTGTGCCACCTTCTGTTTCTTAAATCCATGACACCTTCTCAGTCTTTGCCATAAAGGACCTGGCTGGGCCCCACTGACTTTACCACACCTCCAGCTCATGCATCTCCTAACCTTCCACTTGCTCTTTCTAGTTTCCAAGATAGGACCCCTTTCCTCTGCACATTTTTTAAAGGCCAGCATCCCTCAGTGCTCTCTCCAAGTCCCTCTCCTTGACTGGTCCCCAGCTAGTGATTTTTAACTGGAGTCTCATCAGAATCACAATCACAGGGATTTGCTGATAAACACTATAGTTAAGTAAAAATGTCTAACAAACAAATTGCCCATGTTTCTCCAGGAATATCATCACTTCCATTTCCCACTATCCTAACATCACTTAAACCTGTCTTTCCTGCCCACAGTGCCAATATACAACTAGCTTTTTCATTTCAACGAAACATGTTTCAAATGCACTTTACCAGGACTTCTCAGAAACATGAATTTGCTTTCATGTTTCTCACTTGAACCAATGGTATCGTTAAAAACCTATGGAGTGTCCCAAGCCCATAATTAATTCTCAATTCCTCTTTCTTCTTTACCTCCAGATCACATGAATTATTGAGACCTGCTCCTTCTACCTGCTAAATGCATTTTCTTTTCTCTATCAAACTGGTCCTTGACTTAGTCTAGGCCACTCTTGTCTCTTACTTGATCTGGAAAAGCCTCTTAATTTGAGCTCTTGGCTTCCAATATACCTCTCTCCAAGAAATAATGTTCTTAGAGGAAATCTAGAGAGAATTTTGAAAAATCTATACCAGATCTGTCACTCCTCTGTCTAAAACTCTATAGGGAAATACTCTTTGACCCTGAGACAGAATTATTTAATATGGTTTACGTATTTTACATGGTTTACAAGACCTGTATGTGCCAGCCCCTGCTTCAGTCTCCAGAATCATCTCTCCCCAACCCCCTTTCTCCCCACAATATTCTAAACCTTACAACATGAATCTTACATTTTTAGCTGAGCCTCCTCCGCACTGGAAGCTTTCTCTGATCCCTTTATGGTAGCCCCTATGTTTCCCTAGCCCAGCACTGATCATTCCGTGGTAGAATTTCTTGCTTAATCATCTCTACTCCCCATCAGACCCTTAGGACTCATGTTGGCCAGGATGTAATATGTGTCTGGCACAGAGTAGTCAGACCAACAAATGAGAAATAAAAGAAAATGGTCTTATTCTTTGTCTTGTCTTATCCAGAACACAATTCTTTCTCTCCTTGCTGGTCTTTTAGCTCTACTTTTAATACTATCTAAAAATGCCTTCTTTTCTGTTCTACCGAGATATTTGCATTTTCACAATGAACACTTGAGGACCAAAAGCTTTTAAGTAACACCTACATTAATATGTTGGGGAATTCCAGAGCTACAGAGATTGCATACTAAGATGGGAAACATTGACCAGTCCACTTGGAATATATCCCCCAGGTGGCTGCCTTGTTGGTAAAGCCACACTTGACACAAGTTTTTTTTTTTTTTTTTCTTTTCGAAAATGCAAAGTACAAGTAATTCAATTTTTATTGCTTAATACTATCAGTTAATTTATTAATTCCTTCAGTTCATTTAACACAACTTCATATTTAGAATCACTTTGTGCTAAGCTACATGTTTGAAACTTAGAATGTGAAGTTGAAAAAAGAAACAGCAAACTCAGACTTTGGCCTTAAGTTAATAAGCTCCTAGAATGACAAATATGGAAAACAAAATTCCAATACAATCACATAATTGCTACAATGGATCACTGCACAGCGCACAGGAGGAGCATATGGTAGGAGCGTCTGTTAGAAGTCCAGGAAGAGGAGGAGAGTACTAGTTCTATGCATATTAAATTATGAAACCATCAATTTTTTAAACTGGGTAAGTATTTGAGGTCATCTGGTGTATCCTGCCTACATTAAATTCACACTTTTTTTAATTAGTGAAAAATATGTGTCTAGGGAGATTATGTGGTTGTCTAAGATTGCCGAACAGTGTCAGAATCATAATTACCACCTAGGCTAACTCCCCCAAAAATCAAGTTTTAAATTAAAAAATAAAAAAAAGTTTTCCTGATCTTTAATTTGTCTTAGGAGTCATGTCTTTGCACACTGCCAAGCTTTAAAAATCTTCCATTTGTATTCATGGGAAAAAAAAAAAAGTCAAGGCTGTTTGTGCAGTCAAGGACAATTTACTCTTCCTTTCTACAAGTGAGTTAATAGACCAAAGAAACTGGCCTTAAGCACTGTGCAAAAACAAGAAAATGTTAGGATTTCAGCCCAGTATGCCAGAGAGATCTAGAAATCTCAAAGGAAGGGTTCAGGTAGCTTTCTTATGATTGTCAGGATAATTCATGCCCATATAATTAGGAGGCTGGTTGGAAATTTTACTTCTTGAATACATTAGACATATACAGCTAACTATATATATGGTTAGACATAAAATTGTACATAAGTATGATACAAAATTATACATGACATTAATTAAAATATTCTTTTTATTCTGTCTAATTAAAACACAGATGTTTATCCAAGTTGTTGTTGTAGTTCTGAAAGTATAATGCCTGAAGAAAACACAGGTTGAGGAAACAACACAATGTAATGCATGCATTCTGTCCAGGTAATCATGTCAGGTCAGGGCGCCCGTGCTTAGGAAACACTGCCACGCAGAGATCTACATAGTCACCTTGTGATTTAGCATCCTGAAGATATTAACATGACTTCCTTCCACGTATTTGAAGTGTTGACCTCTTCCACGAAGGACTTCTAAAAGGACATGTCATTCATTTCTCTAGTACAGAAATTTTCAATTTTGCACAAAGCAAAGTGAGAAGGAGGATGCAGCCTAAGAGCATAACTATTTGTACTCACATCTCATAGAACATTCTGGAAAATGCAGATATTTCAGTAGAAAGGTTAGGAGTCTTAGAGAATACCAGTGTGTGGTGTAAACAAGGATATGGACCCACATGGATGTTTAACCTTCTCTATTCTGCTACCCTGTTTATTTGTTGCTCATATTTCTATTTCAAGAAAGGTGAAATTTTTATGGCACATTATTTTAAGACCATTCCATAACGCCAGAATTCCACCATCACCACCCCCTACATATACACACGACTCCAGGCAGGAGAAAAAGTGAGAATTGAATTAAACAGTGCAACAGCCTGCTGGTCTTCTGCAAAGGCTGTGTTCTGGGTTGCAAGTAAAGGTCCTATAAAGGAAATCTGCACTTATCACCTCCTCTCTCTGGCTGAGTCATTATGAACACAGTTGCAGTCCTTTTGTGTTAGGATTTTACCCTTGTAATATCATAATGTTTGGTTGTTTGGTGATAGAGGACCTGCCACTTTGCATTGGTGCATTTCTGTTTTGTGTTTTTTTTTTTTTTTTTTTTTTTTTTTTTTTTTGACACAGTCTCACTCTGTCACCCAGGCTGGCGTGCAATGGCATGATCTCAGCTCACCGCAACCTCCGCCTCCCGGGTTCAAGCAATTCTCCTGTCTTAGCCTCCCAAGTAGCTGGGATTACAGATGCATGCCACCACGCTGGGCTAATTTTTGTATTTTTAGTAGAGACAGGGTTTTGCCATGTTGGCCAGGCTGGTCTTGAACTCCTGAACTCAGGTGATCTGCCTGCCTCGGCCTCCCAAGAGCCATGGCACCCAGCCACATTGGTGCATCTTAAAGTTATCCTTAACGCCAACTTATTGAGAGGGGCTGCCATGGGCTGTGGCTATGCCTTGGACTGGGGAGAGCAAACAATATTTTGAGGATTGATCTGGGGTAGGGGTTTTTGCCAAAAAGAGAGGCCATGGGAACAAACCCTTTATTGGAGGGACACTGGAAATCTTCAAGAATTTGCTCGCATCCCAGTGTATTTCAGAGCTGACACCAGCTTCAGCTACCTTGAAAACTACCCACATGACTTCTGTTGTCACTGTGTCATGATTTCCTATTGTTCAATAAATAATAGTGTGAGACTTCACTAAAGGGCATCTGTGCTTTGAATGAAAAGTCCTCCAATGTGTAAGGGAAGCAACATCAGCTTCTTTGAATCTCTCCTTGCAAAATGTTGGTTTACAGACATTTTTATTTTGGAATTAGAAAGCAGCCTGAGAGACTTGAAGTGGAAGAATAGAGTTTGCACTTGGACAATCAGACTTAAATTCGTTTTGCAACTTTCTGGGAACATGACTAAGGGTGTGTTACCACCTAAAAGCCTGTTGGTTCCGTGTTTCCCCACTCCCCACCAAATAGCCCTTTTGGCTTATAATTACTATACAATTCACTCATTCAAAATGTACAATTTGGTGCTTTTTAAGAATATTTTCAAGGTTATATAATCACCACCACTATCTTATTTTAAAACATTTATGTCTCCCCCTCCAAAAAATCAGGCCCATTCCATTCCCTCCACCCCAAGCCAAGAGACAATCATTAACTCAATTTCCAGATCTGTAGATCTACAGATTTGTCTGTTCTGGACATTTCATATAAATGGAATCAAAAAATATGTGATATTTTGAGACTGACTTCTTTCACTTAGCATCTTTTTCAGGGTTAATCCATGTGGTAGCATGTGCTAGTACTTACTTTTGTTGCTGAATGATGTTCTGTTGTATGGATAGACCTCATGTTGTTTATCCATCCATCAGTTAATGGATATTTAACCTGTCTCCACTTTTTGGCTATTATCGGTAACGCTGCTATGCACATTTGTGTGACATTTTTTGTATGGAATATGTTTGTAGTTCTTTTGTGTATATACCTAAGAGTGAAATTCCTAGTTTCACATTTGAGGGACTGCCAAACTGTTTTCCAAAGTTTCAGGATTTTACATTTCCACCAGCAGTGAATGAGGGGCTCCAATTTCTCCACACCCTTGACAATACTTGTTACTGTCTGATTTAATTCTAGTTGTGTTAATGGGTGTGGTCTCTCATAATCTGTTAGTGGTTTTGATTTACTTTTTTCTAATGACTGATTTTAGCATTTTTCCATGTGCTTATCAACTATTCGTATATCATTTCTGGATAAATGTCTATTCACATGATTTGTCTATTGTAACTGGATTACTTTTCCTCTTATTGAATTATAATAGTTCATTATATATTCCTCATATAAAATCCTTTATGTCTCAGATATATCATTTATAAACATTTTCTCCCATTCTGCCAGTTGTCTTCACTTCACTTCCCTGTTTCACTTTGTTTCAGAGGACATTTAATACATATAATTTTATAAATATACAAAAAGACATTATACAAATATGAATAAGTAAATATATTGCAGACTATATATAGTTTTATATATTTCAATTTATCATTTTTTATTTTGTTTCTAGTGCTTGAGTTATTGACGTTTCCAACTATTACTGTTGAATTATCTATTTATTCCTTTAATTCTAGCAATTATGTTTATAACTGTTTTATCTTCCTGATGGAGTGACTTATTGTAAAATGCCCCCCTTTTGATCTCTAGTAACATTTTTTGCTTTGTCCGATATTGGTATAGCAACTGTAGCTCTTTCATGAATGCTGTTTGCATGGCATAACTTGTTTCATCTTTCTGCTTTCAGCCATTTGTATCTTTGAGTATAAAATATGGCTCCTATAGGCAGCATTCTGATTGGCGATAATTAAAAGTGTTGCTTTTAATATAAAATGATAATCTGTTCTTTATTGTGTTTTACTGTTATATTGGTATGGTTACATTTATATCTGTCATTTTGCTTTTTGTTTTCCACATGTCTCGTTTCTTTAAAAATCCCTGTTCATTCCTAATTGTCTTTTTTTATAAGTTGACAATTTGTAGTATAACATTTTAATTTTAAAAATGTTTAAAAATAATTTGGAGTTATTTTACTAGTGGTTGTTCTGGGTTTACCATATACATCTTTTAACAAAATCTACTTCATATGTATACTAAATTAATTCCAGGGATGGCTCTAATCTCCCCTATTTTTGTGCTATTACTGTGCCATTTTATCTATACATGTTACAAATCCAACAATACATTTTTATAGTTATTACTATAGTTATAGTTATTGTATGCATTTTAAAGGAGCTGAGGGGAAAAAAGAGAGGAGTATATATTCATAGAATTTGTTCTATAAACCTTATTTAACTTTTCCAGTTCTGTTCATTTATTCATAGATTTATCTTCTTGTGTAATTTTCTTATTCCAATGAAGCGTTTCTCCAACTTATTTTGGTCATTGTCGAATATATTACATTTCTTTAAGTTAAGAAACTCCTAGTATAGTGATACACATATACTGACGTGTAATCAGTACATAGACAACATATATAAATTATTTTATGCAATTACTTCTTAAATAAGTTAAATGAAGACAGAAGAAATACACAATTAAACCATCATTTATAGTTACCTTTGCTGGCAGGCTTTTTTTTTTTTTCTATAGATTAGAATTATTTTCTGGTGTCCCTCCTTTTAGATTGACGTAGTTCCTTACATATTCCTTGAAAGGCAGATCTGATAGCAATACATTCTGTTTATTTGGGAAGACTTTGTCTTTCTTGAAAGGTTGCTTTGCCAAAATAAGACTTTTGGTTGGGAGATTTTGTTTTTGCTTTTTACTTCTAGCACTTTGAATACCACTACTTTCCATCTAGTCCCACAATAGGGCCATCCCACTACCCTTCTGGCGCCCATTGTCTCTGATGAGAAGTCAGCTGTTAAGCTTATTAGGTATACCTTGTGTGATGAGTTTAAGATTTTCTCTTTATCTTTTCAACATTGACTATAATGTGTTTCAATGTAGTACTTTGTGTTTATACTACTTGGAATTTGTGGAGTTTCTTGGATGTGCAGATTAATGTTTCCTCATCAAATCAGGGAAGTTTTCAGCCACTCATTCTTCAAATATTTTTTTCTGTCCCTTTTTCTTTTCTCATTCTGGCATTCCCATTAGGCATATATTGGTATACTTAATGGTAATCCCACATTTCTCTGAGGCTCCATTCATTTGTCTGTTTTCTCTCTGTACTTCACAATGCTTAAATATTATTAGTCTTCAAGTTGACTGGTTCATCCTCTGCCAGCACAAATTTAATGTTGAATACTACAAGTGAATTTTTAATTTCAATTATACTTTTCATGCCAGAATTTGTATTTGGTTATTTTTAAAAGAATGATGCTTTCTCTTTAATAATATTTTCTATTTTGGTAGCATTGTAACCATAGTTCTTTCCTTCTTTAAATGTGGTTTAATTTTTTACATATATTCATAATAGCTATTTTGAAGTCTTTGCTACATTGACAGTACGGGTCCCTTCAAAGGCTGTTTTTATTGCCTATTTCCTGAATATAGGCCACTTTTTCCTGTTTTTTTGCATGTCTCACTTTTTTCTTGAAAACTTGACATTTTAAGTAACATACAGCAGTAATTTTGGACAGCAACCCCACTCCACCCCTAATAGTTGTTCTTGTTGCTTGCTCTATTTTTGTTTATTGGCTTAGTAACTTGGCTTAATTAATTCTGGGAAGTCTGTTTTCCCCACAGTCTGCAACCTGTCATGTCCTTGCAGAGACTGTTTTACTCCCTTGTTACCATCCTTCATCCTAGCTACTTAGGCTTATCCTGAGTAGATTAAGCCAATACTGGTCCAATGTCATGCTTAAATATTCTTTACCAATTAGTTTTTTTTTAACCTTTATCATTAGATATATCTATAGCTTTGAGGCTGCTATTGTAGTTAAAAGGGTTTACATATTTTGCCTCATATTTATCCAGGAACTGTGATGAGTCTACGTGTAGCTTAAGGAATGCTTTCAAGACTTCCCCACACCCTGTTCTGAATACTTCTGAGCGCAGTCTAGTGCAGGTGCATCCTCTTCCCAAGCTCAGTAATTGACAGTGATCCCAAGATCTTGGATGTCTTTTTTCTGGGATCTGTGTTTTAAAGTTCTAGCTGCTCTACACTTCTAGTTTATTATGAAGTTACCACGTTTTTATAAATTGTGCTCTACTAAGACCTCCATTGTTTCTGACAAAGTTCTTTGGCATGAAGTTCTCCACGAATGATTCTAAATAAAGTCAGTCCCCTCAGGCTTGCATAGCTCTTGCTTATGGCCTGCCTTTCACTTTTGACAGAACCTCTCGTCACTGTACTAGAGCTGGGGGTGGGGAACTGCTTTTCCCAGATGATGGTAGCTTATGGTCTTCTTGGCTTGCCCCTCATGAAATGGAATATTTGCCCTAGGAGTGAGATAAAATAAGGATGACTGGGGCCCCAGTATTCTTGGCCTGCAGGTCCTAGAGTTAAGCTTCCACCCTGTTGGAGTGAGGCGGTTAACAGGTGAAGGGAGATTGGTCCTCTCTTTCTCACCTAGATAATACAGACTCTGCAACATGGGATTGAAGTGAGGTGAAAAACACCGAGATCCTGCTCCCCCAACAATGGTGAGGTCTGGTTCTGTATCCCCAGAAGGCAGATGCAGGGAGAAAGAGCTTTTTTTTGGCCACTGTTGTCCAGAGTACAGTACCACAGTTAAGATGGTGGGGAGCACATCATGACTCACATGGCACAGACTCACTGTTCTGAGATTTAGTGGACTTCCTTGAAAGCATGTTTCTCTTTACCATATACCCTTAGGACAATTTTAACAATTTTTATGATTAACTCTTACCATAAAATTGTTTTACTGAGGAGAAGTTTGCTGAGCTCCTTACTCTACTATCTTTGAAGTTTTAACTCCTCCTGAATCCATTAGCTTTAGATAACATAGGAATAATGACATTTTACTCAGAGTATTTTTCAGAACTAAATGAAGTCATGTATGGTCAATATTAGCAATACTTTGCACATAATAATGCTCAGAAAAAATATAATTTGCTCTCTCTAGGCTACGAAGTTGGCTACAGTGGTTAACTTACGGATATTATATGTTCAATGAACAAAAATCTATTGCAGAATTTAAATATATTACATATAATTCACAAATCAACATATCATTCATTTGTATATGTACATATTATATATATTGCATTAGGTTGTTCTTGCATTGCTATACAGAAATATCTGAGACTGGATAATTTATAAAGAAAAGAGGTTTGATTGGCTCACAGTTCCAGAGACTGTACAGGCAAGCAAGGTGCTGGCATCTGCCTGATTTCTGGAGTGGCCTCAGGAAACTTAGTCATTGTGGCAAAGTCAAGGGAAAGCACATACATCACAGGGCCAGAGCAGGAACAAGAGAGGGGCAGGGAGGTGCTACACACTGGTCCAATCACCTCTTACCTGGCTCCACCTCCAACACTGGGGATTACAATTCGACAAGAGACTTGGGCAGGGACACAGATCCAAACCATATCATACAGCTACATATATAATCAAAACTAGAGAGCAGTGGTACAGTTTTTGTTTTTAGAACTCACGTAACCCTTTCCTCCTTTCATGGATCCTAAAGAGTCAAATCAACAGGCGAGCTCTCTCTCTCTCTCTCTCTCTCTGTCTCTCTCTCTCTCTCTATATATATATATATAGATAGATAGATATATATACATCCATATATATCTATATATATATATATACACACACACACACTTTTTTTCTCCATACATATTTTTAACTCAACATACAAATGGAGAAAAACATTGGAAGGAACCAATGCCTATTTAATTAATATTTCTGAGGATATTAACACCTTTAATGATTGTAAATTTAGATCTGATTGAGTTAATTTGGATTTTCCTACAATTTTGCAGTCATCTAGTATAAGCGTTCCATCCTTGTTCTTGATACAACTAACGAAATTCAAATCATGGAAGGTTGTTTCTGAGAATGGGCCCACTGAGCTTTCTTTGCTTGACTCCTTTATCATCTGCCTCCTAAATGGAGTTTTTGATGCTCAGTAAAATAATCTTACTGAATTTTGTTTTGCATCTTTTACGGATAAAAGGAAAGTAAATTTGCTTGAATAAAAAATACGACAATAGTGATGTTTCAAAATATTTGATACCTTCTCACAAATACATCTCAAATGATTGCAGTGGGTCTTTTATATGTCTCAGTGTGCCATCTAACTATCAACATTGTATGTGGATGTAAAATATCAACATAGCATAGCTTTCTGATAAAAAGAGAACAATTCCCCACCGAACACCATCCAACTATACAGGTACCAACAAGTCATCCAAAAGCAAGGCCCAAATCCTTGTATCTATCACTGATTACATGAATCTGTTCTTATATTATAACAGAAAGTCTGGTGAAGAATAGAAGATATGACACAGAAACAAGAAAATATATATTGATAAGGCTTTGGTTAAAGGAAGCAAAATACCAGTATACAAGATGAAATTATCCTTACAGGCACAGATATTTTCACATCATTCTGTCAGAAAAAGAAGAGCACATGCTCCGGCTGAGTCTTTGGAGGATCCAGAGAGAAATATTGATGGAAAGAACAAACCACGTGTACATAACACTCCTTCAAAACTGATGCAGATCACATTTAAACACCAATGTGTACAAATGTCATGTCATTCCTATGATGCTCTTAAATTGTTTGTGTTGTACTTTTTTATAAGCCTTGTCATGTTCTCAAATAAGGTAGCCTTTTCAGAAAGACCAAAGATATCTTGCATAGCAATAAGAGCCAATGTTGCCAAACTCCCCTGAAAGTTGATGTGCAAGTGAAGAACAGGTGTGTCTGTTCCTTTACCCTCAAAAATAAAGACGAAAATGCTTCTAGCTTGGCAGCGTTTAAAGTTGACTAGAATTGTTTTATTCTTCATAGACATGTAATTGACAGTTACATACACATATGATTAGAGTCACATACATATGATACTGTTTAATATTTATGATGTTGCTTTATATACATGATATATAATATATATGGTATATGTGGTGAGAAGAGAGTTACTTAAGAAAACAGATGTTATTGTATTGCTTATAATACAATGGATAAATGCTTGAGGTAATGGATATCCCATTTACCCTGATATGATTATTACATATTGCATGCCTGTATCAAAATATCTAATATAATCCATAAACATATACACCTACTATGTACCCACAAAAATTAACAAGAAAGAAAACACTCAGAAAATTATGTTTGGGTTATTTTTAATGATGTAGTCTTTTGCTTCTTCCTACTGATACTTAAAATTTAGAGCAATTAGGTTAGAAGGATCAAAACTGAAAAACTATGGAAAACATTAACTGGAAAGAAAACTAAAGACAAAACTAGATACAGATTTTCAAATGTGTTTTACATCTTGAACAAGTTCTAATCTTTTAATTTACGAACAAAAGTGACTCAGGACAACTTACAGCAATATAGTTTAAAATTAACATTTAATGTTTGTGGATACTCATGTGTAGCATCTGTTGTGTTTGTGGTATATGTCTGTATGTGTCTGAATTTGTGTGTTATGAGTATGTGTGAGTGTACATTTTCTGTGATGTGTGAGTGCGCATTACATTTTTTTTCAGGAATGTCTTCTGAGCATGCAGTGATGTTCTAGAAGATGAGTGTGAGTGCGTACAGTGATTCTAAGGGGTCACCTACCATCCTGCTATATGAACCAAACGGGCTTCACTGGGAAGGTAGTGCCACAGCCATAAAATCCCCCTTACCATGGAGGGGGCCCCACGGAGGACTGAAATTCTCTTTTCTCATAAGATCTTCTGAATAACTATAGAGGGCTTTGAGTTTGGAATGAAGTGAATAAAATTAAGCAGCTTCTTAGAGATGATTTGAGAAATGAATCTCTACTTTGTTTCCTTAGCTTTGCATAGCGTTTTGGAAGAAGATATTTCTCAGGAAGAAAGTGGCTGTTCATTACAAAACCACCTGTCAAAACGGCTCTGGGTACCTGGGACAACAGTCTCAATGGGAGCAAGTTTCCTAGTTGTAATGATTTTTTCTGCTGGTGGCTACATGCACCGAAAGTGAGCGTCACATTTGTTCGTTTAACATTGGTTGCAGGACACTAAGGAGTTCCTCTTTTATCAACACTGAGATGAACTGTCTTTCCAGGAAGTGATAAACCAAGTTACTCATTTGGTCATGTCAACTTTTCCGACTGTTTCTGGCCAGGTTCTGCCCATGTTAAATTTTCAATCTCAGACAGGAACCAGCAGATTTTCTCCCCCAGACCCCTAGGGCTGTGCTTGATAATGACTCTGCAATTTGTCTCATACTTCCCAGAGATAGGAGCATTTTTCCCTGCACTGTTCCATGCTATTTACAAAGCATAGGCATTTTGATTTCCTTCTTCAATATTTATCAATATTAATGAGTATTGTGCACATTTATTGGATGAGGCACTTACTTAAGTGGAAAGAGATTAAAAGTGGTGCTGATATTTGGTATCAAGGTGGTTTAGGTCTTGAGGAGAAAGCTACTTGCTTCAATTAGCCTAACGAGATAACTTAATGAGAAAGTGACCTGCTTCAGCTACGTTCTTATCAATACAAAGAAATGGCATAGTTAGGATATTTAGCTATATTCTTATCAATATAAAGAAATGGGGTAGTTGAGACATTTGTACACAGCCATTTTCAGTAAACACACACACACATATATATATGTATGTATGTATTTTGCTTTAAGTTCTGGGATCCATGTGCTAAATGTGCAGGTTTGTTACATGGGTATACATGTGCCATGGTGGTTTGCTGCACCCATCAACCTGTCATCTGTGTTTTAAGCTCTGCATGCATTAGGTATTTGTCCTCATGCTCTGCCTCCCCTTGACCCCCTCCTACTTCCCCCACCTCCCGACACGCCCTGGTGTGTGATGGTCCTCTCTGTGTCCATGTGTTGTCATTGTTTAGCTCCCACTTATGAGAACATGCGGTGTTTGGTTTTCTGTTCCTGTGTTAGCTTGTGTAGTATATATTTTTATTATTAAAATTAGTTGTATTATGAAAATAAATACTTGTAATGAATTAAATACTATGAAAGTACATTGTCCAATCTGGTGACCAGTAGTCACATGTCACTACTGAGCACTTGAAATGTGGCTGGTCCACACTGATGGAACATAAACTACACAGTGGATTCAATAATTTTATATTGATTACACAGATAATTTTGATACAAGTTAAACAACATATATTTAATTTTCACTTGTTTCTTTTTTAAAAGGCAACTACTAAAAATTTAGAATCACATGTGGTTCTCACATTGTGATTTGTTTTGTATTCAAATGCTTTTGAAGAATGCAATAAATAAAATCAATAAAATAAAAAAGTATAAACATAAAAAGTTCCATTTTATCATCTTCTCCCAACACCAATGCCTCCCCTAAGAACTGAGATTTCTTCTGCATTTAAAACTCCCCACACATATGTACATAAACTATGAAATACATACAAAGCTTTGCAATTTGCCTTTCACTTTTAAATATACATAATGGAGGTTTTTTCATAAAATATACTCTTTCAAATTTGCTCTTTTCATTTAAATGTGTAAGGAAACCAGCAGGCCTGCCAAAGAGTGCATTTAGTGTCTTGGGGGCATCCTCTCAGATGGCCCTGGCAGTGGGTCCTGCTCTGTGTCTACTGCTGTAGTTCCCAGGGGTTTCAGGCACCTGGCCTGGTACCACATTTATCTTCCCCTGTTCCTGTCCCTAAGGCACCCAGCTCCTCCTCCATCACCTTTCCTTCCAGAGCAGCCTCCTCTATGAGGCCCCCTAGAATCCCAGGCTGTGTGTGCAGGACTGAGGTTCCTGGGGAATCCTTCTGTACTGCCTCTGAGAAGCAGCCCAGAAAGCTTTTGTATTTAAAGTCTCTGCCAGGCCAGGTACAGTGGGGCTCATGCCCATAATCTCATCACTTTGGGAGATTGAGGTCAGAGGGCCAATTGAGCTCAGGAGTTTGAGACCAGCCTGAGCAATATAAGGCCACCCTGTATCTACAAAAAATAATAAAATAGCCAGGCATGGTAGCACACACCTGTAGACCCCGCTACTCAGGGGACTGAAGTGGGAAGATTGCTCAAGCCAGGGAGGTTGACGCTGCAGTGAGCTGTGATTGTGCCACTGAACTCCAGCCTAGGCAACAGAGTGAGACCCTCTTTTTTAAAAAAAATAAAATAAAATAAAAAATAATAGAAGTCTAACTCTCAATGCCCCTGGAGTAACAAAGCTTAAGTAACCTTAAGAGAGAAGCCACTGGAAGAGTGGTTCCAAGTGTCAAAAATACAATTACTACATCAGTTAATCATATAAATGTCTCCCCATTAAGGGAATTTGTATCTAAATATTTAATGAGACCGCTAAAAGGAGCCTTTAAGCTCTGAAGCATTAGATGGAAATGAGGGTAATACAAAGGAATTTTACTGAAAATTACCAAAAATAGCAGGATGCTTGGTTCCTAGTATTTTAGAGCCAGATTAGAGCTCCCAAGGCAGGAAGATTGGACGATTCCTCTTCGAGGAATTAGGTATTATTTTTTAACGTGTAAGGGGAGGATCTCCTTAAAGTCAAGAATAGGCTACCCTGTGAGCCCTGAGGAGTGAACAACCTACCACCCATATCCTTGATGTTTAATTCAGGATTGAACACGTCAAATCATAAGGTGATTCCAGGGTGACGCTTGATTTTGATAATTGAAAAATCAGGGTTCCTTAAAAAGATAAGCTACCTCATTTTATGAAAACACTACTTTTGTTATAGGCTTGTCCTCTTGGGAAGTTTCCTATCAAGGAACTCTTCTTTCTTGCCTCTGACAGCAGTGGAGACTGAAGCGCGTGCTTGTCCGACTCCCATTGTCTAATCAAATGCAAGTTTTTCCCTTGGATTAACCACGTTGAGAGTGTTTGCTTTGATCCCCAAGGCAAATATTCAAGGACATTAAGCAGTAAAACTTAATATAGGAACAATTAAAATATGGAATTTATGAAATATTAGAAACCAAGTTGAATGTTTCTTATCACAAACGTTAATAAAAAGTTAATTGTGCCCTTTAGCAATTAATCTATGCACAATTATCTCAAACTGTTACTGGGCCTTCTGAACTAATTATAATAATATTGAGATATTAAAAGAAAATGCCCAAGTATCTACGAAATAGCTTCATAAAAATCTGTATGCTTAGCTTGATGTGGAAGCCCTTAGCTATGTAAGTATTATTAAACGAGTTAAGACTATACTCTGATGAGTCTATAGGAGTTGATTATTTAAAATTAGTATGCTGTGGTTGGGTACATTTAAAGAGCTTTAAAAGCATTGCAAAGCATTCTAAACAATTATTGCCTATTGTACACCTTTTATTTAAGCACAAACGCAGTCTTGTATGTTATAGCTCCTGTGTTCAGTTTAATAGATGCTAAATTAATGCACTGGAATAACGTAGAAATATGCAGTACTATCTTCATAGCTACATTTTTTTTTTTGTGAGACGGAGTCTCGCTCTGTCTCCCAGGCTGGAGTGCAGTGGCGCGACCTCAGCTCACTGCAAGCTCCGCCTCCCGGGTCCACACCATTCTCCTGCCTCAGCCTCCCGAGTAGCTGGGACTACAGGCGCCGCCACCTCACCTGGCTAGTTTTTTTTGTATTTTTTAGTAGAGACGGGGTTTCACCGTGTTAGCCAGGATGGTCTCGATCTCCTGACCTCATGGATCCACCCGTCTCGGCCTCCCAAAGTGCTGGGATTACAGGCTTAAGCCACCACGCCCGGCCCATAGCTACATTTTTTTAGGCTTCCAAAGTTAAAAAATAAAAATTAGGCAGCGGTTTTCAATTGGATTCGTTATAATACTGTAATATTATTCATGGAGAACCTATCAGGTGTCATGTATTTTACATGTAACAAAGGACAACTCTTGGCTCTTACATCACGCTAGGCTTTGTTCCAAGCACCACTATATACACGTACGTATAGAGCCTATTGTACTGGTAGTAGTAGTTCCACTTGCCTTATTCTCTCTTCCTATTCCCCCCCCTTCCTTTCTCTTTCAATCTCTCTCTTCATGCACACACATGCTTTATTTTCCGAGTCATCTGGCCATTTATAAAGTTACAGCTCTGGTACCCTTTTATCTGTGAGTACTTCAGTGTGTGCTTCCTCAGGTCAAACATATTCTGCTAAACAAACACATATTTATTAAAAGGAGGAAATTTAATGCTGATGTAATATAATTTAGTCCTCATTCTATCATCAAATTTCACCAATTTCCACCAAAATGCCCTCGATGACTATTTTTGTTCTCAGCCTAGCATCTAATTCAGGCTCATGCTTTCCATTTAGTTGGCATGTCTATTATCTTTCAAATCTGTAACAATTGCTCAGCTGTTCTTTGTTTTTCATGACTTTGAAATTTGGAGGTCTAACAGGCCAGTTATTTAAATGTGTTTGATGTTTTCCTCATGATGGGATTCATGTTATGCATTCGAGGCAGGAACACCACAGAAGTGAGGCTGTGTTTTTTCGCAGCAGATTCTATGAGCAGGGAATGATGTCAATTTGCTTCATTATTGGTGATGTTAACTTTGACCTCTAGTTAAGGTGATATTCACCAGGTATCTCCATAATATAGCTACTGTTTTCTGTAATTAATAAGAAACATTTTGGGACTATGAAAATATCCCATTCCTCAAACTAATACTTAGATAAATAAACGTAACGTGTAAGCAAACTAGGACAATTTTTTGAAATAGATATGTGATAATTGATGGAGAAAGCAAACTTACTCAAAGCTAATATTTAAGACATCTATATACAAACATGCATAATGCATTATAACAATATACAGCGGTGTTACATGCAAATATAAGCCATCTTCCAATTCATTTAGGAATTTTGGCAAGTCAGGATTGTACAATTTAATTACATTTTTAGCCTTCAGATGGGCTAAGAAAATTAAGACCAGGAAAAACGGACAGAGGGAGGAGAACAATTTTCTCCTCAGAGTCTAAATCTAACAAATCTGAGAGAATGAATAACCAACATCCCTTAGTTTTAAATCCTTCTATCTTCTGCTATTTTTATTAGTTTTGTGTTTGTATGTTTAAGTTATAGAACAAAATACTTTCCATCATATTCTGCTTATTAAACGGTCAGGCAGTGTCTAGACAAATAATATAATCAGGTCACTTTCAGAACACAAAGGGATATTAAAGATCATTTTGTCAACTTTATTGTAGAGATGAGAAAAGTTGAAACCGAGATACATCTGAGTAAGTCAGTTGCAGCCTACTAGGAACTAGAATTCTGATTCTTGACTCCTCCATCTGATGTACTATAACCATGCATAACCTTATTTCTTGAAGACATGCTGCTGTATTACAATTGAGGATTAAAAAAAAAAAAACACTGGGCTGAATTTATAGTGGTGTTCAAGTATTCCTTCAAGTACATACTTTAAATAGTACTTGTCCTTGCCTCTCTACTGTAATATCTTCTCTACCGGGGCTAAAGGGGCACAGGTAAGACCTTGTGACAGATTCTTAATGCCATTATTAATTACATTGTTTTCCCTTTCTATAGTGTATTGTCTGATGCTGGGGAAATATATACTCTTGACTGCCCACTCCTTTTAATGAAAAACTGTATCCCCTGAACCCATCATATAAAATCCTAATGAATTTTTCCAAATAGATGTAGGTCACCTCAACTTCTAATGTTATCTCCACTTTAGGAAAATCTCTAATGTAATCTTTATTATTTAAAAAATATCATTTGGCTACAGAGCATAATAATTCTTTTAGAGCCCAAGGTACTTGAGTCTCCTTAGGTCTCAATGGTACACACTTTCTCCTTGGAATGGTACCAGAAAATTCATTTAAAAATCAGTATTTTATTAGAAGCAACATTACTCTCATAATCTGCCTTACATCCAATTTGTTTGGAAAATTGAGAGCCCGTAAGAGAGGATCTGGTTGTACTTTATATGTCTTCTACTTTTCCAGTTGGATGAGACTTTTATAAACGTATGAGCCCTGCTACCAATAAGGATTTGTCATTTTGACTATTTTGTCAAAGTTGTCACACATAATTTTTATTTTGAAGTTGAACTTCAGATTTACGTATACTTTTCCCTCCTTTGGCCCCATTGGCTTAATGTTTTAAACGCTATAGTTATGACAATATATCTTCAAGTTCCATTTCTAAATCCATCAATAACATTATAATCCAATTCTGCAAAAGAAATTATTAGTCAATGCCTGTATATTAATCATTCAAAAACAATAAAAATAGAGGGCAGAACACTAGTTGCCTTGAAGTATTGAATCAGCAAACTCCTCTGAGAGATTTATCATCAGGATTTACAATTATTTTTCCCTGATGAAATTGAGCTTTGTCTGTTAGAATTAAAGTGAAGATCACCTTTCCTGAGTCCTGTAACCACAAAAATACAGTCTTGAAGAGAATATCTGGAACAGGAACCACATATATTTAGTATGATTTCTTTTTGCACCTTTTCCATTGGTCAATAAGATAGAATCTATTTCTTATAAATACAGTGATTGCATAGATATTAATTTATCTGAGTTTATGTCAGCCTGAGATTTTCTGATGAATGAATACACACCTTAAATAATCAATGAACTGAATAAAACTGTCTACAAACAGATGTCAAAGACTAATGATATATCACTGTACATCCTACTGTATAGAATTTCATTTAAATAAACATTTAATATCCAAAATATATACTTCTTTTGATGTACAATGTTAAACTTGTAAGTTACAAGTGCAAGGTCAAAATTCTTCAGTTGCAAGCAATATAAACCAAACTAGGCACAGATCAGGCCACACACACAGGAAGGCAATTTTTTATTTACATAGCTGCTCCAAGGCAGATGGTTTTGGCTTTAGGAGCATTGGGATCCAGAAGTTCATGCCCCATAAGTATGCCTTCATCTTCTGTGCATCACTGAGCTCTGCTTTTGTGTTCTTGCTTTCATTTTTGGAATTTTTCTCCATGATAACGAGTCCCACCATCCAGGCTTGCATTTTCAATGATTCCAGAGAGTATATGGAGAGGCACTGTCTCCTAGAATCTGTCAAAAATCTCATGAACGTTCCATTTGGTCCTGTTAGGTCACATGCTCCCCCATTAGGTTAATCACAGTAGACTACAAGGTGACAAAGCACAATGAATTAAATCTGGGTCAGAGGCCATGCTTTTGCCAGGAGACAGAAAAAGCATTGATTGACAATACCGCCTGAATCACATGAGATAATGAATGGGCAGCTGTGCAGTTGAAAGAGCAGTACTGGACAGAATATAATAAGAGATGACCACTACCTTCCATATGTAATCTTTATTTTTTAAAAGAGCTGTGCAATAGTTGCTACCTTGTCTGCTACTGACATTCTCATACTAAACAATGCATCGTTCAAATGAGCCTCCCCTTGCTGAAGCAACTTGAGTGAGGCTCTTTCTCATAATTGGGCAGACCATCTAGAACATCTGGAGGGAGTTTCTTCTTCGTACTTACATAGACTGCCCAGAACAACACATACCTCTCTTCCAAAGAGCAGCACTGCTCAATTGTACAATCTCTACTTTCTATTTCTTTAGAGTCCCTGTTTTTAGGGTATATAAATGTGGGGAATAATAGATTTTACCCACTATCTTTTATACTCAAATCAAATTTGATAGTCAAAAGCTCAGGAATGATTGACTGGTTTAAGCTCACATTTTTTTTTTGTTTGTTTGTTTTCCTTATTATCTTTCTGGGCAGTTTCTATAGCTCTCTAATTCTTCAATGAATGTGAACGCCCATATGAAATCAAGCAAGTAAAAAAGAGGTTTTCTGGGTTTCCTCTGACCACAAGAGCACTGGAATACAACTTAGGGAATCTGGATTTCTTTTCTCGGCCTATTTCTTAGGAGAAAACCTTTAGTAAATTTTTAATAAACTCTAAGAATCTTATTTCACATCTGTGACATGAAGAGTATATTTTATTGATATGCCTTGAGGACCTAGTACATCCCAGGCACATGGTAGAGGTGGAATACAGCCATAGGGGGCAAAAAAGAGGCCTGTGCTCTGATGGAGGTTTCATTCTAGCATGATGGAGTCCAGAAATGAACAGTTAAATAAGCAAATGAGGTCATTTCAGAAGTGATAAAAACTGGTGAGGGACTATTGAGAACTATTTAACTGGAATTGTGAGAGAGGTCTCTTTCCTTCTTTTTTTCTTTTCCTTATTTTTGTTTTGTTTTCAATACCGTGTCTCACTGTGTAGCTCAGGCTAGAATGCAATGGTGTGATCATGGCTCACTGCAGTCTCAACCCCCCAGGCTCAAGCAATCCTTACTTCAGCCTCCTGAGTAGCTGGGACTACAGGCACACGCCACCATGCCCATTTAAATTTAGTTTTATTTTTTTGTAGAGATGGGGTCTCACTATGCTGCCCAGGCTACTCTTGAACTTCTGAGCTCAAGCAGTCCTCCTGTCTTGGTCTTCCAAAGTGTTGGGATTACAGGCATGAGCCACTGTGCCCGCCTGAGAGAAGCCTCTTTAAATTTGAGCTGAGACTTTAATGACGAAATTAAGCTGGTCATGTGCAAAGGTGCTAAGTTGGGAAGAAGGTGGGCTTATTTAAGGACTAGTGAGAAGGCCCATGTGTTTAAACCATAATGAATAATGGGAGAGAGAACTGAAGAGTAGAACCGAATTCAGGAAGCTGACAGGGGCCATCATGGGATGAAGAATTCTTGCATAGTTTTATCAAGGTTGATAGTTTTAGGGATGGTAAGATCCAACATATGCTTTTAAAAACTTTAGAAATTGCTTCTCTGGAGGGGTTGGCCAGGGAGAAATGGTGAGTAATCAGGGTAAGATGTGTTGGTAGCTTGAAATAGGTTTAGAATAAAGATGGTGATAAGGGGTTATATTTAGATTTTATTATTTCCAGGGTTTTGTTTCTGAGCACCTGGGTATATGATGGTTATATTAAATTATAGGAGGAAGACTGGAGGATGAACAGTTGGGGCTGGGCCTTCTTGATATAAGGTACCATAATTATATGACTGACTTTGAACTTATAATGAGCCTTCGGCAAATAAAGGCAGAATTACCTATGCTCTGTCTCTCCCTGATTATTCACGTAACAATAAAGTGGAACAAATATTCAAGAGTTCAATGCTTTTCAACACCAGATTCCAAACATATTAGCGTTCCATGCTTTTCAACACTCGAGTCCAATTGTATTGTAGAAGATTTTTGACAACAAATATGCAAATGTCAGATATCCTTTTTGGCTTGCTGCCAGATTTTTTTTATGCCCTTCTATGATTTCTTCTGTTTCTAAATTTGTAGGCAGACATGAATTTGACAGTTGCTATAGAGATGGGAAAATTATAAGATATGATGAACTTCTCAGTGACTAGATTTATCTTTGAAATGCATTTTCTCTACATTCTTGCCTTCTAATTAATTACAACTTTGAACATTTAGGTAGCAGAGAAATTGACAGAAGGCTTTTCCCCCTCTGGCTGAAATGATCATAATATAGTGAATAGTTCTTCAAATCATGCAACCCCAAACTGTGATAAATAGAAGTGTGCTTTTCATAGCAAAAAAGGGAAAGTACTTCAAAATACCCTTGACAGTGTTGACATTGTAACAGTTCTATGATCCTGACGAAGAAAACTAATAGTAAAGATTTCTGTTGGGTAGAAAACATACAAAAGTATCTTTAGAAAGTTAATAGAATTCAGTGTTCAAGGTAGCTTATAACTGATAACCTTAAACAATGTTTACTTGCATGCTGTTGTTTGCAATTAGGTTCTTATACCCAGAAAATTCCGGTATCGGTGAGAAAGGGGGAGAAGAGTTCTCTGAATTATTAAAATGTGTAAGTACACATATCATTATGTACCTCCCTTTTCTATATCTCTGTTAACATCTAAGTTCCAGAAAGGAACACAAAGCGAGTGTTGGGGGATTATTAGCAAAGAGGAAAACAGACCCTGTCACTCAATTTCTTCCCCTTTGAGAATTTATTCTGCAGGACAAAATAGGATCAAAGTTTCCAGGGACTGTAAGCAATACCTTGCCAGCAAGTTGGATTCTGCACTGTGGATCCAAATAACGTCAATCACAACACCAAATTAAGGCAGTGGGATTGGGCTGAGATTGACGACACACCAGTGATGCTGGATGTTACCCGTTTCTGTATTGCCAGTCTAAGGAGCGCAAAACTGTCTCACATCGATTTCATTCTCATGTCCTGGCTTCTTGTTCAAGCAAGACATGTTTCCATGGGTTTGATGTTCTACATTTATTTTTTGAAGTATTTGTGTCTTTTGTCCTATTTTCTATCTTTTTTAAAAATTTAAGAACCCTTTAAAATTTCAGAATATCAATCATTTGTGTAGCATAAGTTATAAATATCTTTCCTGGTTTTGCACACATTATGTTAATTTTATGATCTTTTAAAAATATACATAATTTAGTCTGTATGAAGTCAAAACACACTCCTTCATGGACATATTTAGGTACTTATTTAGGAAGTCTACCACCAATCCAAGATTCTAAAAGTATTCACCTGATTTCTGTCTAGGCCAGTTTTTTTCTTTATTTTTTGTAGCATAATAACTATTGTTATTTTATTATTCCATGATTGACTGTAATGCAAGGTAAGAGATAAAATTCAAATTTAATTGTTAAAAAATTATTAACCTGGTAATTCTTGGAACAATTGGTCAAGAACTGCAGTGGGACCTGGGAACGCTGTCCGCCACGTAAAGGTGTGTGTCCTGGTCCATAGGCCTGTCCATGCACTAACGCTTTCCTGGGAGTAGAACATCACCTTGAGCAGAAGTACCAAAATCGTGGTCAAGTTCTCATCTGGCATAAACAGCATTTTATATCAGCATGGCATATATCTATCTAGAAACTTTACTCCAGTGTGGAACTATGGGCTCACCTTGCTTGTAACTACTAATCTTGAGCTCATGAAATACTTAAATAACATGGTGGAACAACTAAAGCATTGGCTATACAAGCTTTCAGTTCAGAAACTGATTGGAATCATCTCAACAACTGAAAGTGATGAGGTCCTTGAAAGACGGCAGTTTGACCCTAAATGTGATGAGACTGCAAAAGATCATCTTGGGCCCAGAGGATAGTCTCAGAAAACTCTCCACGATGAAATCTGTTTAGTAATCAGATAGATCACAGCTACAGTGACATTTCTGCTACTGGTGGAAGTTTGTTCTTTTGATCTACTGATTTATACAGATATTTGGCTGTATCTGAAAAACTGGGAAGAGGAATGACCTTGTTCGTTTGATCTACTGGTTTATACAAAGATTTGCTTGTACCTGAAAAATAGGAAGAGGAATGACCAATTCTGAGGAAGTCTCCTTCTGCATTTACTACCTAGTGCACAAAGTAAATAGCATGGTGGCCTACCCAGTTCCTCTCAATGACTGAGGATGAGATGGAGAAAATAATATAACTGTAATTTTCAAATGTGATTTTCCTGAAACCAACTCAACCATAGTTGTTGTTTTATTTCACCGGTTAATTTTTAGATGGGAAAAAACAACATTGTACTTTACTAAACTGCGTGTAATTTTCTGTTCTTTGATACCTGTTTGATCTACCTTAGAGTCAATATAATGAATTGATTGCACATTGTTGAAAAGGAACTGGTAGATTTTTGTCAGCATTGTAATGTTACTTCCTTTGGTGGTAGTAACTGTAGATGAAAAAACTTTTGCTATAAAGCTAAATGTTTTCTTAAATGAGACATTTTTTACTAAGTAGCTTTACTCAGTACAGGTAGAGCAATATATAAATATAAAATACAACAACAGAAGTCTGAATACTCAGAATCTTTGTTTACATCCTAAAACTAGTAATTCATAAGCTGTGAAATGTTCTGGTAGGCGTTTTTGTTATTTATTTCACTGTATAGTTTCCATATTGAATGAAGTTTCTATTATTAGATTTTAATTTGTGTAACTTGAATCTCTGAAGCAGTGGATATTTATACCATTTAATTTCTTGTGATACAGAACTCTTAAAATTTTTGTATTTGTGTGTTTTATAAAATTAAGCTTTACATAAAAACGAAGAAACAAAGTTAAAGTTTCTGTAAGTTTAAAAAAAGTTTTAAAATAAAACTGGTTAACCATGTGGGACCAGGGACTCTGTCTCAAGACCTGACGCAATGAGCAGCACATGGTGGACTCTAAACACTTCTGAAAGAATGAATGAAAAATAGCACATCTAGCACCTAATGGCTCCCTACAACGGTATACAGGAGTCACAGACTTGCAGGTTTACAGTAATCTGATAACTATTTGATTACAGAATGAATTCTGAGAGATCTATAGTATTCAGTTAAAGAAAAAAAGAAGAAATGTTTAAAAATATAGAATCTAGATACTATACGGATTTTTTTTGGAATTTATTATTTTTATTATACTTTAAGTTCTAGGGTACATGTGCACAATATGCAGGTTTGTTACATATGTATACATGTGCCATGTTGGTGTGCTGCACCCATTAAGTCATCATTTACATTAGGTATATCTCCTAATGCTATTCCCTCCCCCCTCCCCCATCCCCCCTACCCCTCCCCACAATAGGACCCAGTGTGTGATGTTCCCCTTCCTGTGTCCAAGTGATCTCATTGTTCAATTCCCACCTGTGAGTGAGAAGATGCGGTATTTGGTTTTCTGTTTTTGTGATAGCTTGCTGAGAATGATGGTTTCCAGCTGCATCCATGTCCCCACAAAGGACACGAACTCATCCTTTTTTATGGCTGCATAGTATTCCATGGTGTATATGTGCCACATTTTCTTAATCCAGTCTGTCACTAATGGACATTTGGGTTGATTCCAAGTCTTTACTATTGTGAGTAGTGCCGCATTAAACATACGTGTGCATGTGTCTTTACAGCAGCATGACTTATAATCCTTTGGGTATATACCCAGTAATGGGATGGCTGGGTCACATGGTATTTCTAGTTCTAGATCCTTGAGGAATCGCCACACTGTTTTCCATAATGGTTGAACTAGTTTACAGTCCCAACAGTGTAAAAGTGTTCCTATTTCTCCACATCCTCTCCAGCACCTGTTGTTTCCTGATTTTTTAATGATTGCCATTCTAACTGGTGTGAGATGGCATCTCATTGTGGTTTTGATTTGCATTTCTCTGATGGCAAGTGATGAGCATTTTTTTCATGTGTCTGTTGGCTGTATGAATGTCTTGTTTTGACAAGTGTCTGTTCATATCCTTTGTCCACTTTTTGATGGGGTTTCCTTTTTTTCTTTCTTGTAAATTTGATTGAGTTCTTTATAGGTTCTGGATATTAGCCCTTTGTCAGATGAGTAGATTGCAAAAATTTTCTCCTATTCTGTAGGTTGCCTGTTCACTCTGATGGTAGTTTCTTTTGCTGTGCAGAAGTTCTTTAGTTTAATTTAGATCCCATTTGCCAATTTTGGCTTTTGTTGCTATTGCTTTTGGTGTTTTAGACAGGAAGTCTTTACCCATGCCTATGTCCTTAATGGTATTACCTAGGTTTTCTTCTAGGAGTATATGGATTTTAAAGGCTTTTTTAAAAAATAAAAAGACACATCACATTTATTCTAAACAAGAACATGGAAAGGGGAAAAGCTGAGTGAAACATGTAGGTCGAAATTCTAATCTTCTAATTTATTGTTTTATAATCTGAATTTAGTTACTGATCTTCTAGACTTGGTTTTTTTTTTTTCCCCATCTTTAATGTGGGAATAAAGTGTTTTTTCAGGAACATCCTGGGAACTACATGTTAATATATACAAAACACTTAATACAGTGTCTGTTAGAATAGCTCTTGTATTAATTCTAATTGTACTTTCCAATGCTTCTCTAAGCATTCTTCTAGGGTTTTGGGAATTTGAGAGTGCTGTCATTATGTGACAGCATGTAAGTTTCAAAATTTGTGTTCCTTATATCAACTTTAATATGTGGGTCATTTTAAACTCTCGGTGTTTACTACTTCTCTCATCTATCATGATAGACCAAGTGTAGAATTAGGTTGAATGAAATGCAGACTACAAAGTTTGAGGTCGTTGGATTAAACATGTTGTTTTGCAAATTACTCTACCACTAACGAAGTTGTGAGGAATCCTGTGCAACACCCCCACACTGCTACAGACGGGTATGTCTGATGCTCCAATTAAACAAATGCATATTTTCTCCAATATGTGGATAGTTAGCAATGTTTAAATATGGCTTTTGAATTGCCCCTTTTCAATGAGGCAGTTATATGTTCACAAGTTCACATAAACTAAGATGTTCACATGATACTTTGTTGCCCAGGGAAAATGCTAAATGAATTGCTAAATGATCTGAAGTATAACAAAAATCAAAAGAAACTAATTGTGTGCCTACTGGATAGCTGTGATACAGTCACTGTTGAGAACATGTGCCAAAGAAATAAATTACACACTAAAGCGATTCCTCTTGTTCTTCTCCGTAGACAGATGGACCAGTTGATATTACCCTACAAAAAGCATATTGTGATTAGGAACAAACAATATTCTTACACCCTTTTTCTAAAAGGCTCAACACGGTTTTTACATAAAATAAAAATCTCTAACAAATTAATGAAACACAGAAAAGAATATCATAAGGAGTTAAAAACAAAAACTGACAATTTCTGTCACTCTTCTTGCTGTAGATGTCAGCTGTTAAACTTTCAAAAAGGAAACTTGACAAGATTAAGTGCTGCCAGAAATAACTTAGACAAACCAATCAGGGCTTCTGCACATTTTACAAAAACATCCACTCCCAAGCAAAACGCTGAGGCAACCTAGTTTTCATCTTCTGCTGCATTTCCTTCCTTTTCAACAATGTGTGCTTTCCATACAAATGCTTAGAACTCACTTCTGTTGGTAAACAAAGGTAATTTGTTCTACTTTGATTTAAATCAAGTTTTCCACTGAAACCTGCATGTGTTTGCATTTTGAGATTAACAAATTAAGATCTGAATAAAAGCTACCATCTCAAATGCTTGAATGCTGGACTTGAAAAAAGTATTTATAAATGTTTTTGTTATTCTTTATTTTCTTTAGCTATAATTTGAAATAGTGGAGAATTTAAAAGTATACTCAAAAATATATTAACATATTTACTCATTATTAATGAGCATGATTGTTTTCCTGATAATCCTTAAAATGTTAATATATGTTATACCAATACATGATATTTGTCAATCTTTTTTTCATGCACACATGATACTAATGTTTTAAGGGTCATCAAAAAATAGTCAATTTTTTTTTTTCACATTCAAATACCTATTTAAAATCGGGATTATTTGGTCCCAACTTAAAGTTATTCCAACTGGATTATCTGCAGGTAATTATTGCACACAACTAACTGGAAGAACACTTAAATAAAGAACCGTACAGGTGAATAGTATTCATAGCAGGAGATCATACAGTAGTCCGTATTATCCTCATATCAGCTTAAGACTAATGTTTATGTATAAAGTTTCAAAAAGTGAATTTGACCTTTCATTTTGATGTCTATCTCCTACCACATTTGACACAATGTCTCGCACATAATAGGACAACCATTTGTTGAATGGATTGATGAGTGAATGAAGAAAACACAATAAGCCCCACCACTTTCACAATCTTCGGTCTAAGCTAACCAATATGACCCATTCTCTTATTCTATACTGTATCATTTGATAACTAGATATTTGCCAGTACAGGACATCAACTTCAAGTGTCAACAGGCAATTTCATGTACTTTTATTCAGAAAAGCAATATAGAAACTATGTTTCTTTAATATACTGTAATTTTAGCTAAAATCGGTATAACGTGTTTTTTTTTGTTTTTTTTTTTGTTTTTTTTTTTTTTGAGACGGAGTCTTGCTCTGTAGCCCGGGCTGGAGTACAGTGGCCGGATCTCTCAGCTCACTGCAAGCTCCGCCTCCCGGGTTTATGCCATTCTCCTGCCTCAGCCTCCGGAGTAGCTGGGACTACAGGCGCCCGCCACCTCGCCCGGCTAGTTTTTTGTATTTTTAGTAGAGACGGGGTTTCACGGTGTTAGCCAGGATGGTCTCGATCTCCTGACCTCGTGATCCACCCGTCTCGGCCTCCCAAAGTGCTGGGATTACAGGCTTGAGCCACCGGGCCCGGCCTTTTTTTTTTTTTTTTTGAATTTGATTTTTATTTACTTTTTAAATAATTAGTTATCCATTCCTAAAAGTTAATGGAAAATTATTTATTTATTTATTTATTTATTTATTATTATTATACTTTAAGTTCTAGGGTACATGTGCATAACGTGCAGGTTTGTTACATATGTATACTTGTGCCATGTTGGTGTGCTGCACCCATCAACTAGTCAGCACCCATCAACTCGTCATTTACATCAGGTATAACTCCCAATGCAATCCCTCCCCCCTCCCCCCTCCCCCCTCCCCGTGATAGGCCCCGGTGTGTGATGTTCCCCTTCCTGAGTCCAAGTGATCTCATTGTTCAGTTCCCACCTATGAGTGAGAACATGTGGTGTTTGGTTTTCTGTTCTTGTGATAGTTTGCTAAGAATGATGGTTTCCAGCTGCATCCATGTCCCTACAAAGGACACAAACTCATCCTTTTTGATGGCTGCATAGTATTCCATGGTGTATATATGTGCCACATTTTCTTAATCCAGTCTGTCACTGATGGACATTTGGGTTGATTCCAAGTCTTTGCTATTGTGAATAGTGCTGCAATAAACATACGTGTGCATGTGTCTTTATAGCAGCATGATTTATAATCCTTTGGGTATATACCCAGTAATGGGATGGCTGGGTCATATGGTACATCTAGTTCTAGATCCTTGAGGAATCGCCATACTGTTTTCCATAATGGTTGAACTAGTTTACAATCCCACCAACAGTGTAAAAGTGTTCCTATTTCTCCAAATCCTCTCCAGCACCTGTTGTTTCCTGACTTTTTAATGATCGCCATTCTAACTGGTGCGAGATGGTATCTCATTGTGGTTTTGATTTGCATTTCTCTGATGGCCAGTGATGATGAGCATTTTTTCATGTGTCTGTTGGCTGTATGAATGTCTTCTTTTGAGAAATGTCTGTTCATATCCTTTGCCCACTTTTTGATGGGGTTGTTTGTTTTTTTCTTGTAAATTGGTTTGAGTTCTTTGTAGGTTCTGGATATTAGCCCTTTGTCAGATGAGTAGATTGCAAAAATCTTCTCCTATTCTGTAGGTTGCCTGTTCACTCTGATGGTAGTTTCTTTTGCTGTGCAGAAGCTCTTTAGTTTAATGAGATCCCATTTGTCAATTTTGGCTTTTGCTGCCGTTGCTTTTGGTGTTTTAGACATGAAGTCTTTGCCCAGCATGGTACTGGTACCAAAACAGAGATATAGACCAATGGAACAGAACAGAGTCCTCAGAAATAATACCACACATCTACAGCCATCTGATCTTTGACAAACCTGAGAGAAACAAGAAATGGGGAAAGGATTCCCTATTTAATAAATGGTGCTGGGAAAATTGGCTAGCCATGAGTAGAAAGCTGAAACTGGATCCTTTCCTTACTCCTTATACAAAAATTAATTCAAGATGGATTAGAGACTTAAATGTTAGACCTAATACCATAAAAATCCTAGAGGAAAACCTAGGTAGTACCATTCAGGACATAGGCATGGGTATAACGTGTTTTTAATATTCATTCTTTTTTTTTTTACTTGAGCCTAACCACACAAACCTAAAACCAAACTTTTAAAAAGTGGGACTTTCTTTGTTTCAACAAGAATATGGTGGAAACTGAGCTGTAATTAAGTGAACTTTCTTCCCCATTTAGAGATAGTCAGTAAAATAAACAAGAATTATTAATAATTGAGATTAAAATGTACTTGTCTAGATGTGTATGTGTGTGTGTATATACATATGTATGTATGTATGTATTGGGCAGGCATTGCCATAAAAGTTACTTTTGAGGAAAGGATTCTCAGCACATATATTAAAGTACCTTTCAACTGAATTCTTATTTCTTTTGTGGTTTTCTTTACCATGAGCCATGTAAGAATTCTGATCAAGGTGCTTGGTGATATGGTGCTGAATCCCCAAGCCCCAGGACAACGTTGGTAAGACTTTCTAATGCCCAAATAAAGACAGTGGCTTATGGTCTCTATTATGTCAGTTACATAGGAGTCCAGAAGAACTGCCTTTGTTGGTATCTCTGGTCTCAGCTGCCTTCCCTACTGTTCTCTCTTCATGCTGTGATGAGCACTGTGTGTCTTACCACTCTCCAATAAGCCTCAGTGTGTGATGTTCCCCTCCCTGTGTCCATGTGTTCTCATTGTTCAACTCCCACTTATGAATGAGAACATGCAATGTTTGGTTTTCTGTTCTTGTGTTAGTTTGCTTAGAACCATGGTTTCCAGCATCATCCATGTCCCTGCGAAGGACATCAACTGTTCACAATAGCAAAGACTCGGGGCCAACCCAAATGCCCATCGATGATAGAGTGGATAAAGAAAATGTGGCACATACACACCATGGATTACTACGTGGCCACTGATTTTTTCATAAGGGTGCCGGAAAAAAAAATTTAATGGGGAAAGAGCAGTCTTCTCAACAAATGGTTTTCAAACAAGTGAATGATTTCAAACTTGGCTGCCTCCATGCCTCAGCAGCAGGCCTGGCCCGAGCCTTGATACTCCACATTTATAGGGACCATTTGTGGTCCGAACCCTGGTGCCTACACCAGGACTCCTACACTGGCCTCTGTGGAGGGCTCTCATTCTTCTCGTGGGTAACGATACTGCAGGCGAAGTCACCCAGCACCGAGTCCATGGTGACGGTCAAAGAGGATCTGAACCCGGAACTGCCAGAGAAACTGGAGAGTTTAATTTTGTTTCAAAGAAAGTAAAGGTACCAAATTCAGCCACAGGAAGGACCTATTTCCTCTACAGAAGCAACCACACTTCTGGAGATGACTGTGGATTGAAATCCGTCCCCAGGAAAACCTAGGGGCAATGTGTTGAAGATCGCATGGCCAAATGATAGACACATCTTGGGCCACCGAGTCAACACTGAAGAGGGGTAGCATCATCCAGAAACACTTGGTTTGAACAGGTTCAAACTAACACTGGGGAAAATTAGTGAAATTGTGAGATATTGTCAATTCTGACTGTTTTCCGTCACATTCTTGCAGTTGAAATCTAGGTCGGTGATTGATAATTTTGCCAAGGTCCTTCAGGCCACTGCCCCGGCCTCCTGGACTGACAAATACAAATAAGGAATGGAACCTATAAAAGGAAAATATATTTCTGGGAACTTTGTGGTCGGGATCTGGCTACTAAGCTGTGGATGCAAACCTTAAATCAGAAGGTGGTGCCTCACCCAGGGACCTAGGCAGAGAGTTCCTTACTGCAGTGCATCCCCACAAATCTGCCCTGATATAGTCACATGTGGACAATGGGTGATAGCATGGCACTGCTTTGATTCACTACAATTCTTGTAAGACCAGGTAGGACCTGTGGTTGGACGTCATGGTTGTTTTTTCTCTGGCTGTCATTAGCTGTTTCCATTTCCCCAGCACACTGTACAAATGTCATGCCTTTCTATTCATTCACTGACCAGGGCAAAGTCAGATCACAGTTTCATTGAACTTGATCTCCCAGGTGATGGCTCTCAACTGAGCACAGCCCTTGGCTGAAAAGTACTGCCATGTCCAATGTAGCATCCCCTTCTGGAAACAGCATGTGTTCAAGCAACTAGTCTATGATTTGATAGAGAGATTCATTCCCAAACTCGAGGTGGGAAAACTCAGAACCCTCCCATTCCCCACTGTAGATCTAATAGTATTAGCTGAGGTTTTTACTGCAAATGCATCACAGCTCAATTTCTCCCTTTCCTGGTCTTACTTCCTTCCCAGTGCTATAAGAACAGATACCAAGAACCCATTTCAAATTCATGCAGGCAAAGCTGTTTTATAGCCTGCATCCCAGAGAGTCTGACCTAAGCAGACATGAAGCACAAATAGACTGGAGTAGGGGGTTTAAATACAAGAGCTGAAGGTAGCATCAGGCATGGCCTGGCCCTGTCAACTACTACCTGTGTGATTTTGTTCCAAGCTATTTAACCTCAGTATGCCTCAGTTTCCACGACTGCAAAATGGAAATATTAATAGCACCTTGCTAATTGAATTATGAGGATTATATGATATAACAACCAAAAATAATGTAAAAATGTCCTGGTCCATGGCAAGAAGTATAATTGCTTAATTAAATGAGTTAATAAAATAGAGTAGAAGAAATGTGTTTTTTCTGTCCTGCTTTGTCCTCTGTCTCTCATCTTTCTTTGCTTCAGGGAGAATTCATTTTCTATTTCTATTTATACTTTTATATCATTAGCCCTTGATATTCAGTTAATATCTTTATATACTTTCCTTTGATTACCACCAAAGACAGAACAAGTGGGAGGGGAACTTGCTATTGAAATAATCCTCCAAAAGGATACAATAAAAAGCATTTATTCATTAAGTTCAGAATACCACTCTTTATAAATTATTTCTTCGTAATTGTCTCTTTATTCCACAGACATATAAAGAACACTCTAATGCTATAGAAAAAGAATCAACATGTATTTCTTCTTCACCATTGAAAAATAACCCAATAATGTGTCATGAATCTAAAAACAACCATGTCTTTCATTTGCATTAGTTCTCAACGAGGGGAAATTTTGCCACCCCACTCCAAGGGAACATTCAGCAATGGCTGGAAACAATCTGAGCTGTTGGACTAGGGGGAAGGTGCTACTGGCACCTAGTAAGTAGAGGCCAGGGATTTTGCTCAACATCCTACAATGCTTGGGATAGTCCCCTCACAATAAAGAGCCATTCTGCCCCAAAGGTCAATAGTGCCAAGGTTGAGAAACTGACCTACATAGAGCATCTGCATAATTTGTTTACTCCCTATGAATTTTGAAGAAATTTATTCACTTTGATGACTATCTTTTAAAAATGAAAGGATATGCTGACAACATATTGAACATAATTATGTCAGAATTTTGATTATCAAAATGTTAATGGCTCCAGTCCGATGTTAATATTGCCCTTCTGTCTAGCCGAACAGGTTTTCTGTCTTTTTCCTTTCCTTAAATGCAGGGTAATCCCTTAAATTGTCGATTCTTATCTGCTATGTGCTGTGCAAGCAGAGATTTGAGTTGATTTGAATTACATGGACACACAAGTTGGAATGGAGAGAGAACCTCGCTTGACTTGATAGTGTTGTATGTACAGTCTGAAATGTCAAGAAAATCTGAAATGTCAAGAATATAAATACTTTTCAAAGACAAGCATCAAAAGCCTTCTTGATCACCTCTTAAAATGCCAATCATGTATTGCCCCACTTGAGCTGTTATGATGTTGTGATATGGCTGAATAGAAAAGATACTGGGAATGTTCTAACTTGGTCAGAGGTCATATGTAAAAACCTTTATGGATGCTCTGGACTCATCCTTGAGACAGGGCATCCTATGGTGTCCCTGGGCATTATTAGCTTAATAATATTACCCTAAGACTCAATAATTATTTTGGAATCAGTCTTAAGATAGGGCATCCTATCTCAGAAGATATTATCACCTAGCCTATCCCAGATCACCTAGGTATTACATCCCGCATGCATTAGTTGTTTATCCTGATGCTCTTCCTCCCCTCGCACCCCTAACAGGCTCCAAAGTGTGTTGTTCCCCTCCCTGTGTCCACGTATTCTCATTGTTCAGTTCAATTCTTATTTTATCTTGGTTTTTATTTAATCTAAGAAAAGCCAATCAAGGACTTTAAGCAAGAGCATGAAATCCCTGGGCATTATTTGTTTCATAAAACTATCCTAAGACTCAATAATTCTTCTGGACTCAGTGTTGAGACAGGGCATACTTAGGCATAAACCAAGTTATCCTAAGAATCAACAATTCTTTTGGTTTCTGCCTTCTCTATTATAAGCTGGGTGTCTAAGAGATAGAGACAGTATATGGTGGTAGACGGACAGGATATCCCAGTGCCAGGAAAAACAGGCACAGGGATTTTATCTACGATGGTAGAATTTGGGGAGATTGAATAGTCCTTAATCAAATTAGAGCATAGCATTTTGTAGGTGAAGAAAATGAGATGCATCTACCCCTTCAGTCAAAAATTAATAGTTCAATTCTAATAAGAATTTTAATTTAATTTTATGTTCTGGGGTACATGTGCAGGACGTACAGGTTTGTTTCATAGGTAAACCTGTGCCATGGTGGTTTGCTACACCTATCAACCTATAACCTAGGTATTAGGCTCTGGAAGTATTAGCTATTTATTCTGATGCTCTTCTTCCCCTGGTGCCTCAAACAGGCTCCAGTGTGTGTTGTTCCCCTCCCTGTGTCTGTGTGTTCTCAGTGTTCAATTCAATTCCTGTTTTATCTTGATTTTTTTCAATCTGAGAGAAGCCAGTCAAGGACTTTAAACAAGAGGTGGGCAGTAGCGGAAGATGGATAATTTGACTTGAGTTTTATTTTCCAAGAATATGGTAAATAAGCCCATGAAGAAAAGCTGGAGGAAAACAGGACTGCAGTAATCCTAATAAGTGATGGAGATTCAAACTCAAGTAGCTGCAGAAGTGGAAAAGAAATAGATTGGGAAATTATAGAATTAGAATGTATAGGTCTTGGCAATCAATCAAACGTAGAAAGTGGAGAAAAAGAATGGGTATGGAATGTGAGGAGGAGATGAGGCTGAGACTGGCTAAAGAGGCAAGAGGTAATGCCACTTATTAAACAAAAATTGGAATCGGCCTAAGGACTGAAGGGAAAATGACAAGTTGAACAGAGATGTTGATGCAGAGATGACTATGGAACCCTTCAGCAAAGATAATGGAACACGCAATTCAATAAGCATCTTTGCTGCTACTTAGAAGAAATGTCTGGGATAGGAACTTTGGAAGTCATCAAATACAGTCAAATCAAGCTAAAAGGTATTAATTGACTCATCAAGGTCTCAAACCATTAGAGACTAAGACTCAGGTCTCTTGACTTGGCTACAACTCTGCACAAAATAGCTAGTGTTACATTTACAGAAATATTAAGAAAATATAAGTCTATGCTTTAAACTGAATTTCCCCTTCATATTCTGGAGATATTTAAGATTGCCATATATCTTCTTAGTTTTAAATATTTAAACCTGTTTAATACTCAATAAATGTGTCACATTTTATCTTGTCTTATCAGATATTTTGCTATTAATTTTTGTTTGCATTTTATCATAATGTAATTCATTTTAATAGAGTAATGCCTACATTCATGAAAAGAAAAATCACTACTTGAAAGACTTGTCCTGTTTGTTCAAGAATGTTCCTGAGACAATCTTGGAAATGTGAGAAGTGGGATTTGGCAGAATCTGGAAAGTTGGTCTTCAATCTGATTATAGCCCACTTGGAAAGAAAAACTTCAACCAGTATAAAACTTAATGTATCTGCATGAATGGAAATCGATCGAACAGGTATTTAAGAAACTTGTTCCTTTGCTGCCATTTCATGTAATGTTCTAGAATAGGTCATTACAAAGTTCAACAGAAAAAAATAGTAAAGTTTTACTAAATGCATAAAGATTATACATTTGCAAAAGGTTTTAATTATGTAAGTTTTCACAATTATGACTTGTATATTATAGATTTGTGAAATTTGAAGTTTTCATTTAATCACAAATCTATAATATGCAAGTCATCATTGCGCTTTTCAGCACTAAGAAATCTATTCTTCCACTGATGTGTGAAAGATTTAAATGGCCAGAAACTCCTAACAGTAAATAGCTCTGCTCTTTTTCCCTCATGCATCTGTACTAGATACTATTATTGCCCAGAGGACTCTGAGCAGTGTTTCTGTGCACATTTAAGAATTAAACGCTAAAATTCTACTAAATCATAATGACAACATGATAAAATATCTGCAGTAATCATGTCCATCAGATAATTAAAATAAAACATTCTTTATTCCATTAAACTAAGGAGAGAAATCAACTAAGATTTGTATGCAGGCGTATTCATTCTTACAAATTTTTAAGAAGTATTTGTTTACAAGTGCTGGTAGTTTTTAAAAAGTTAACTAAACTTCTTAAATTGTATTAGTAACAATTTCAGGCTTATTAAATTGTTTGTAAGTACCGCAGCTTTATCATTTTTAACCTGGGGCTGTAAATATATAATATAAACATGTAAGTGTGTTTGTATGTCTGCTCAGGTGATAAAAAATATAAAAGCAAACAAGAAAAAAAATCACTTGACCATTTCTACATAAAGCAGTAATGTCAACTGAACATCAGGATAAATTCAAGCAACCAGAAGACAGACTGTCACACAGGATATGTGTTATTTGTATCTAGAGAGTATATTCCCTTCAAATCTCTTTGGGATGACAACTTCAGTCATCCCTAGAGAATACAGATTTCACAGCACCAAAACTTCTGCTGCCAGTGTGTAACACATGGAGGCAGCTCAATGTACTAGAGGAGAGCATGCCTACTGCATGGTGCACTCCTGCCCATCCCTCCATGCCAACATGATGGATCACTATCTCTCATGTCAGCCAGAACTGCTTAAGAATAAATCCTCTTTCTGAGGACAGCATGATTCTCCTCTGCATGAAGCAAAATGGGTTCTGCTGTCCAGAATTACGTCCACAGAACATCCCTGGTTCCTCCAACATTGAGGGGCCTCGTTGAACTCTTGAAAAGAAAAAAAAAGCAATCTTATATTCCAGTATGTGGTACCTTCCACCAAAAGACAATTGAGAGTGATACCAGGGAAGAAGAGGAAAAAATACCTGTAATATATTCAAAACTCTTGATGGGAAGCCAGTATCGTGCAAGGCATGCAACGTATTTTAAATCTATAACCACATTTAACCTTCGTAAAAACACAGTGAGATGGGCATCATCTCCATTTTCCACATGATGAAAACTGAAGCTATGAAAGTTAAGTAGCATATCCTGTTTATATAGCTAACTCAGGGCCAGGGCAAATTCAAACTTTAGATCACCCAGCACCAGAACCCACGTTCTTTAAGTTTCATTCTTTTGCAAACACGTCAAGTGATTTTTTTAAATTTTAAAATAGTACTATGTATTTTGACTTGAGTATGTTACTCCAAACAGATAGAGGCTTGTATGTGGATAGTTTAAAATTCCTGCTTGTTTTAATTTTTGTATGCACATTAACATTTGGGAAAAGCAGCCCTTGCCACTTTGTCTCCATATTTGTTGCCTAAAGATGACTGCAATAAATTTAACTGTTTTCTTCAAGTGTGAAGCCATAGGCACTGCTAATAAGTGATGAGCATGGCAGATAGTGCCTTCTGTCAACAGCAAGCTGCTTAAATTAAAATCACTCATTTCCATCTGAGGCCACCCTCATTCACGTCAGAGATTCAGCTTTCTCTCTCAGCCAGGGATTCAGACTCAAACTTGTAAGTCACTTGCACTGATTTTGCCCTGTTTGCCAGTTTACATGTAACTTTGATCCTGGACTTCCAGCAATGACAACAACATTATGCTCTGGTGCTATCCATTTTCTTGGTTTATGTGGGAATACTTTTTTGATTGTCTCTAAGACTTATTATAAGGAGTGTGTAGCCCAGTCAATTGGCAAGGGTACCATGATATCCATGGGATCACAGAGTTTTCTTTCTCCGGTTATTCCCTGCAAGTCACGAAAAAAATATAGATGCATTTTCTCCTACTGCTCTTTCCTAAAATTCCAGGTGAAATATGAAATACTTTCATTTGTTTTTGCCAACTTACTTAGATTTATGGACTCTGCTCAAGCTCCAAACAAAATTTTAATACGGTCTAATCTTTATTTTCTAGGTTTTTATTAACCATTATATGTCTGAGATAATTTTATAGCTAATCTGTTATAGTTAGGGGAAGAACTATAAAAAACAAGTCATCTCATTTAGATGCCAAGATCTGCCTAAAAATATTTTACTAAAAGCAGTAACTTGTGATTAATATCACTAACAGTCCTGGTAAATAAAAAGATATGCAGGAATTACATGAAGAGGATACTATAATAGCAATGATTCTATTTCAGAGATCTACAATATGCACTATACTTTCCTGATAAGTAAATATTAATACTCTAGCAAAAGAAATAATGGAGGTTATCAAAATGTTTGATATGGTCTGGCTGTTTCCACACCCAAATCTCATCTTGAATTGTAGCTCCCATAACTCCCACATGTTGCAGGAAGGACCCAGTGGGAGATAATTGAATCATGGGGGCAGTTTCCCCCATACTGTTCTTTTGGTAGTGAATATGTCTCATGAGATCTGATGGTTTATATAAGGGGAAACCCTCTTTGCTTGGCTCTTATTCTCTCCTCTGCTGCCATGTGAGACATGCCTCTTGCCTTCAGCCATAATTGTGAGCCCTCCCCAACCATGTGGAACTGTGAGCCCATTAAACCTTTTTCTTTATAAATTACCCAGTCCCTGGCATGCCTTTATCAGCGGTGTGAAATCAGACAAATACAATGTTGTAGGCCAGTTGCCTAAGCCTGGTATTAGGTGGTTAATGTCCTTATCCTTTGAGAACTTATAAATACATAGGTAGAAAATACATATATATATATACACACACACACATATATAAAATCTTATGATGAACCAAATATATATTGTAGAGTCAAAGTGAGAGAAGACGATGACTTGACCATAGAATCAAGTCAAGCTATGAATTTACAAGCTTGAAAATGGAAGAAGGGGACCCTTCTTCCCCTTCCAGGCAGCCTTTAGAAGCAGAAAACGTCAAGGAACATTACGGACACACACACAGGCATATACATACACACACACACACACACACACACACACACACATATATTTTATATATATGTACACACATATAAAATGTATTTCATCCAATCTACAATAGATCATTAAAAATTTTTGAATGAAAATATATTGTTGGAAGTATGAAATCGGTGGACATTTGCTGTTTAGAATGAAAAAATTATCTGTCTTAATTGCTGTGGTGGTAAACCACATGCATACGTTTATCAAAACTCATCAGATTATATATTTTGTAAAAATCTATACATTTTATGAAAATTTTACCTTAGAAAAAATATTGATAAAGCATATTCAATAATGTATATTTAGACGTAAGTCTAAAAAATTTCCATAGTCACAAAGGGGCAACTGAGATGTTCTATTAGTCATCTTACACTTTTTTCCTTACGCTGACTAACGATGTGAATGAGAATCTCCATCTTTAACTCCATATCCTCTCCACACTTTCCCCCTTGAAATCTCTCTACTATCCATGTACATTCTAACTGCCTGTGATGTGGTTGGCAGCATAATGACCTCCAAATATGTTTGATGTTTATGTCTCTTTGTGAAATTGTCTTTGGAATCCCCAGAATCTGTGATTATGTTACCTTACATGGCAAAAGGGACTTTGAAAATACAATTAAGAAACAAAATGGGGACATTATCTTGGACCACCCAGTGGACCCAATGTAATTACAGGGGTCCCTAGAAGGGAAAGAGGGCAGTAGAAGAGTTAAAGTGAAAGGTGTGACCATGAAATCAGAAGTCAGAGTGTTGCATCTGCTAGTTTGAAATTGGAGGAAGGGGCCATGAGCCAAGCAATGCAGGCAGCCTCTAGAAACAAGAAAAGCAAAAAAATCTCCTCTAGAGAGCTCTTCCCAGCTTTCCGAAGGAACACAACCTTGCCAACACATAGATGTTAGCCCAGCAAAACCCATTTCAGACCTCTGCTATCTAGAATCCTAAGAAAATTAATTTGTGTTAAATGACTATGTGAATTAGGGTTCTTAAGCGGGACAGAACTAGTAGAACACACGTATATATGAAAGGGAGTATATTAGAAAGAATTGGCTCACATGATCACAAGGTGAAGTCCTATGATAGGCCATCTGCAAGCTGGAGAAGGAGGTCAGCAGTGGTTCACAGTCCAAAAGCCTCAAAAGCAGGGAAGCTGGCAGTGCAGCCTTCAGTCTGTGGCTGAAGGCACAAGAACCCCTAGAAAACCACTGGTGTGAGTCCAAGCGTCCAAAGGCTGAAGAACCTGGAGTCTGATGTCCAAGGGCAGGAGGAACCAAAGGAAACATTCAGCATTGGAGAAAGATGAAAACCAGGAGACTCAGCAAGCCAGCTTATTCCACCTTCTTCTGCCTGCTTTGTTCTAGCTGTACTGGCAGCTGACTGGATGGTGCCCACCCACATTCAGGGTGGAACTTCCTCTCCCAGTTCACTGACTCAAACGTCAATCTCTCTGGCAACACATTCACAGACACACCCAGAAACAATATTTTACCAACTATCTACACATTCCTTCAATCAAGTGACACCTACTATTCACCACCACAGTAAGTTTGTGCAGATTTGTTTCAATAGCAATACAAAAAATATTGCCCCAAACTTTAGAAAATCCATTCTGCCCTGACAATTATGACGCTGAACTTCCCTAGGTTTTACCTTTACCTGTCTTTGTGAAATTCTCTTTTGAAAGAGGGATTTAAAAAATCCTAGATATCTAATATTGGATAAGTTGCCATCGCTTCAAAACACAGCATTCCAAATCTAATCTTTTTATATTTTTTAAAATTAGAGTCCCTTCAATCTTCCTCATTGTTATGATTTGGCTCTGTCCCCACCCAAATCTTATCTCAAATGTGTCAAGGGAGGGACTTGTAATAGGGATTCTTACATGGAGGCCTGTAATCACCATGTGTGGAGGAAAGGAGGTGATTGGATCATGGGGGAGGTTTCCCACATGCTGTCCTCATGACAGTGAGTCTTCACAGGATCCAATGGTTTCATAAGGAGCTCTTCCCCCTTTGCGTACTCTTCTCTCTCACCTACCATATAAGATATGTCTGATTCCCCCTTCAGCCATAATTTTAAGTTTCATGAAGCCTCCCCAGTCATGTAGAACTGTGAGTTAATTAAACCTTTTTCCTTTATAAATTACCCAGTCTCAGGTATTTTTTTATAGCAATGTGAAAACGGACTAACTCATTCTGTAGATGGCACCATCACTTCTTATCATGGTTAGGACACGCAGCAAAGCACGTGGGCCCCTCTCTCTTGACATATGCTTCCTGCGAGAATGGCCATGTGGTGTCACTGGTGATGGGGAGAAGAGTACTATGTACAAAAGGGTATTTGTCACTATGAAATAAGATAAAAAGAGAGGCATAACAATCATTTGAAAACTTAGTATTTTTTTTTTCTGTGCACATATCTTGGTCCTTCTATAAAATAGATTTCTAGAGGTAGCCTGTTCTAAATATGCAAATAATATGGATATCTGGAAATTGCCTAGTGATTTGCATTACTCAGATCCCAGGCATTATTTTACAAAATGTTTCTATGATTATGCCATAATTTTATTGCCAGATTATGTGAGCAAAATAAATTTGTATCTTCCCAAAGGATTTCAGAGATAGATTCTGTGTACTAAAGAATTTTTCTTTCCTTTCTTCAGTAATGTTTTAAAATAAATCATTCAAATCAGTTCTGCTGCATAATGTGTTTTTTATTTAGCTTTTTACTTTTTTTCCCCCATAAGCCATGCTTGGATACATACTTTTAGAAGATTTTAGCAGTTGAAAAATATTCAGAGCAAAATTGGAAAGAAGCATTTGCCAGCCTCCTTCATTACTTTGCCAACTTAATGCTGGGGTGTCTGAGGAATATTGTTAAAGAAAATAAAGGCCTCTGAAGCTGATAATTAGACAACTTTCTTGTTTCTTCACTGATTTATTTTTTTACTCAAGGTCAAAGCCTTACCCCACTAACTGCTAATTTTTGCTGGAGTACACACTAGCAAGATAGTGATTAATAAATATCTACAATATTCATGACAATAGATTGGTCCATCAGGAAGCCAATTTTATCATTTTAACCGAGTAGTAACAGTTTATGAGAGACCCTCAGTCAATTTAATGTTTTGAGTGCATTGCCTTTTTTTTTCTGTCTTTCTTTCATTTTCAGGTAATTGATAATTTTTAATGTTTTCTAAATAAAGCAATACTAGCACAGTCCTTTAGGATAATATAATTTGCTTAAGTTATCCTACTTTCAAGAGTACTCTCAATATAATTGTAGCTAGTTGTTTCTTTTAATGACTTTTTAAAAAGTCAATCTCAAACTTACAGAAATGTAAGTATATTTTGTGGATTTTAAAGTTTTTCCTAAAAGTATGTGTAAGTTGCTGACATGATGTCTCTTCATCCTCCAGCACTTTGGTATGTATTTCGTACAATAAATACATTAATCTACATAACTATAGAACAATCAGCTAAATCAGAAAATTAACACTGATGTTATACCGTTGAATTCTCAGACTCATTCAAGTTCTGCTAATACATTGGAAGGTATCCTTTACAGCAAAGGGAATCAGTTTAGAATTTAGTTCTCACATCTCTTTATTCTCCTGTAACATAAAATGTTCTTCAGTCTTACTGGGTCCGGAGTTTGTTCCTGCTGGTAGGTTTGTGGTCTCGCTGACTTCAGGAATGAAGCCGCGGACCTTCAAGGTGAGTGTTACAGCTATTAAAAGGGGGTGCGGACCCAAAGAGTGAGCAGCAGCAAGATTTATTGTGGAGAGAGAAAGAACAAAGCTTCAACAGCGGGGAAGGGCACCCAAACGGGTTGCCGCTACTGGCTGGGGTGGCCAGCTTTTATTCCCTTATTCGTCCCTGCCCAGGTCCTGCTGATTGGTCCATTTTACAGATCTCTAGCTAGCCACAGAGCACTGATTGGTATGTTTTTAGACAGCACTGATTGTAGCTAGCTAGAGGTTTGTGAAATGCACCAGAGCCCCGATTCGTGCATTTTTTCCAGAGCACTGATTGGTTCATTTTACAAACCTCTTGTAAGACAGAAAAGTTCTCCAAGTCCCCACTCGACCCAGGAAGTCCAACTGGCTTCACCTCTCAATACTTTCCCATATCATGACCCTACTACTTTTGAAAATCCAGGACAGGTACATTAGAGAATGTCCCTCAATTCGGATTTATCTGATAATTTCCTATGATTAGAATTTTTCCTATGATTAGAATTAGACTCAGGGTAGGTATCTGTGGCAAGAATGTCAAAAGCGGTGCTGACATTTTCTCATTGCATCTTATCACATGATGTTCACTATTTGTGCCATTGCTGGTTGATGTTTACTGGATCCCACGGAAAGGTAGTGTCTACCTTGAAGTATACTTAGTTTTCCCTTTACAATTCATAATTATGTAAGGGGGAGTTACTTTTAATCTGTGCACATATTCCAGTTCTTATAGAACTTTCTATAAGAAATGTGTTTATTCATTCAAATGAAAGTGTTAATTTGTTGTTTCATTTTTTTATTCAATGGCTAAATTTGTTACTTTCATTACTATGTTGATTCTCAAGTTTTCCCTTCAAATAAGCCTTCTGTATCCTTCTATGAAATTGTTTTTATGTCAATAGATTTAAGGGTACAAGTGGTTTTTGATTACATGGATAAATTATATGGCATTGAAGCCTGGGATTGTAATGTAACCACTGACCTAGTAGTGTAACATTGTACCCAACAGGTACTTTCCATCCCTCGCTCCCCACTTGATTTTTCTGATCCATGAACATAGGATATATTTCCATTTGTTTGTGTCATCTATGATTTCTTTCTGTTGTATTTGATAGTTATTCCTGCAGAGATCTTTTACCTCCTTGGTTAAGTATATGCCTAGGTATCTTATTTTTTTTGTAGCTATTGTAAAAGGAATTGAGTTCTTGATTTGATTCTCAGCTTGGTCACTGTTGTCTTATAGCAGTGCTACCGATTTGTATACATTAATTTTGTAACCTGAGACTTTACTGAATTCATTTATCAGATTTGGGAGTCTTCTGAAGGAGTCTTTAGGGTTTTCTAGGTACAAGATAATATCACCATCAAATATAGTTTGACTTCCTGTTTTCCAGTTTGGATGCACTTTATTTCTCTTGCCTGATTGCTCTTAGGACTTCTACTACTATGTTGAATACAAGGGGTAAAAGGGCATCCTTTTCCTGTTCCACTTCTTAGGGGGAATGATTTCAACTTTTCTCTGTTCAGTATAATTTTGGCTGTGGGATTATCATACATGGCTTTTTATTATTTTGAGGTATTCTCCTTCCATGCCTAGTTTGTTGGGGTTTTATCATTAAGGGATGCTGGATTTCATCAAATGCTTTTTCTGTGTCTATCTTTTGAGATCATATGGTTTATATTTTTAATTCTATTTATGTGATGAATCATATTTACTGACTTGCATATGTTGAACCATCCCTGCATGCCTGGGATGAAACTCACTTGATCATCATGAATTATCTTTTGATGTGCTATCGGATTCAGTTTGCTACTATGTTGTTTAGGATTTTTACATGTAAGTTCATCGAAGATATTGGTCTGTAGTGTGGGGGGTTATTATGTTCTCCCCTAGTTTTGGTATCGGAGTGATACTTGCTTCATAGAATGAGTTAGGGTGGACTTCTTAACCTTTTGGAATAGTTTCAGTAGGATTGGTACCAATTATTTGAATGTCTGGTAGAATTTGTGAATCCATGTGGCCCTGAGTTTATTGTTGTTGTTGGCAATTTATTTATTACTGATTCAGTCTCATGTCATGTTATTTGTCTATTCAGAATTTCTATTTCTTCTTGATTCAAGCTAGGAGGGTTGTATGATTCCAGGAATTTATCAAATCCTCAAGATGTTCTAGTTTGTGTGCATAGAGATGTTCATAATAGTCTCAAATGACCTTTTGTATTTCTGTGGTATCAGTTGTAATATCTCAATTTTCACTTCCAGTTAAGCTTATTTGAATCTTCTCTCTTAATTTAGCTAGAGATCAATTTTGTCTTTCCAAATAAACAATAGTCTGTTTCATTGATCTTTTGTATTTTTTTGTTTCAATTCCATTTAGTTCTGCTCTTATCTTTATCTCTTTTCTTCTGCTAGCTTTGGGTTTGGCTGGTTCTTTCTCTACTTCCTTGAGGTGTGATGTTAGGTTGTCAATTTGTGATCTTTCAGACTTTTTCATATAGGCACTTAGTGCTATAAACATTCCTCTTAGCACTGCTTTTGCTGTATTCCAGGTTTTGATAACTTTTGTCACTGCTTTCATCTAAAAAGAACTCAAAAATTTTTATCTTGATTTCATTGTTAACTCCCAATCACTCAGAGCAGATAGTTTAATTTCCATGTATTTGCATAGCTGAGGGTTCTTTTAGTTGATTTCTAGTTTTATTCCAGTGTTGTTCGAGAAGATACTTTATATAATTTTTATTTTGAAAAAATTAAGACTTATTTTGTAGCCAAAAATATGGTCTATCTTGGAGAATGTTCCATGTACTGATGAGAAGAATGTATATTCTGCAGTTCTTGGATTAATGTTCTGTAAATATTTGTTAGGTCCATTTTAGAGTACAGTTTAAGTTCAGTGTTTCTTTGTTGACTTTCTGCCTCAATGATCTGTCTAGTGCTGTCAATAAAGTGTTGAAGTCCACCACTATTATTGTGTTGCTGTTTCTGTCTTTTCTTAGTTGTAGTAATTAATATGGGAGCTCCAGAACTAGGTGCATATCTATTTAGAATTGTAATATTCTCTTTTTAATTGACCCTTTTGTCATTACATAATGACCTTCTTTGTCTGTTTTATGATTGTTGCTTTAAATTCTGTTTCATCTGATTTAAGAATAGCTATTCCTGCTCACTTTTGGTTTCTATTTTCACGCAATACTTTGTTTCACTTCTTTCCGTCAAGTCTGTAGGAATCCTTATAATGTTTGGTGAATTTCTTGAAGTTGGCAGATCTTTGGTTTGTGATTTTTTTAAACCATTCTGCCAATCTGTATCTTTTAAGCAGACCCTTTACATTCAGCAGTAATATTGAGATTTTAGTTACTGTTCTGTCACCATGTTGATTATTACCTACTGTTTTCTTCATTGTTATTATTTTATAGGCTCTGTTTTATGATTTCACGAGGCTTTGTTATGGTACATATTGACCTGTTTCAAAATTTAGAATTCCTTTTATCATTTCTTGTAGAGATGGTCTGATAGTGACAAATTTCCTTAGCATTTGCTTGTCTGAAAAAGAACATTTCTCCTTCATTTAATGAAAATTAGTTTTGCTTATACCAATCTTTTGACTGACACTTACTCTGTTTAAGGAGGCTAAAGATAGGACCCCAATCCCTTCTGGATTGCAAGGTTTCTGCTGAGAAGTCTGCTATTAGTCTGATAGATTTTCCTTTATAGGTTGGCTGATGCTTTTGTCTCACTGCTGTTAGAATTCTTTCCTTCATATTGACTTTAGATCACCTGATGAATATATGCCTTGATGATATCCTTTTAAAGTGAATCTCCCAGGAATTATCTGGGCTTCTTGTATTTGGATGCCTATCTCTCTAGAGCAAGGGGCCAGGGAAGCTTTTCTGAATTCCCTCAGACATGTTTTCCAAACTTTTTCCTTTTTCTTCTCCCTTGGGCATACCTGCAATTCTTAGGTTAGGTCATTTTACATAATTGTCTATTTTATGGGAGTTAGTTCAATTCTTTTTCTTTTGTTCGACTGGGTTAACTCACAAGACCTGCCTTTCTGCTCTAAAATGCTTTCTTCTAGTTGGTCTAGTGTTAAAACTTTGCATTGCATTTTGCAGTTCTCTAAATGTGTGTTTAATTTCCAGAAGTTCTGATTGGTCTTTAAGATAGCTATCTCTTTAAGAAAATTTTCATTCATACTCTGAATTGTGTTTTAAATTTCTTTATGTTGATTTTTTACCTTTCTTCTTGTATCTCCTTGAGTAACTTAATCTTTTGAATTCTTTATGTGGTATTTCAAATATTTCATCTTGGTTTGGATCCACTGCTGGAATATTAGTGTGATCTTTTGGAGCTGTATAGAACCTGGCTTTTCCATTTTGCCAGACATATTTTTCTTCTTCTCATTTGGGTAGACTATTTCTAATTATTTTTAATTTGGAATTTTTTTAAAAACTTTTTTCCTTTTGAGGACGTGACTTTAATGTTTACAGCTTATTGTCATCTAGCTTCAGCTCTCAGTGCTTTCAGTGATAAAAACTCTGACTTTTTGGTTATAGAGAATCTTTGCGTGGTGGCTTTCTCAGATACTATTTGTAGTAGCAACGTGCTGGTTGTGTGCACAGCTTCACCACATCCTGTAGGAAGTTTTCTGCTTGGTTCATGGTGTAAACTGCCGCCTGCTACCCTTTCAGAGGGTTTGAGGTTTCTTTCAGTTTTTAAGTTCTTGGGTTGCTTCTTGGAAAAAACATTATAGTGGGAATTTCTACACACTATTTTGTCTTTCCAAGTGGGAGAAGAATGCTAACAATATTTCCACAAACCACCCTGTTGGAAAAAAACTGTAGCCGGTTATTTCACTTTATGAATTAGAGAGCACTAGGCCCTTCTAAATAAGTGCTAGTTTCTAATGGAAGTAATCAGAAGAGTTGTGAGAAATATTAGAACACATATAATTTATGATAAATAATAATCAAATCTGGTCTTAAGTATATTTTTGGAGTTTTAATTAGATTTATTACTTTTTCATTACTAAAATTCTGCATACCATGTAACACACCAACTGTTTGAAGAAGTAATTAACACGAAAAGAACAATGAAAGAGAGTTAGATCTGTTGGGATTTTAGGAAACCTCTGATTTGGGTTTATTGTACAGGTAGAGAAGCTGAGATTCAGAGGGTGAAATGCATGGCCCCAGCTGGTTTTTCCTACAGGCTAAATGTTAGTGACCTAGTATCTTAAATGAGTGACTAGATCCAAGGATGTATTCTGGTAGAGAAGGGAGCCTGATATATGTCTCCCATTATGGGCGAGCTACTTCAAGTTCACACTTAAGCATCTTACATGATTGTTTAAAAAAAAAAAAATCCAAAGGAAGAGTCTCTGTTTTCAAGTATCCACTTTAAATGGGAAAACTGAAAATCTGTTACTGTGAACCGAATGTTTTGGTCCCACTAAAATTCATATATTGAAACTCTAATCCCCACTATCATTATATTTGGAGATAGAGCTATCGGGAGGTAATTAGGGTTAGATTAGTTCATGAGGGTAGTAGGGTCCTTATGATAGGGTCAGTGGCCTTTTAAGAGGAGGAAGAGAAACCACAGTATGTGTGTTCTCTCTCTCAATCTCTCTACCATGTATGGACATCGCCAGAAGGAAGTCATAAAATCCAGAAAGAGAGCCCTTTGAGAACCCAACCATGCTAGGACCCTGATCTTTGACTTCCAGTCTCCAGAACTGTCAGAAAATAAATTTATGCTGTTTAAGTTATCTAGTCTATATTTTGTTATGACAACCAGAGCTGATGAATACATCCGTCAAATAAGTCTTCCAAAGTGTCAAAAATAAGTGCTGAGTAAGCTTCCACAGCAGATGGACCTCTGTGCACCATGTCAGTCTGTTTCTGGGGGCTTAGCAGTCATGCTCTGAGAGGCTATTTAGCACTTTCTCTGGATATTCATCACTACTTCAACTATTATGTCATTGTAAAAATATCAACACAAATAAATTAAGACTCACATTTGTAAAGTCTCCACTATTGCCAAACATTATACTTAATAGTTTATAAAAGTTTTCTCACTTAAGCTAACTTCTTGATTTTCCTACTTGTAGTTTGTTTTCCTCACTCTAAAAGAAAGAACCTTACACTTCCATCTTCAATAATTTATCTTGTCTGTTTTTGGGAGGGGGTGGAATTACAATAGGGTCTCTAGGAAAGAAAACAGTTTATTGAAAGCTACAGATAAATATCATTATGATTTTCTTATAAAAAACACCCTGTGTGCTGTTATGAATTTGTGTAGGTAGTATTTCTTCAATTAAAAAACTCTACTCTTTAGTACATTTTAGGGTTTACTATGAGCCATAAACTAGGAGAAACTGGACAAATTATAAGATTTATTCAACATGTATAATTGTGAATAAGTAATTTCATTTCTTGATCTTCCCCAATTGTACTATCCATCTATGGCTGCTGCTTATAAGAGATTACATAAAAGAGTAAAATACTGCATATAAATGTTTAGCCGAGAAGAACACCAGTGAAGGAAGACTTTCCACACACAACAGCAGAGAGTCCAATGGTTGGCCACTCATATCTTTCCTCTGCCTGCATTCAGGATTAGCAGATATACCTTAGGGCAGCCCTAGGCATCCCAGAAAATTTAAGTAACCTGTCTGGCAAAGAAGCCTCTTAACAACTTCCTAACCAGAGCCTGCAGAGATAAAAGGCTGACTAAAATGAGTAGATAGAAGAGCTCAGAACAGTGTCCATAAGCAAAGGAATTATGATTTATGGTGAAGAGTAGAGATTTGCCCATATATTCAGCACACATGCATTGGTGTTATATCAGGAGTTGTGCTAGCAGCTGGTAAGGATTGAGCAGTGAAAAACGCACGACCCCAAGGAGCTGTGGTCTGTTGCAGCATTTCTCAGAGTTCCGCAAAAATCTGTTTAGGAAGAGCTGCTTTCTCACTCTTATCTGTTGGGAATGAGTTTCATAAAATGATTCCTGTGGACTTCACAGCACTCCAGTTTATACCCTGAGATAGAGAAGGTTAAACAGCATCAATTAGGAAGATGAGTTTTAAAGTCACATAGATATAATGCACATCTCAGTATCACATGTGAGATCCTGAGATAGCTAAGTAGCCTTAAACTTCAGTTTTTTGTCCATGCAATATGAATAATCCAGTTGCAACCTTTTGCTTTTGTTGAGAAGATTAAATAAGATGGGCGTAAAATGCCTGCGATAGTAGAGATATATTATACCTTCTTGAAAAAAAAGGAAAAAGACAGTGCTACTATTGGGGTTCTTATTATTGGCTGATGCAATTTTCCAAAAGAGACAAGTCAGGAAAAATATTGCTGCCTTACTTTGGGTTGCCCCATAAGCAGATCCTGAGACTCTGATTTAAGTGCAAGTAGTTTGTTTGGAAATTGATTCCAAGAAACATTGTAAAAGACTAGGAAAGTAAGAGGCAGAAGGGAAGGAATTCAATAGAAAGGGTATTAGCACGTCTGTCCTGTGGGCTACTGGAGTTTGGCCCTGCCAGATAACTGTGAGCACTGAGAAACACAGGGCTCAGCATGCATATGAGAGAGCCAGGGTATGTATCTACCAACTGAGACTCCTCATCTACCGTCAGTTCCCTGGTACATAGTTATGCCTTATAGCCTGCTAGGGCAGAATGGGCTCTGGTGGCCACAGAAACCTTAAGAGAAATATGTGATGCTGCCAGCTGGAGGGTGGTCCGAGTGTTGGTTTTCTCTGAAAAATAACTACAAAACTACAACCACTTATCTCATAGTTCTGTAAGTTAGAAGTCCAGGGACAGTGGGGCTCAACTGTATCCTCTACTTAGTCTCACAAAGCTGAAATTGAGGAGTCCGCTAGGATGCATTTTTTTTCAGAAGCTCTATTAATAGTTTACATGTTCATTCAGGTTGTTGGACAAATTCACCCCTCTGCATTGTAGAAGTTCCCTTTGCTCCTGGCCACATCCCTTCTTAATCTTTCCATGTAGCTTCCCATTGGTAATGGTGGGTGAGGGCCTCTCTCATGCTTTGAATCACTCTTTCTCTTCTGCCCCATCTCTCAAGACCACAGCTGGATAAATTTCTCTGCTTTTAAAGGCTGATACAATTACATTGTGTCCGCCAGCGTAGTCCAGGATAATCTCCCTGTTTTAAGGGATATTTAGGGTCTATAATCTTATGTGCTGGGTCCCTTTTTTCATGTAACATAATATACACAATGGTTGCAGGGATCACCACGTGAACATCAATTCTACCAGTGTCATGCACCGAAACAGTAAGGCCTGGTAAGTGCAATGTTTGAAAGTTCTAGTAGATGTGGTTTGTGGAATGCACTTATTTATGGTGACACAACAGCAGCTACTAGATAAGTACATTCCACAAACAGCCATCTACTAGAACTTTTAAACATTGTTTGAGCATCAATATACGCTTAAGCTTCAAGGTACAAGGGAAAACTATCAAATAATATTTCAATAGAGAAAAGAGTACTTTCAGGTCTCTCTGATTAAGAAAAATATTTTGCAGAAAGGAATATAGCAAATGACTCTTTTACATGGGAAACCTGGGAAGACAAGGGTCTAGAATTCACAGAAACGTACACTTTATTCCTAGTTTTGTTGCTGGGAAGCAGTCATTGAAATGTCGAAATGGAAGTGGAGACAATCCATTGCAAGATGTTTTCATTATAGAACCTGGGGTGGGATACACTGAGGACCACCTCTCTGAATTCTGATAGATATTTCTAGAATAGATTTGTACCCCATGTTCTAACAAGTTGAAAATAAGGGCTGGCCCACTTGTACCCACTCTAATTTATGTTGTCTCCATGAACGTTTGCTCTCTAGTTGCAACCACTTGAAGATGTCTTATCCAAACCTACTGGTGGCTAGGATAAGGTACAACAAAAACTCTCCCACCTTTGGAGAGGAGGACCAAGTAGAAATTGTTTGAACTTTAAGCATTTTTAAATGTTTTACACACGAAAGGTTAAGAGTGGGTTAAAGCTTTCTTATTTCTTCCCACTTGTAACTATGCTGGACTCAAAACACCACTGACACTTCATAAAAATGTCCCAGAAACGTGAGAGTTCCAGCAAAGAGAGGTATCATGTAATAAACAGCATGTCACTATAAATTGATTATCCAAATGGGTGAGGGACAAGAAAAGTTTTGAAGAGTATGAGAACAGCATTTCCTGCTGTTTGTTACTGCTGGAGACTCACTTTTATTCCCCATTTCATCTGACTGCACCAAAACGTAGCCTCTGCAAAGCTTTTATCATGCTTTTAAAAGCATAGTTTTGATATACAAATGCTGGTTAGCATTTTCATACCCATGTGTAAACCGGTAGAAAGAAAATATAAAGCTACAACTATGTTTCACTGTGTATCTGAACAATTTTGTACATATCATCAATTCTGTTGACCTTAGTATATTTCTAGAAGCAAATATAAGAAAGATGTCAATGGTTTTTATCTAAGGCCTCCTATGGCTTAACACTTTGCTGGAAACATTCTCTCATAATACAGAGTTTATTCTGTATGCTCACTTGTCCTTACTTAAGTCTCTGATGTATACTTATTTACCAGCTTGTTTGGTTTGCTTATTTCTTATTCCCCCTCAGGGGAGAAATCTAGACTAGAACCACCACCACAGCAATAAGTACAAGGAATAAACAAGGATAAAACTTCAAACCATGAAAACATTGCCAAGTTCCCAGCTAATTTTATCCCAAGAGGGAAAACAAAAAGAAAAACTACCCTTAAAGTAGAATTAAATACAACACCAGAATACTGAAAGGGAGTTGGCTTAATAACTTGCCTATTTGTCCATAAGCTTTACTTTCACATATGTGAACGGATGTGAGCAAGATGCAAGTCTTGCTACTGAAAAACATTCACTCTCTAGCATAACAGAGTTCAGATTTCCTTTTGCTGTCAAGTTTATTTCCAAACAGTGTAGTCTCTGATTCAAGATGCATATTAAAACAATCCTATGTTTTACTCCTTTTATTATTTTCAACATTACAATGAAATGTGCCTCCGAGCCAGAGTAAGTATGTTATCTACAATCAGATTTTGTTTATACTCTAAGAAAGCTTTAAAGATAATGCTCATTGTAATGAACTAGATTCTCTTCAGAAATTGAACTTAAATAATGCAAATGGATTCACAGGTGGCAGTACTACCTGGATCAAGACGAAAACATCATAGATGTCTCCCATTAGAATGTGCTTTCTTTTTATCAGCTTTCCCTGAGCAGCCTGATTTATAAGGAGTTAACAGGTAGCCTAAAAGAACCTACAATACACACATGTTGTAATATAATTTGTGACCCATCCAAGAAATGTCCCTGTATGGGAAGCTGTTGAGGCTAAAATAAAGAACTGGATGTATTTTATGTCACTGAATGCGAAGTAATTATTAACCAACATTTCTCCTTTCAATGTTTTATAATTGATATTTTTGTATTGCCAAGTGTTTAATCATTCATGATCCCTTAAGGGGGGGAAAGGAAGGACATTCAACATGGGTTTCTTACTGAGAAGTGAAAGTACAATCGCAAACCCTCTGGCTACACTTGTTCTTTTATATATATATATTTTTTAGTTACTCAGAACAAAACTTTCTCATTGACATACTATTTTATATTCAGTATGGCACATTTCTGGGTGAAAAATAGGAATGTGAACGGTGAAGGAAGAACATATTCTAATAATTAATATGGTGAGTCCTCCATCAACCCCGATTTGAAGAACTCAGGTCTCCCTCACTTCAAATTCCCTGTGTCTGCTGGCTTTCTCCCCCTTCTCTAATGGCATGTAATATATGGTCATTGTAGGACTTCCATTGGTGATTATCCTAAAATTTAGCACCAGAATTTTTTTTTTTTTTTTAAAAGAGCAGACATGCTCTCCTTAATTAGATAATTAGAGTCCACCTGAAAATTATCAGAATCATACTAGACTAAGATAATCTCATCTAAACATACAACATTTTCATCTACTTCTATTTTTTGTGCTTTTACAGTGTGAGTAGGAATCTGTTTTGTATATATGTCCTTATAGAAAAAAATACATATATATGTATATATATAAATATATATATGAAGAGAGAGAGATATCGTTTGTTGTAAACCATTTTAAGTTCAACTTGAGGTTCTGTGAATTGTATGACACCAATTATAATTCTCCACAAATTGAGGCTTCCAGAGCAAATAATTGAAGGCCACACACAAGAACCACATGAGGGAATCCACTCTGGAGTAAGAGCTGTCTCGCCTAGAAACCTGCTGCTTTAGAAATTAAATTTTCAACAAGAACAACTGTTATATGTTTGACTGGGGCCTAAACTTGAGCCAATTTAGCACTAACTCAGCTGCCCTTTTTCCTCTCAAAGCAGGTTGATAGAAAAGCTTGAGATGAATGTAACCCACATTCTTTGAAGAAGGTACAAGCCGAACTAAGCACAGAGATAAAAGGAGAACTCTTAACCCATGCCTTCCATAAAATAACCTGTGGTGTTGATCCGAAGTCAGATCCTGCAAAATCTGAAGCTTTTCTTTCCTATTTTCTTTTATCTTTGATTAAGAATTAGACGCGACCTATATTTATGGGTGTGTACAATACCACATCAGTGAAGGTGGGTTGTGCTACTGATGGATTCATCTCTTTGAAGGTGATCGTGTCACTGCGGTCAGGGAGCTATTGTGATAGCAGGTGTGCTTCTGGAAAAATAATTTTACATGTATGTTTGCCAGTGACCACTGTTTAGGTCAGAAAAGGAAGTATTAGAATAATCACATTTTCCTTAGTCCACCCTCTTTGAGCTCCAGGCCTAGATTCCAAAATCAGCCATGCTTAATGAAAGTTAGGGCTCCTAGGCCAGCCATCACTAAGCTTTTTCCTTACGATTTCAACACTCTTATCTTGCTACACAGAGCTTTGCTACCCATCTAGTAGCCCTTTGCAGAAAGTTGGGCAGTTTCCTCAGCTAAACTTCATTGAGCTCCTGAACCCAAAGGGCAAAATCCAATGAGAAATTAGGTGTAACAGAGTACGTTCCTAGTGGACCAGTGTATAAATTAGGATACAAATGTCATAACTATATGATGTGGTTTTGAATGGCATCAGGTTTGGGTATTCTCACTGTTTATCCTATTTTTATTCCCTCAATGTTCAAAGCTCAGTGATGCTATCTGTATTTTCAGCCCTTTGCTGTCTCATCAAGTAATAATCAAAACTGTACCTTCAATCTTTCCTTTTATTTTGAGTCCCACTAGGCTGGTTCAGGGCATTATCACTGGATGGTTGGAGGAATGTACTGGCCTCACAATGGTTCAAGGTCTTTGGAGATTTTCATTAACTTTGGAATATGTGAAAAATTATTTAATGTTATATTTTTTGAGCAGTGGTCATCACATACGATTTCACATACTGGGGATAAAGTAAATAGGTAAGAACCCCAACTTCAAGGAATACTAGCAAATTGATAGCTTTGAATATACTTAGGGGAATAAATATTTTAATATAAGATTTACGATATAGAAGTTGCACACAAATTTGGAAGTTGAGCCTGGAGTATTTTAAGGGAAGAATAAGGGAAGAATGAGGACAGAACGTGGATCGAGATATCTAGGCAGGTAAGAAGCATTGTAGAAGTGCCAAAACATTGGGTGGAGGAGCTCAGGACAATGGGTAACTAAGATGGGTCCTACAATGGTGATGTGGGGTACTGCAAGGGTTTAAAAAAGTTAATACTGTTAGTTTAAAATGTTACTACTTCCTCTGCCTATGCCCCCACATTCCTGCCTGAAATTTCTGGTTAACATTAGCTGGAAAATTCAACAGAAAGCCAAATTGAGTTGAACTCCTTATTCCTCAGAACAACAATGTCATGGAGAATCTCAGGTCATTCCCTCTGTCCTCTGTGTGGCAATGTCAGCTGTGACATGGGTAATTACTGCTGACAAGGATTTGGGAACAGTCATCAGCATAATGAAGCTCTCAGAAGTCACTGGAGAGATTCACCCTTATGTTCCTTTTACTATGGAAATGTATTTAAGTTAAATGTTAGTTTGTAGGTAGATGAAGTTGTTTATCTAAAGCCAGTCCATCAGAATTACAAGGAGCTGTCAAAATCAAGTAGACCCATGTTTTTTCATGGTTTCTCCTACATCGGCATAGAATAAAATTAGATAGAGACAAACCAAAACATAGCTTCACCAGAGGAACTTCTACCTCCAGTGCTTTTCAAGATCTGACAAGTTGGCTGGGGGCTCAAGAGAGTATGTCTGTGCATATGGCTTCTCTTTATCACTCCCAGAACTGCCAACTGGGACTTCCATTTTAAATTATCTGGGGTGCAGAGATCGTTATTTCTGCACTAGCAAATCTTAAAGATGTGAAATAGCTTTCATCACAGCTCCAAAAATAGAACACCAAAAATGGAACTAATGAGACCATGGGCATTTTGAAATTAGGGGAAAAAAAGATCAAATGGTTTATTTTGTTCTTAAAATCAGAAGGACTATTTAAGATGTATCCTAGGGATTGTGGGGCAGGGGGTGGTCTTCAGGTTAAAAAAAAAAAAAAGCTTTATCCCTTTGCTTATTTTTCTGTAGAGTTTATAAATAAATAAAGTTTTTGCTCTTATTTTCTCAGATACTCATTATCTTATATTTATTCTGGTTTTGGCTGAGAAAAATCAGATCATTTTTCAACAATAAATGTGTGTCATATACTTTTCACAAAAGCAATCACCTCAGATTTTCTGATTCATATTGCGGTGGGCAAAAGAGACAATAAATAGATATCAGGTTTAAAATAAATTGTGTTGGCCTCTGTATTCTAAGCATAACTATGAAAAGGGAGGAATTGTTAAAAGATATGAATTTGTGTGTGTGTTTAGCCATTGAGAAGAAAGCATCTATACTGAAGCCAGGTCTACGCAGCTGATATTTAGGGTTTACTGATTAGCTTCTCACCTCCCTCCTCCTGCTCTGCCATCAGACCCTACAAACCCAATGGGAAAAGGAGAAAAGTAATAAATAGGGAGAAATAGCAGAGACATATGCAAGTAGAAACGTGTGTCTGTGCTTCTGCGTTTTGATGTTGGTATGGTGAGGATTAAGTAAGTAAAAACCACTGAATAAAATAAAAGGAACTCTTTTCACTCATCTCATTTCAGACCCTGAATAAAAAAGTGCGTTGTATGTGAAGGGCTATTTACTTTGTGAGTCCTGGTAGACTATAAATTATCTGGGAACAGAAAAATGTTGGTGGATACTTTGGCTCACACCTGTGTTCCCAGCAATTTGGGAGGCAAAGGTTGGAGGATCGCCTAAGCCTATGAGTTCCAGACTAGCCTGGGCAACATGGTGAGACCCTGTCTCTTTAAAAAAAAAAAATGTGCAGACCTCACAGAAGCTTGTATCCGGTCTTCATACAAATACCAAGAAGACTCAATTTACATAATAAAACAAAGTCGGGGGCGGGGAGCAAAAGATTTGGACTTTAACATTTTCAGTTGTATAGAGGAAAAAAGTGGTTAGGAAAGGGCTTTGCATTTTAAGAGGGCATATTTTGGCAGGAAGTAAGTCAAAGGAAAGAATCTGGTACTTCCCTTTTTTTTTTTTTTTTCCTGAGAGAGTGCAGGGGCGCCATCTTGGCTCACTGCAAGCTCCGCCTCCCGGGTTCACGCCATTCTCCTGCCTCAGCCTCCTGAGTAGCTGGGACCACAGGCACCCGCCACCATGCCCAGCTATTTTTTTTTTGTATTTTTAGTAGAGACGGGGTTTCACTGTGTTAGCCAGGATGGTCTCGATCTCCTGACCTCGTGATCTGCCCGCCCCGGCCTCCCAAAGTGCTGGGATTACAGGTGTGAGCCACCGCACCTGGCCCAGGCACTTTCCTTTTTGATGTGACCACCTCATCCCTAACTTCATTTGCCTATTTCCCCGAAGGCAGTGGCCAGAAAATGATTGAGGGGTGTTGGAGAAAAACACCTTTTAAGACTTGTCCTTCATGACAGCCAGGCTAGCAGTGCCACTGCTTGTCTTACTAAAGTGCAGTGTAACTTTTTGGCAAGTATCTTTTTCTCCCTCTTCCATTTGGTCTAAGAGCGCACATTTAAGAGTGCACACTTTTTCTCAGAAGAAGAGTATTAGCTGCCTGAAGGCCAAGTACATGCCCAGAAATACAAGGGACTAGACATATTTCCTAAAGAAAGGTAGATGGGATGAATGCATTCTTGAAACTTCCATCTTACATTTATTTTTATACCAGTGATAATATACTGTTAATATCATTATCTAAGCTGTTGTCTGCTTAGTTGTGATTATAGTTCTATCTAGAAAAATTAAATGCAAACAAAGAATATCCACAAATCACATATTGAGAGCCAACCACCATTTAAAGTATCTGCAGCAAAACTTAGGTAATATATTCAAAAGCTGTCTTTAACCATCATCCTTCAACAGTATAATTCTAAGGAGGGCATGATAGGATTTGTATATAATATTAGTATTGCTTTGTAAAGAGTTTATATGAAATATACATCCTACAATGAACCTCCCCCCTCTGGTCACAATTTAAACCTAAAATCAGCAAAGAATTATGATGTTCACTTCCCATTTCACAACTGATCAGGAACTGATCAGTTACATAGATCACAACTGATCTATATACATATATACCAATACCCCATATATCCCAATTTGTATCTATCTTCAAGGAATACTTTGTTGAAAACATTAGAATTCCGTGAATAATATTCAGATGCAAATTAGAGACTTTAATTTTGTCATGCTCTGAAAGCAGTTCAAATATTTTTTGACCTAATTGCTTTTGTGCCCATGATCACAATAACTAAAGAACTTTGAATAACTGCTTCCAGTGTTGAGTTTCACTACTTTTCCTTGAAAAACTACACATTTAATGTGTTTCTTAGCACTTAACAAGTTATTATTAGAAAAGTTTTTCCAAGATGATATAGACCAAATGCTGTAATAACTTCTCTAATCATTTTAAAACTGGGTCTGTGATGCTACCTGCCAGGATTCTCTAGAAATGAAATCTTAGACAAAGTTTTGAGTTCTCTTTCCTCATCCAGGGTCTCAGATTTCTGGGAACTTTCCTGAGTGAAAATGTGCGATAGGCCTGTCATTATAGTTGACAGTGTGACTGTCACACTATTGATTTTTGTGCCAAAGGATGAAAACTCCTGTCCAATTTCCATCTGCCCTTTGTATTTATCATAGAAATCCCACAAAAATCGTATTAACCCAAAGTGGAAGTACTATATAAAATTATCCCAGCTTATACTTTGCTGAAAAATGTATTTTAATTTAAAATGCATGGTATTCCCAGAGCCTGGTTTTACCTTGACTATAATGCATTTATCACAAACCTCAGAAAGATGGTGGACCAGAAAGACGCATGGAGAGTTGTTGAATCTCTTCATTAGCTCATTTATATTACACTTTAAATGTCTGTCTCCATGGGTGAAGTGTGGAACAGCCATCAGCACTAATATACCTGTATCAAGATTTCTAGAAAAACTGAGCATGCACTAGCGACTTCGACAGTGACATCTATTGTCCTACTTCTAAGAATGAGTCTGGGAACTAGCATGCCACTCTGATACACTTATACTCTCTGCTTGTTTTCTATTATATACATATTGGACAATATCCCAAGTGTTTTATGTGTGACCCTTTCTCAGACAAGGTGTGAACTTACTGTAGGCAAGTTGGATGAAATATATACATATGTGGGTGTATATATACATGTATATATATATGTGGGCGCACATACATATATGTATATATATGGGGGTATATATACGTGTATATATGGGTATATATGTATAGATATATATACACCCATATATACATATATGCAAAATATGTGTATATATGCAAAATATGTGTATATATGCAAAATATGTGTATATATGCAAGATATTTTGCATACACACACACACTCCAGTCTTCCTGGGGTTGGAGTAAAATATTTGTCTCTCAGTGGTTTAGGATACCTTTCATACTTCATAGCACTTGACAGTTTGTGATAGAAATGTCAACATTAGTAGAATCTAAGACAGCTACGACCTGAATTTGAATAGTAACATGTTAGCAGCTCCATGTTAGCCACCCTGCTCATATGTATAGGTCCTCACAGAAAGAGGGAGGAAATTATAGCCAAAAGCACAAAAAAGATCCAAATGCTTTTCAGAGAATATACTGTCCAACTCTCCAATCATACTAGTTAATTTGTAATTATGTGTCCTCAGTCTCTGTTCTCTTTTCTACTTTGAATCACACTTCTCCTTTTGGATGCTGTTCCAATAACGTGTCCCCAAAATGAGTTGCTTTTAGGAGAGCATAGTTCTAGTCTATATGACCTTGACTTCCGTGAGGACATGAATATGAAGTGACTGTATGTGCTATCTTTCATCTTTTCCAACAATGAATTAGGAAGATAGAATAGTATACTGGCTCTAACACCAAGCTACATAATCAGGCCAAGATTCAAATCCAAGGTCTTGTACTTTGAGACAAAATAGTTAAGCATAATAAATCTGTTGTGTTTTCCATAAAAAGACAGTAAATATATTTGTAGGTAGAATGTTAGGAGGGATTAAACTAGGCAATACATGCCACCAATGCTGTGAACATGCATTCGCAGATGCTGCCACCCTGATGCTGTTGATGCGTTTTTGTGAGCATGGGCCCCACAGCCAACACGGCGATCAAGTATTTTTGCCAGCACCCACCATCAGAGTGTTCTTGCTAGCACACTGGGGACGCCTCAGCCCATCCAGCACAGCAGGTGCTTAACGTCAAGGACCAGAAAATGAAACCATTGGCCTGGTTCTCAGTTCACTAGTGTTAGAGCATGTAGCCCAGGAGTGCTGAGCTGAGCCTTGGCCCCCTGAAATCATCCAGAAATGAAGTCAGTCAGTTGAACCCAACTTATAATACCAGTCAACCCTCAAGGGTAGAAAATACAAAAATGAAAATCTTCATGCAAAGGACAGTAACTTCAAAGAACAAACAAACAACAGCCCACATGATAAGAACCAGCATAAGAACTATGGCAACTCTAGGAGCCAGAGAATCTTCTTACCTCCAAATGACCACACTAGTTCCCCAGCAATGGTTCGTAACCAGGCTGAAATGACTGAAATGACAGACATAAAATTCAGAATCTAGATGGCAATGAAGATTGAGATTCAGCGGAAAGTTGAAACCCAAACCAAGGAATCTAAGGAATCCAGTAAAATGAAACAAGAAATGAAAAACAAAATAGCCATTTTAAGAAAGAACCAAACTGATCTGATAAAGCTGAAAAACTTACTACAATAATATTTTTTTGAGACAGGGTCTCACTCTGTTGTCCAGGCTGGAGTGGTGTGGTACAGTCTTGGCTCACTGAGCCTTGCCCTCCTTATGCTCAGGTGATCCTCCCATCCCAGCCTTCCGAGTAGCTGAGCCTACAGGTGTGTGCCACCATGTGCAGCTAATATGTTGTCATAATCCAGTTGGAAGTATTAATAGCAGAATAGAGCAATCTGAGCAAAGAATCTTACAGTCTGAATACCAGTTCTTTGAATCAATTCATTCAGAAAAATAAAACTGTCAAGAAACAGGATTATGTAAACAGGCCAAACTTATAACTCATTGATGTCCACGGAAGAGGCAGAGAGCAAGCAACTTTGAAAATATATTTGAGGATACTGTCCATGAAAATTTCCTCAATCTTGCTAGAGAGGTCAATATTCAAATTCCCAAATTTGGAGAACCCCCGCAAGACACTATATGTCAGAGGACCATCCCCAAGACACATAGTCATGAGATTCTCCAAGGAAAATGCAAAAGAAAAAAATATTAAAGGCAGATAGAGAGAAGGGGTAGGTCACCTACAAAGGAAACCTCATCAGGTTACCAGTGTATCTTTCAGCAGAAATCCTACAAGCCAGAATAGATTGGGGGCCGGTACTCAGTATCCTCAAAGAAAAATTTCAATCAAGAATTTCGTATCCAGCTAAAACAAGCTTCATAAGCAAAGGAGAAATAAAATCCTTTTGAGATAAGCAAATGCTAAGGGAATTTGTTACCACCAGACCTGCCTTACAAGAAGACCTTAAGAGTGCTAAACATGGAAACAAAACACCAAACAAAACACCGTTAATGGCCAACACAAAAACACACTGAAGTACATTACTGAATTTATGAAGCAAATGCAAAATTAAGTCTACATTACAACCAAGTAACAAAATTATAGGATCAAATCCTCTTATCAATAGTCTTGAATGTAAATACACACTCCAATTAAAAGGCATAGAGTGACAAGTTGCATAAAGAACCAAGACCCAATGGTACACTGTTTTAAGAGAACCATCTCAAATGCAATGACACCTGAGGCTCAAAGTAAAGTGATGGAGAAAAATACATCAAGCAACAGAAAACAAAAGAGATAGGGTTGCTCTTCTAATTTCAGACAAAACAGACTTTAAACCAACAGTGACCAAAAAAGACAAAGAACATTACATAATGATAAATGGTTCAATTCAACAAGAAGACTTAATCTTAAATATATATGCACACAACATCAGAGCACCCAGATTCATAAAATAAGTTCTTAGAAACCTACAAAAACACTTAGATAATCACATAATAATGGGAGACCTCAATACTCCACTGACAGTATTAGATGATTGAGGCAAAAAACTAACATATTAGGGATCTAAACTCAACTTTTGACCAAATAGTCCAACAGACATCTACAGAATGCTCCACTCAACAAAATATGCCTTCTCATCTGCACATGGCACTTGCTCCAAAACTGACCACGAAACAATTCTAAGCAAATTAAAAATTTTAAAGGAGGTGAAATCACACCAACCACCCTTTAGGATCACAGTGCAATAGAAGAAGAAATCAATATAAAGATGATCTCTCAAAACCGTACAATTGCATGGAAATAAAATGACCTGTTCCAGAGAATGACTTCCGGATATACAATGAAATTAAGGCAGAAATCCAGAAATTCTTTGGAACTAATGAAAAAAATATCGAAGACTAAAATCTCAGGGACACTAAAGTAGGGTTGAGGAAAGTTGACAGCACTGAACACCCATGTCAAAAAATAGATCAAATTAACAACCTAACATCACACCTAAAGGAACTAGAAAAACAAGAGCAAACCAACTCCAACTCCAAAGCTAGCAGACGACAAGAAATAACCAAAATCAGAGCTAAACTGAATGAAACTGAGATGCAAAGAAACCATACAAAAACGTCTGGAATGGAATTACACAATGAAACCAAAAGTTGGTTTCTTAAAAATAAGATTGATAGATGACTATACTAGCTAGACTAATAAAAGATACAAATAAATACAATCAGAAATGACAAAGGGGACATTACCCACTGACCCCACGTTAAATGTAGAAAAAGAAAAAACCCTCAGAGTATGAGAAACATCTCTACACACACAAACTAGAAAACCTAAAAGAAATGGATACATTCCTGAAACATACAGCCTCCCAAGACTGAACTAGGATGAAACAAACCCAGAACAGACCAATAACGAGTTCTGCATTTGAATCAGTAATAAAAAGCCTAACAACCAGAAAAAGCCCTGGACCAGATTCACAGCTGAATTCTACCAAATGTGTAAGGAACAGCTGGTATCAATCCTACTGAAATTATTCCCAAAAACTGAGGAAGAGGGACTCCTATGAGGCCAGCATCATTCTGATACCAACGCCTGACAGAGACACAACAAAAAAAGAAAACTTGAGAATATGCCTGATGAACGCAGATGAAAAAATCCTCAATAAAATTACCAACAAACTGAATACAGCAGCACTTCAAAAAGCTAATCCACCATAATTAAGTAGGCTTTAATCCTGGGATGCAAAGTTAATTCGATATATACAACTCAATAAATGTGATTCATCACAAAATGAACTAAAGACAAAAACCACATGATTATCTCAATAGACTCAGAAAAGGCTTTTAATAAAATTCAACATCCCTTCATGTTAAAAGCCCTCAAACTAGACATGGAAGGATCAATCTTCAAAATAGTAAGAGCCATCTAGAACGAACCCACAGCCAACATCATAGTAAATAGGCAAGAGCTGGAATCATTTCCCTGGAGAACAGGAACAAGACAAGTACACCTACTCTCACAACTCTTATTCAATATAGTACTAGAAGTCCTAACCAGAGCAATCAGGAGGCAAGAGAGAAAGAGAAAGCATCCAAACAGGAAGAGAGAAAGTTCAACTCTGTCTTTGCAAATTTCTCAATATGAATATATTGACAAAACTCCATAGTCTATTCCCAAAGGATCCTAGATTTGATAAACAACTTCAGTAAAGTTTCAGGACACAAAGTCAATGTACAAAAATTAGTAACATTTCTATAACTCAACAACATCTAAGCTGAGAACCAAATAAAGAACACAATCTCAATCACAATAGTCACGAAGAATAAGGTATCTACGGACTCAGCTAACCCGAGAGGTGAAAGAGCTCTACAATAATTTTAAAACTTAAAAAAATCATAGGTAACACAAACAAATGGGAAAATATTCAGTGCTCATAAATAGGAAGAATTATTGTTGTGGAAAATGGTCATACTGTCCAAAGCAACTTACAAATTTTAAGAAGAGCCTGAATAGTCAAAGCAATCTTAGCAAAAAGAACCAAGCCAGAAGCATTGCACTACCCATCCTCAAACTATACAAGGCTACAGTAACCAAAACAGCATGGTATTGGTACAAAAACCAGACACACAGACCAATTAAATGGGTTAGGGAACCCAGAAATAAAGCTACATACCTCCAACCATATGATCTTTGGCAAAGTCAACAGAAACAAGTAATGGAAAAAGGACTCCCTATTCAATAAATGGTGCTGGGATAACTGGTTAGCCATACACAGAAAATTGAAACTGAACTCCTTCCTTACACTGTTTACAAAAATTAACTCAAAATGGATTGAATACTTATATGTAAAACCTGGAACTATAAAATCTCTAGGAGACAACTTAAGAAATACTATTCCAGACATAGACCCTGGCAAAGATTTCATGACTAGACTCCAAAAGAAATTGCAACAAAAATGAAACTGAGAAATAGACTTAGCGTTCTCCACAATAAAAGAAACGATAAACAGACAACTTGCAGAATGAGAGAAAACATTATCAAACTATATATCTGACAAAAATCTCATATCCAGAATCTACAAGAAACTTCAACAAGCAAAAACCAAACAACTATATTTAAAAAATGGGCAAACGATATGAACAGACACATCTCAAAAGATATACCTCCAGTTAAATATATTTAAAAAACTATCACTAATAGAGAAATGCAAATCAACACCACCATGAGGTATCATCTTTCATGTGTCAGAATAGCCATTTGTAAGAAGTCAAAAAATAACAGATATTGGTGAGTTTGTGGAGAAAAGAGAATGCTTGTATACTGTTGGTGGGCATGTAAACTAGTTGTCACTGTGGAAAGCAGTTTGGAACTTTCTCAAAGAACTTACAACTCCCATTCAACCATATATTGCCAAAGGAATATAGATCATTCTACCATAAAGCCACATATATGCATATGTTCATCACAGCACTATTCACAACACCAAAGACATGGAACTAACCTAGATGCCCACCAAGGGTGGATTAGATAAAGAAAATGTGGGACATATATACCATGGAATACTATGCAGACATAAAAAGAACTAAATCATATCCTTTGCAGGCACATGGATGGAGCTGGAGGCCATTATCCTAAATGAACTAACGCAGGAACAGAAAATCAAATACCACATGTTCTCTCGTATAAGTGGCAGCTAAATATTGAGTACACATGGACACAAAGAAGGGAAGAGCAGGCACAGGGATCTACTTGAGGGTGAAGAATGGGAGTGTGAGGATTCAAAAACTAACTATTGGGAACTATGTTCATTATTATCTGGATGATGAAATAGTCTAGCAAACTCCTGTGACACATAATTTACCCCATGTAAAATATCTGCACATGTACCCCATGAACCTAAAAGAAATGTTTGAATGAAAAAAAGGCAATGTAGGGCATTTAGCAACAGTACTCAAAAACATAGTCCTTGTTGAGAAGGAGCAGTAATAGTTACTTAAGAGACTATTTGGGGTGTTGGAAATGTCACAATGGCATTCGCTTGAATTAAAAACTATTTGCATAATTTAACGCTTTGTCAAATAGTTACAATTATAGTAATTTTGTTTTCTGAGATTTCAATCTGTTTCAGTAAATTCTCTGAGTTTATTGTCAATGTAAATATTTGCCTTTTAGAATATGGTAAAGCCTTTAAAAAGTGTTACATTTATATCCTATAGTACATATTTATTGTACATTAGGAGGGTGATAAAGCATGATGGGGAGAGAAATACATAGGAAGTAAGAAGAGGTGACACTGATTTTGTTTTCTTTTCAATATCAAGGTGAAAGGGGATATTATTGATCTTTAATTATTCTTTGCCAAAAAAAATTACCTTTTATTCACATAAAAAGTAAACACCTTCTCTTACATTGTCTATCTGTAGTAAGTTAACATCTCTATTATATAATTTGTATGTGTTACGGCTATTGGACGACCCTAAAAGATACCATTTTTTATTATCATTCTTAACAAAATGTGTCTCCTAAATCTCCTAGCAGGATTTAGCAGCCAATGGATTTCTGCTTTAGGCATGTATTTTAGATTTCAGATATTTAAATTTAAAAATTGAGTAGAAATTAATTAGGACCCTATTAATTATTCTAAGATTTAAACTGACCGCTCAAATTCAAGCTAATGATTAACTTAAAATATAAAACACATTGATTACTACATTACCTGGTAACTAGCTATTACTGTTTTTTAGACATTAAGGTATAATTGCACTTTCAATGACAAACGGTCAAGAAGTCTGTTAAAGCTACACATATCTATATTTAATTATGAAGTTTTTAAATTTTTGAATCATAATATTATCTTTGTTCTACTATTGATGACTTCCAAGATAATCATTTCATTCCAGTATTTTTCCTACTTTGAGCAAGTATGCTGCAGTTCTGTATTCCCTGGATGTTAATGAAATGGGAGTGTAGTTTTCTATGATGACTGGTGTCAATGTCTGGTATTATTTTGTATTACTGGCTTCATGTATTTGATCTTATACTTTCTGCAATGGTTAATTCCACCCCTATCTATGATATGTGACCAATGATGGATCATTTGATTCTTGGAAAACCTACACAGCTATTCGTGTTGATTACGACAGTGAAGCAGGTTCATTTTCACTTAATTATTAGCAAACCTCATTGGATCAGAAAGATTTAGTTGACTTGCTATGCTGTGCAATGGCTGTCCTTGCTTACAACATAGCCATTTATAATTTCCTTTTATCTATTAGTTATCACTTTTTAAAATTCTTTAACTCAGTAGAAACACAATGTCACAGGACATTCCATTCATTTCATATGCGAATTGATGGTTTCCATTAGAATTCTCTGACTTGAAATTTATAAAGCAAAAATAATTGAGATCAGACAGAAATAACAAGGTTGGCAGGAATGTAGGTCATACATTGCTGGTGGGGATGTAAAACAGCAGAGCTACTTTGGAGAACAGTTTGGCAGTTTCTTAATAAAGAAATACATACATCTGTTATACACCTCAGGAATTCTACTCTCAAGAACGTACCCTAGAAAAGAGAAAGGTATTTCCACACAAAGGCTTGTATGCAAATGTTTACAGCAGCATTATTGTTAATAGCCAAAAAAAGTAAAAGCAGTCTAAATGCCATCAACTGAATGAATAAACAAATGTTTATAGAACAGAACACTAGTCAGCAGTAAAAAGGAAAAAAAAATACTGATGTATGCTGTGATATGAATGAACCTCAAAAATGTTACACTACCTTAAAAGAATTAGATGCAAAAGGCTATACATTTAGGTAAGTGAAAAATATTTTAGAGCTAGACCAATACATTGGATGTAGGAAATGACAGAAAGTAAGAATGTAGATGACTTCTAAAATATGGCCAAAAAAAGAAGGCAGATGTTGTACCCATTTAATGAGATGAAGACAACTGTGAAGGGTAGAGTTACACCCGAAAGCAAGAAGTTTGAGATGCCCTACAGAGATCCAGGTAAGAACTCACAATGCAGTTGGACTAAGAGCCTCCAGCTGTGATGAGTCATCAGGGATGAAAATATAGGGATGCTATTAGCGCTGACAGGATTTTTTTTTCTTTTTTGTTACAGACTCTCTCCCTGTCTCCCAGGCTAGAGTGCAGTAGCGTGATCTCAGCTCACTGCATCCCCTGCTTCCTGGGTTCAAGTGATTCTCCTGCCTCAGCCTCCCGAGTAGCTGGAATTACAGGCACCCACCACCACACCCAGCTAATTCTGTATTATTAGTAGAGATGAGGTTTCACCATGTTGGCCAGGCTGGTCTCAAACTCCTGACATCATGATCCTCCTGCCTCGGTCTCCCAAAGTGTTGGGATTACAGGCGTGAGCCACCACACCCAGCCCGACAGGATTAATTTTTATAGGAAATGTATAGATGGTAAGAAAGATTGAATCCGAATCTTAGGACAGACCAGCAGGTAGAAGCCATATGAAGAGAAGTCAGCAAATGAGAGTGAGGAATGAACAGAGAAGTAAAACCTGAGTCTCGTGGTGAATAAAATAAAGAGAAGACATTTTAATGGAATAGAAGAGAATAAATACAACTATAAAACAGAAGAATTCTGCTACATTTGTTTTAATTGACTAATGTGTTTTTAATTATTTCTTACTGTTAAATATATTCTGCTAATTAAGCTTTGCAGTTTGACTTTTTAACAGAATTTTCTCTGCATTCATGATGATGCCATAAGCCTGTTTTAGAAATAAATCATATGCAATGATTACTGCAAGTATTTGAAAATTCCAAGCAGCTATATTCGAAAATTCTCACCAGTCTAAAGCTTCAACAAATTATCAGTTCCCTTATTTACATAATATATTCAAGAAAAGGTGCCAGTATGACAAAGCAATTCCTGTAGAGAAGGCAAGAACAGGTGGGAGCCTTAAATGAATTGTGAAGTCTTCTTTTGAAGAAAAATTCATCTTGAATGTTCATTACATTTTTTAGATTAAACTGTGTATAAAAATGAAGATCAGGGCTGGGCACAGTGGCTCACACCTGTAATGCCAGCACTTTGGGAGGCCAATGTGGGTGGATCAAGAGCTCAGGAGATCGAAAGCATCCTGGCTAACGCAGTGAAACCCCATCTCTAGTAATACAAAAAATTAGCCGGGCATGGTGGCAGGCGCGTGTAGTCCCAGCTACTCGGGAGGCTGAGGCAGGAGAATGGCGTGAACCCGGGAGGCAGAGCTTGCAGTGAGCCAAGATCGTGCCACTGCACTCCAGCCTGGACGACAGAGCTAGACTGTCAAAAATAATAATAAACAGTAAATTTTTTATCTTTTCACATACAGTTTTTCAATCAGCTACTGTCTAAACATGCAATCAAGTTGTTACAGGTTAAAAAGCCAGTAAACAAATGCACTCAGAGGGAAGCGGTGTGGTATTTCCCTTCATTCCAGTTTTCTCTGTGCCTGGTATAGAATGCCTACGTCCTTCTTGCCCACCCCTCAGAATCAAGAAAAGATCATCACGGACCAGAGAGGAGCCGCCTGATGTCCAGTCCATTCTCTTATCCCTTGGTTCAGTTCTCGAAGAACTAGTCACTTGGTCTTCCATGGAATGATCCACATGAAAGAGTTACATTCTTGTTATTTTTAACTATTTGAGCTTAGCAATAACTGAACAACAAATAACCATTAAATAGTTTTGGTCAAATAAGATTAATTACGATACAAATTCACAAACTCTACTTGTTATTGAGCAAAAGCAGCTCTTAACATAAAGCATATGTGGAAAGAATCCAACAGTCACCACTAAAAGGAAAAATGGGAGAACCCAGAAAGCAAATTGTGTGTCTGAATGTGGTATTTTCCCGCCTTTTAATTATTTCCCCAGAAACCCACTCCAGGATAAACTTATGCTATGAAATACAAATTGTTTGGCATATTATACTTTCTAGAAAACATAAAATTGGCCCTTACGGCTCCTTGGAGAAATGTCTGATTGTATGTCTGAGGCAGGAAATATAAGATGAGCCTGGAGCATCTAGCAATGCCAGAAAGTTAGAAATTGCTAAAGAAGAAAAATATGAGCCACGTCAAAAGGACGTAGGAGTCAACCTGAAGGAGCTCCCAATGGCCAAAGCTGAACAATGTTGAGTAATAAAACAAATTATGATAGCATTTTATTATAATTCAAAGAATACAACAAAATCTCTAAGTCAATATTGGTATAAATGATTGGATAAGTCAATAAATGTCAGAAGGGATAAACCTTCCTTAAAGAAAAATTCTAAATATATGTAGATTTATTCCCTCCAAGTGGTATGACTTAATTCCCCTCCTGATGAGTGAGGGCTGGATTTATTCACTAGTTTCCAAAGAATAGAAGGAAAGGGTAAAATAGAAACATTACAATGAAAACCCTTGGCAACAACCAGTATTAACATCACCATTTAAATGTCATGTTGATGTCATTTGCCCCCTGAGATGATGCAATGAGTAGGCACCTCACTCCTGTAATATTCTCTTTCCCAACTCATAACCCCAGTCTAATCATGAGAAAACATCAGGAAGTCCAATTTGAGGGCTATTCTACAAAATATCTCACCAGCACTCTTGAAACCTGTCAAGGTCATGAAAACAAAGAGACTCTAAAAGTCAAGAGGAGCCTGAGCGTAATGTGGCATTCTGGGTGGAATCCTAGGATAGAAAGAGGACATCAATTAAAAAAAAAAAAAAAAGAAATGAAACCCAAATAACGCTTGTAGACTACCTAAGAGGATTGTACCAATGTTAATGTTTTAGATTGAACAATGTACTGTGTCATGTAATATGTTATTTGAGATAGTTGGGTAAAGGCAGTATGGAAATTTTATTTGCAACCTTATGTAACACTAAAATTATTCCTAGTTTATTAAAAGAACATGGCTTTATATACTACATCAATAGATGTTTGTCAAGAAAGTCACAGGAGTACCTTACTTCACGTTCTCTGGAGGTAATGGCTGGCAGGGAGTAAGGAAAGCAGAATAGACAGAAAGCAAAAATGCGGTCTCAGGTGAAGTCTAGCCTGGCCTCCTTCCAGTGGATGGCTTTGGGGCATGAGTTGCCCTCACACAGCTGTCTCCACCTTGTATCAAGGGGCTTGGCCTTTCATACACCCCCTATCAGGTAGGCAGTCATTGGCCATTGCTGCACCTGGGAAGTCGTGACATTTCTGGCAAGAGGGCACCCATCTCTGAAGGGTAACTCTAGAGAAGGGGAGCCGCTGTAACACCTTAGAAGCCAGCATTTACAGCAGTCAGCAAAAGGCTTGCTTCCCAAGGTGATCAAGAGTCTGGACTGGGCTCCCCCCTTGCTCTGCAGAGATCCTTTTGTCTCTCACATGAAGTTCACTTCATCCAGGCATAGCTTCTCTGAAATCCTATTTGGCTGTAATACTTACAGAAATTTGTAAGAGTAGAGTGGGGCAAACAAAGGTTCTATTGCTGCAGGTGATTCCAAAGCTGTAACTGATTCTCACCATCTTCCTCAATATCTATTGGAGTAATTGCCAGTTTGAATCAAAACCAGGTTGTGAGAAATGCATTCAGATTTTATTCATCTATTGAGCAAAAGAGCCAAATAATGTCATACATAATGAACCAAAGTTATATTCTACAGAATATCCAAGACACCTTAAGACCATAGTGTGATGGAGAGAACTAACCTCCCGGAGGAGGCAGCTCCCAGCTGAGAGCAATACCCAGGAGGTGAGCATGTCTGATGCTTGAGTGGCCAAAAACAAGAGCAATTGGCAGGTGGGTGCACTGGGGACCTGGAAGGGCACCAATTATACCGAACAATGAATACCACGAACAAAAAAAAAAAAACTAAAGAAAAAAACATGAAACAACAAGAAATGAATCACCCATGAATTAAAATAGAGAAGATATTTTAGGGAAACGAGTGACAATGTTATAATACCAAAAAGAGAGAACCATTTACTTGTGGTTCAGTGAGCCATGATGAATTTCAGGAGGTTTCATTTATATTTACATTTGTAGAATGTGGATTGCTTATGACATTATTTTAATGCTGATAACTGGAATGAAAAAATCAGACAGGATAGACATTGAAGTTTTAATAATAGTTCAGTATTCCAGCGGCAAATATTTAGTATTTTGAAAATCCTGCTGCGAAAATACTCATTGTCAAGACACATTTTAAAGTGTCTAATTCTCAAAGACTTTTTTTTTAAAGTCTGTATTAAAGACAACCCTGACAGAATTCTTTGACTTATCAAGTTGTTTCGATGGGTACACATCACTGGAAGGACCACTGATTGGGCAGAAAGGATCAGCTCTTTGGACATTTTAAGCATTGAGAAAAAAAAGTAAGGTGACTCTTGAAATGTGCATGGCTTGACCATAGGATGAGAATCTGGGTGCTAAGTATAACTTTTTAATTAATAGTGATTTTTTACAGTGGTTTGCTGGCCATTTTAGTGAGCCTATTAGATAGCATGCATGAACTCTACTGGAACAGCTGGGATTTTGTGGGTGATTGCAAAGAACTTTGTAAAGATTTGTGTGTCATCCAGGCTACAGTAAGCACTTTGGCCTATGAAATGTTGGCAAAGAGGAGATTGCACAAAGTCAAGCCCAGGCCTTAAAACGCCTGTCTTTCCTCTTCCTGTCCTTTTGTGTCTGCCCTCACCATGAGGGGAGGACACTATGGTCATCGCCATTCAGGAAGGATGGAAGACACGTGGAGCCAAGCCACCCCAGTGGCTGTGGCACAGGGCAGAGCTCCTCAGCTGAGCCCAGCCTCCGTCAGCCAGACCCCAGTTAACCCGCATATCCATGAAAATAGATGTGTACTTCCATATGCCTCTGCAATTTGGTGTTCATGTTTCATGTAGCCAACACTAACGGAGTCAGCCGATTTTGCCCATGTCTACTCTCTGCACAGATACCTTGCTATGGATCTAAGTTTCCTTTGACCCGTCTCTTTCAGCCCTGCCTCTGCTCCAGGTGCACCACTGGGAGTGCAGCCATCTCAGGCCTTCTGATCTCCCATCTTTTCTGACGACCCGATATTGAGGCCTGAACGTGGTATAACTTACGTAAGTCTTTATAGGAATTAGTTGCAGAGAGAGGAATTGCAGTGATTACCCAGTAAATATGATGCTAAAGGATACTTTTTTCGCCTCTTACCTGTGCGGGATGGCGAAGTAAATAACATTTAATGAGTACCTACTATTGATGTGTACGTTCTTTTGTTGTGGGTTCTAATATCCATTATCTCCTGTAATGCTTTCAGTAAGTGTTCCCATGGGTATCATCACCCTCAGAAGGGAATCAAAACTCAGAGGTTATATTATCTGGTAAAGGTCAATCATCTGGGAACTGGTGGACTGAGCCTCAGACCCAGGGCCATTTGGCGCCAAAGTGCATTCTTTCTCCACCATCCCAGTATGAACTTCGCAATGATGCTGTGATTCTGGTTTACCAAAGTCTCTAATATACTGAGACTTGCAAAAATCTCATATGAGATAGAACAGGAAAAACTATTTTGTTCTCTAAAATGATATATGAAAATAATTTATTCTAATACCTGGTTCCTAATAATTTGCTAGCTACCACTAAAGGTTAGCCCTCAATATTGTTTGCTAATATTGTTAACACAAATTCAAATAAAAATGTGCGAAGATAAGTCTTTTACCATGTTGTCTCCCTTTAGCAACATGACAAATATATCTAATGATCTAACATCAGGATTTCTCTTTGGAGGAAACTTTTGTTTATAAAATATTCACCACAGTCTCCTGGATAGAAGAAAATCCAGGGGCCTGAATGTTAACAGAATGCTAAGAGTGCACAAAGGTAAGGCTATTTTGCTCTACATGGAAACAATGTAAACTGGTAACTGACACTAGCATGGCACTGGCCACGTGCCAGGAAATGAACTGTGCGTTTTATGCTTTAACTCATTTGATCCTCAAATATCCAATGCTTTAGGTGCACTTTTACTAACTCACTTTTCCAAACTGGAAAACTAGCCACAGAGAAGTTGAATAACTTTCCCAGAAGTATACAGCTACAAGTGGAAGGATTAGAACTGACAACCAAGCATCCAAACCCCTGCTTCAGATATTGTTACTCAAATAACTATTATTTGACTTGTCTCCTTTGGAATGGAACTTTTTGTAAAAGGAGGAGGCAGCGGCAGGGGGAGAAAAAGAAAGAGGGAAAGTGAGAAGAGAGGAAAAAGGCAGGAGTAAGAGATGGAAATTGAATCTCTACAGGAGAGAATATTGAAGAGCTGAGTTGGTTAAAAATTGTTAAGAAACACTTGGTAGTTGGAGAGATTTAAAGTATGAAAAACACAGTAAAAATCACTGGCTAATATAAAACTGGGTATATTTTTCCTTTGATACCAAGAGAAACCTTGGTAAATTCTATATAGTTTATCTTAAAGAGTGTTAGGTTTATTTGTGAAGAAAGTAAATGAGATGCTGAATTTCCTCTTAGCTCACATAGCCTATGTAAACAGTGATTCCCCTCAATGCCATACCATGTGCATGAAACAATATGAAACTGATACAATGCATGGCAATCCTTCAAAAAATAAGCTGAAGTGTTTCGAATGAAAAGAATATGAAACTAATGAAAGCATTTTTTAGTACCATCTCTCATCTCATTGGGAATAGATCATTAGTGAAATAATTTTCTCATATGAAACAAGCATGTTTTAGGAAATGGTTATAATGTATGCTCACTGAGATACGAGAATACAACTTAAAGGAATAAGAAAAACCTATAGAAAAAAGGAGGCAAAAAAATAACATGAAACTGCTAAACAGACCACATAAAAAAATCATTGGCAGCAGGAAACAAGACATAACAGGGGTTCATTCCTCAAGAATCTGTTTGGTATTCTCTACCATACATCTTCCACTTCTCAAGGAAGAATTTCTGTTAACAAGGAATTTCAGAATAGTTCCTGCCTACACAAAGATCTTCAGTGGCAAAGGCCATCAAATATTCTTTCCTAAAACTTTAGGAAGGGCAGAAGTAATTCTACATTGTGGGGAAGTAGGATTTTCCCCCAGGCATATCTGTGACCAGAGATGAGAGAGTTGATCCTTCCTGCCACAGCAATGCTCATAGCCCTTTGTAAAGGAAGGGCCTTCAGTAAGTGGCCATGGGTGAAGAGGACTCCATGCTGTCAGTTAATTCTTTCCTAAGCACAAGATCACCAAAGCAGGCAGAATCTGCATCATGAATCATCGTAATTTCTTATTCTAATTTCTAAAGGTGACAGAGGCAAATTATGCCCAAAGTGAAATTTCTAATTTCTCAATTTTTAAAGCTTAAATTTCCCAATTCTGCTGATGACACTAATTAGAGACGTTTTATTCTGCCACGAAGGCAGTAAATTATAATCAGCACAAACCATCCATATTTTGACTTTTCCAGTGACCTTCTGTATTTTGCTAATTAGTAATCTATAATCCATCAACAGGGGATTCTATACTTACTACACTGAACCATTTTCAAATATATGATCCAATTTATTTCATCTGCAGTCAAAAGGCTTATGTTTGATTGCAAGTTTTTTTTTTAATCAGCTGAGTTATACAAATCTACTTAAACTGACAATGCTAAACACTACAAAGATACGAAGCAACTGAAACCCTCACACACTGTTGGTTGGAATGATGCAAAATTAGACAGTCACCTTCTAAAGAGTTTGGCATATACTACACATACGACCCAGCAATGACACATTTAGGTATTCACCCAAGAAAAAAAAAAAGCAATGTCCATAACATTACGTAAGTATTTACTGCAGTTTTATTCATAATTTTGAAAAAGCTGAAAACCCATTCAATGGGTGAGTGGTACACAGTAAGTCAAACACTACTCAGCAATATATAGGAATAAACTTTTGATACACCCAGCTGTCTTACATTTCAAAGACCTCATGCTGAGAAGTCATACTTAGGCTACATATTTTATGCTTTCATTTATGACAACCTAGAAGAGGGAATATCAAAGGAACAGATCAGATTGGTGTCAGACTGACGAGTGGGGAAAGGGGACTAGCTATGAAGACTTTAGGGGTGATGTCAGATATAATATTTCTTGATGTGGTTGATATTGCATGAGTATACACGTTGGTCAAAATTCATAGACCACACCAAAAAATGTGATGACTCTGTACTTACCACTCTTAATATTTCTCTTTTCATATAGGGAAAATTTAAAAAAAAATTTTAAACTTCAGTTTCTTCCTCTGGGGGTTACCCAATGGTAACTTCACAAGGTTGTCATCAGGATCAAGCAATATGATGCCAAAATATTTCCTAAACAGTACGTTACATGCAGTATCTGTTACCTGGGTAGACAACAGGTCACACACGTTGTTGCCTCTTTCCCAGAAGAATTCTGTTACTTGCCCATCTGCACTTACTGGTAGTTTGTCGTTTGAACTAACCGCTAGATTCCATTTCTGTGAGTTAAATATTTTCTTTTCATATTTTTGTTTGCATCCATCCTATGCAGTAAAAAATAACCCAGTAATTTTAAATCTTAATTCCTTTGAAAAAGGGTATTTTCTCCATAAAATTGACCATATACATATAAACTTTTATATTTAACTATACATGCTTAACAATCCTGGGGGAGCCCATTTGCTTGGTTATATGTTGTTCCTTGTAAAGTAGTCCTCTCTTAACAGTGGTTTTGCTTTCCATGGTTTCAGGTACCCACGCTCAACCATAGTCTGAAAAAAAATGGAAAATTCCACAAACCAATAATGCATAAGTTTTAAATTGCATACTTCTGAGTGGCTTGATGAAATCTTGTGCCATCTTGCTTTGTCCCTTCATCAAAAGCAGTATGAGATATCTCGAGAGGAAGGTCACATTCACATAACTTTTATTAGAGTTTATTGTTATAATTGTTCAATTTTATTGTTCATTTCTGATTGTGCTTAATTTATAAATTAAACTTTACCATAAGTATGCATGTATAGGAAAAAAACTGTATATACAGGGTTCAGTACTATCTCTGTGGTTTCAGGCATCCACTTGGGGTCGTGGAACGTATCCCCAATGTGGGTAAGGGAGACTACCATACTCATGAATTCTCCCCTCTGATGGAAACATCCTCTCGTATCCATCTTAGGCAAAGACTTCCGCCCTCTTTCATCCCAATTTTTTGTGGTAAGAAGACTTAACGAGACTTAATGAGAAATATCCTCATATCAAATTTGCAAGTGCCCAATGCAGTACTGTAGCCAGTGTCTTAAAGCAGATCTCTAGAATTCAGTCTTGCATGACAAACTTTATACCTGCAGAACAGTTACTTCTATTTGCCCTCCCCTCAATCCCTGGCAACCACCTTTCTATTTTCTGTTGTTATCAGTGTCACTATTTAGATGTTTCATAGAGTCATACAGTATTTAGTCCTTTTGTAACCAGCTTATTTTTCACTTAAGCATAATGTCCTCCAGATTCATCCATGTTGTAGCATATGGCAGGCTTATCTTCTTTATGGCTGAAAAATATTCCATTATGTATCCATACTACATTTCTTTATTCATCTGTTGATGGATATTTAATTGTTGCCATATCTTGTCTGTTGTGATTGATGTGGTAATGAACATGGGAGTACAGCTATCTCTGGAAATGTGATTTCAATTCCTTTGGATGTATATGCAGAACCAGAATAGCTGGATAACTGCTAGTAACTCTGGCTTTATTTTAAGAACTGCCATTCTGGTTTCCACAGTGGCTCTACCATTATATAGTCCCACCAATGCTATGCAAAAGCTTGGCAGTGATTTCTCCGATATAACACCAAAAGTAAAATTAGACAAGTAGGACTATTTCAGAGTATAAGCATTCTACAAAGAACAGAGAGAAAAGGCAACTTACAGAGTGGGAAAAAATATTTACAAGTTATAATCTAATAAGGGATTAATATAAAAGTATAAGGACTCCAATGACTCAAGAATAATGACCTGATTAAAAATAGGCTAAGAACATGATAGACATTTCTCCAGAAAAGACGTATAAATGGTTAACAGGTACATGAAAAGATACTCATCACTAATCATTAGGGAAATAAAAATCAAAATCATAATGAGATATCACCTCTTACCGGTTAAGATGGGCATTAACAAAAATCCAAAAGATCAAAAGTGTTGAGGAAGATGTGGAGAAGCGAACCGTTCACCGCACCTTGAATGATGTGGTTTTCCTAAGGACTGGCCAGGAGAGCGAGCAGGTAAGGCAGCCCTAGGTTTTTCTAATTACAAGTGAGGACACAAGGAGCCTGTATTTTAAAGCCTTTGCGGGGCTGGGGGGTGGTGTTCACAAGCTACCCAGGACAGAGCCTCCTATCTCATACAAAAAGCCAGGAGAGAAGACAAGCAAGCCTGCAGTCCATGTAGGAGAAAGAATCCTGAGAATGTGAGTTCTACTACCCTTACTGTCCTGCACTTCACATGGATGACATACCCAGTGAAGATTAGCTCCATGCCCTCTCTTTAGAATGGTTTGTATCTTATGAGTTAGGTTTGAAGAGGGTTTTTTTGCAACTAAATGAATCTTGATGAATAGTCTATAGATCCTTAATAATCCCCAACATAAGTCAGGAGAGTCATCAACTCCTATATTGAAAGCTAAGATGTTCCATGCAATCACCTATCATTACTTTTAACAAAAACCCTGGAAGCCTATAATTAATTATCCTATTATCACATGATATAAATAGCATAAGCAGGATTTTAATCAATTGCTTTATTTTTCTATTCTTCCACCAGTGCATATAAGCGAGGAGCATGTGTGTCACCTCAGCCTCTGAGGACTCAGCAGGTGATAACAGTCTGTGCATAATCTCTTGTCCCTTGTTGCCAATAAGGATTTTTAATTAGGAGAATTGGAAATTGGGTTCTACATAATCTGGCTCCGTTTCCTCTGTGATCTCAATTCTGCTACTGTTCAATTGCTCACTTCACTCTAGCCACCCAGCCACCCCATTGTCTGTTTTACAAACCTGCTAGGCAAGATCCACCTAAAGTCCTTTTCATTATTCCTTGTTTCTTCTTTTCTAAGTTCTCTGCCATTAAGTTTTCCTCTCGGCTAATTCCCTCAGCTTCAGCATCGTTTTGCCAAATAAAGGCTCCTCTGGACATTTCATGAAATAATGCAAACATCCCCTCTAGTTTTTCCCTGTTCTCTTCCTCAATTTTTCTCTAGAAATTATCATTAACATCCCTCACTTCTTATTACTCATCTCCCACATTGGAGTGCAAGTTTCATGAGGACAAATATATTTGTCCATTTTCTTTATTGCTATAACCACAGTCCCTAGGAAAGTGCCTAGAACATGAGGCATTCACATCAGAAAGTGGTGAATAAATGAGTAAATAATGAATCTGGCATTTACATTACAATTAGTTTTTGTTCACTGAATACAGAACTCACTGATGAAATATTTGAGGGTTTCATAGTAGTTCTAGTAATAGTAAGACTGCAATTCTACCCAAATTCCATACAGTCAAGAGTATCCTTATGGGCAGGAGTATCTGTGGAATCCAAGGACAGAATACAACGTAGGTCCTGGTCTTACGTGGTCTGTTCGAGGAAACAGGGAATATATCAGGACTGAAGCAGCTCCGCTCCCTGCCCAGCCCATTCTAGAGCCTCAGGGTCTCTCACTCCATTTGTGTGTCTAACATCCCACTGTTGGCTTCTTGGTAGGCGAGTTTGCTCTATAGTTACTCCTAAGCAGGTTCACAGAACAAAAAAGGGTGAGTTATATGACTTCCATTGGTCAGGTATCCACCCCTATACAATCATCGACGACCAGCACTGGTGAGGAGGGAGCATCACAAGAAAAAATAGGTACGCCTCTAAGGAAAGCAGACAAGTCACATTCCCTTCGGAGGACTATGGGTAGATCTGAAGAGCTGACAATGAAAATATACTGAAGCAGATTGTCATTTATAAAGTCACTGATGTAATACAAAAATATAAGTTGGTGATTCTCAGCTGTTTGATGAGGTGGAAAAGACCTCAATAGATGACATGCATTTTCCCTTCTTCCTACGAGAGAAGAGGAATTTCTAACTCAGAGAAGTGCTGAATGTTAATGTTCTCACATTACTGAGCTTGGCCATTAAATTCACCTAAATATGTTAAAGATCCTCTACCATTCTCCCACTATTTCTGTCTTTGAAAGACACGATTTTCCTCTATTTGCCCATGCATTCTACCCCCCTCCGTAAGTGAAATTAAAGTCTTAATTTTTTAACTGGTGAAAAAGCTCAGGAAAAGCAGTACCATAATACAAGGAAAGATTTTGATTCAGTAAAGGCAAGTGTAGGAGTTTCACACAAATGAAACAAGAGTTTGTCAACACTTACAAATACATATCCACGAATATGTTCGCACCCTTAACATGGTTCTTTTGTGAAGAAAATAAATGTAGCACCTACAAGCTTTGTTTTGATTTGCAGAGAAGCAGGAAATAGTTTGTGTCTTTCCTTGAGAGGTATCTATTTACTTTCCATTTACATTGATATGCTTTATTCTGTATATTTTTTTCTTGCACACATTTACTCCTAAATGCCTCTCAAAATCACCAAGGACACTTAAAAAAAAAAAAAAAAAAAAAAAAAAAAAAAAGGAAAGCTGCTAAAATAGCATGCACTGCATAGTCCTTAACGCAAATCAACTTTAAAGAATAATATAATGAAACAAAAACAAACCCTAAAGTGAATGCCACAAGGCAATCTGGAATCTGATTTGTCTGGAAAAAATTACAGAAGCTAGAAATGAACTCCACAGCTATGGTTACAGCTTAACAGACCTTTATACAAATGCCAGGGTATTTCTTTGCCAACAGTGATAATTTTGACCACTGTCACATATTACTGAACTCTGAAGTTGTAAATATTTTTATCAGACTGTATGCAGCTTAAAAATAGTTAGATGTTGACCTCTTAAATACATGGGTTAATATTTTTACGAAAAATAAAATCAACTGCTTAATTTCACATGTTTCCTAGTTACCTGAGAGGTTACACATATGAACATTTACTTTCCCCGAGTGACTATGGGGATGTTACCTAACCTTCTTGAACCTAAATTTATACACCTCCAAAATAGATGCCAACTATTGTTGAGTGTAATTCATAAATTTTTATATTCAGAAAACTTAGCACAGAGCCTGGAACACAGTGGTCAATATTTGTCATCATTTTTATAATTATTATAGCATTAAGATATTTCTGTGGAGTCAAATGGTCTCTATAGTAATCAAATTTTTGAAGGAATATTGTTTACGATTATAGTTGGAAAACTAAAAAAACTAATTTCCCTTTTTGATATGGCAACAAACAGTTTTGAATTACAAACTAATATACGTCTTGAGATTGCAAAGAGGATGTCGCCTTCCGTGAAGAATGAACACATACACTATGGTCAGGACTGCATTTACACACAAAATACATGGCTGAGTTTTTACAGAGGGACTAATGTGGCCATAGCAAATGATCTGTTCAAGTCACAGCTATAATAAACTTGCCTTGATGAAATAAGTTCACACTACTTAAATTTAACCACATCAGATCATTCCATGTTTCATTTCACCCCCATAGTAGACAAAGCACTCTAATTGCACACCTCTGAAATTTGACCTTTTCCTCGCCTTTGCATTTTTCTGAATTCTATGAGGAACTTAATACATATGAGTAGCTTTAAAAGAAAAATAGTCAAAACAAGTTGCTACATAATCCTGTCCTTTGTTTTCTCACGGCCATCTTTGACTTGGAGAACAAATCACTTCGAACATTTATCAATATAGAGTGGTCAATCGAGGGCTAGTGGGGGGATCTGTGTTCATAACACAAGTCATTAACCATCTCTATGGTTCTCTCTAAAAACAGGATTTGGTTCTCTTCTTGCTCTTCCATTCAGCTTGCTCACACGCTGCATCATTTGTAGACTACATGTATACATGTCTTTACTGAAATTTCAAAGATAAATAAGAATGACTTACGTGACATATTTCTAGACCACAGAATTTCTTGGGGAAAATATAATCTAAAACCAAAACAAAAAGAAACCAAAGGAGTAACCACTTAAAAATTTACCCTGATTTTACAAAATGTCTTCATTTACCTTCATTGATAAAACTAACCAGAATCCCCAGTCTGGACGTGCTTATTAAATATGTATATAAGTATTAATAAACTTGTATTTAAGAACTATCTTACTTTTTGGTAGAATGCACTATTTCCCATACTCCTACATCCTCCTTTTCTGATATGAGAAATGTTTTCCAGAAGCAAAACTGAATGCATATTGTATCATTCACTAAGTTGATATTTGATGCCAATCTCTCTAAACATGTAGACATTGCAGGCAATTAAATTCCTGTAAGATAAGCCATAAGTTATTTGTCATAACCTATGCAATTTAGTTGCCACAATAAGACTCTTAGGGCTAGAAAATTTTGCAAAGAGCTATAGGCTAAAGCATCCAAAAATATGAAAGAAATGTAAAATATTTAACATGCATATTTATATTTGCATATGCATATTTAAAATATACAGTTAGCTGGTCAAGAAGAGAAGCAAGATAGTGCACTGGCTGAGAAAAGCAAGATGTCATCTCAGGAGTATACAGACCTAAGAACAACAAAAGCATGTTTCTAAATATGAAGATTCAGACGAGGGTTCCCCTGCTTCCCCACACTTTGCTGTCATGTTTTAACCAGGCCACAGAAACGTTCCAAAAGCTGGCAACCATTGAAATCATCTTCCATGTGCCAATACTATGTTTACCAAGAAATGAAAAGACATTTGTGCCAATAATAAAGTAAACTCTGGCCAGGTGCAATGGGTTCATGCCTGTAATCCCAGCACTTCAGGAAGCTGAGGTGGGAGGATCTCCTTGAGCCCAGAAGTTTGAGATTAGCCTGGGCAACACAGCAAGAACCTGTATCTACAATTTTTTTTCCGATTAGCTAGGCATGGTGGTACATACCTATAGTTCCAATTATTCTGGAGGCTGAGGCGTGAGGATTGCTTGAGCCTAGGAGATCAGGTCTGCAGTGAGTCATCATTGTGCCACTGCACTCCAGCTGGGCAACTGAACAAGATTCTGTCTCGAAATAAAAATTAACTTGGTTTGGCACAGATTCTTGTGTCAAATTTTCCAAAGAACTATTATCATATCCAAAGGGTATTTTTGGTTCATATTTTAAAGGGTTGTCAGAATACTATTAGCTCTTTTCTACAAAATAGTTCTTTCATGCATTACCTAATAGGAACAAACAAACGGGAGAAAAGGTTATTCTTTCTGTAGAATGCTAATTCTATTAATATTGGGACTATAGAAAAACCATTATATGAAACTAGCTTAGAAATAACTAATGCACAAAAAATTCATTAATGGATGTTAAAACCATTAGGTCAAAGTTGATTTCAGAACAGGGTATTTTTGTGGTTTCAAGATTTCTCACCACAGAGCTTAATAACAAAAGGCACAATGTATCTTTAGTGGAGAAATTTGGTGGACACCACCTTAAAGTGACAAAAGATAGCATTACCATTGTTGGGATAAAATGACAATAGGTGTTTCCTGATATGATCTAAGGACACATCACTTACGTAGTAGTCGGCTAAAAAATGTGTAACTCGCATGGAAACAAGAGGAAAGATTCAGCTAAACTCTGAACAGACCACCACACAACGAATGTCAGTATCATGAAAGACAGAATGTCTGAAGAATTGTCCCATATTAAAGCATGTAAGACATGGCAACTCAATGTAAGATGCGACCCAGGTTGGACCACGGGCTGGAAAAAAAGTTGCCATATAGATAGCATAGAATAATTGTAAAAATTTGAATATGGAAGTATATTGGTAACATCACTGAATAATTTTCTAAATTTGATAATTTCACTGGTTATGCAAAAAACTGCCCGTTGTTTGATAAAACATGTTGAGTTTAGTGAAGAGTCATGGTCTCTACAACTTTCACATATTCAGCAAAAACACCACTGAATAGAGAAAGTAGATATGACACAATGTTAGTGAAGGGAGACGTGGAAATCCAAAAAAGTGCTTATCAAATTTTCTGCAGTTCTATTTTTTTCCAAAATAGAAGTATTAATTAAAACAAGGCCAGGTGTGGTGGCTCACGCCTGCAATGCATTTTGGGAGGTAGAGGCAGGCAGATTACCTGAGGTCAGGAGTTCAAGACCAGCCTGGCCAGCATGGTGAAACCCCATCTCTACTAGAAATACAAAAATTAGCCAGGCATCGCAGAACACGCCTGTAATCCCAGCTACTCAGTAGGCTGAGACAAGAGAATTGCTTGAGGCCAGGAGATGGAGGTTGCAGTAAGCCAAGATCTGGCCAACACAGCAAGACTCTGTGTCAAATAAATTAGTTAATTTCAGTGAGAAAGAAAAGAGAGAAGATCAGTCAAGTACTTAAATGTTGTATTCCATAATCTGCCATGCTGGAAACCTAGAAAGAATAGAAGTTGACACTTAAAAAATAACCACTCCTGGTTATTCTCAAACAGGTTATTTTAACCTCTATTATATCCTCTGACCTGATAAAGCTAAAAGAAAAAAAAATTAAGAATCCCTTATAGATTGTGAGAAGTGCAGGCTTCTGATGGGCAGGACCACAGAGAGAGATGGAGCTTCCTTGCAGAAGCTTTTCATTGCCCAGTAGACAGCTTCCTGGAGGTCAGGAGGCAGCTGCAGCAGCAGAGGCTTCTGGATCTGACTTCTCTGGAATGCAGTTTCCTCATTCAATTCTCCACCAGCAGTGGCAGCAGCTTCTCTCCAGCCTAGGTCTAGGTGCAGCCTCAGTGGTTATTACCCTAGAGCAATAATTCTAAAAGTCAGTGATCGGTCTCACCCTAGACACACTGAGTAAGAAACTGGTAGCATGACCCAGCAATGTGTGTTTTAACAAGCCTTCCAGGTGATTTAGATGGAAAGTCAAGTTTGTGTACTGTGTCACCTCATAGGGTCAGTATCCAAAAGACTGAAGGATTGGTTTTGGTTTTAGGACCCCCTTTTTCCCAACCCATGGATACCAAATCAGAAAATGTGCAAGTGCCTTACATAAAATGGCATCGTGTTTGCATACGATTTATGCATTTTTCTGTATACTTTAATCTCGAGATTACTTATGGTACTTAATACAATGTAAATGCTATGTAAGTAGTTGTTACACTGTAGGGTTTAGGGAATAATGACAAGGAAATAAAAAGCCTATAATGCAATCAGTACAGACATAACCCAGTGTCCCATAGAAACAGAGGGACACCTGTATGCTGTGTGCTGTTCTTCTAGGACTTGTAAGAAAGGCCCATACCTTCGGATCCCTCCAGTGGATTTGTAAGCTCCAAAATCCTTGCATTAAATTCCATTCTGTTCAAAAATCAGTCAGTCCATCCAATATATTACTATTTTTAGAACAATTGTGTAAAGTAGGATGTTATACTGTATTCATAGTTTAAAAATAATGAATTTGTTAGTGATGTTTGGCTGTTTCCACCCAAATCTCACTTTAAATTTTAAAGATCCCCTTGTGTCAAGGGCAGGGCCCAGGGGGAGATAATTTAATCATGGGGCAGTTTTCCCCATACTGTTCTCATGGTGGTGAGTAAGTCTCATGAGATCTGATGGTTTCATAAATGGAAGTTCCCCTGCACACGCTCTCTTCCCTGCCACCACATAAGATGTGACTTTGCTTCTTTGCATTCTACCACGATTGTGACGCCTCCTCAGCCATTTAACTGTGAGTCAACTAAACCTCTTTCATAAAGACATACCCAAGACTGGGTAACTATTAGCAGCATGAGAACAGACTAATAGCGTACAATTACTATTGTATCTATATAAGAATGAATTTGATCTGTATTCTTACATCTTATAAATTATGTCCCTTATATTTTCTACAGATCAATGAGGGCTGGAGAGTATTTTTAAACCCACTGTGCTTCCCACTTGAATACAGCCCTTCTTAGAATAGTGATAACAGATGTAGGAGGAGGAGGAAGAACAGATCAGGTGCATTCCAGATAAAACATTAGCCCTGGGTTTCTGTAGGCCTTTGTCTGGTGATAACGATATTATCCATTAAAAATCTACCATTAATTTTGGGTGTGGTGGCTCGTGGCTCATGCCTGTAATCCCAGCACCTTGGGAGCAAAGTGGGAGAATCACTTGAGCCCAGGATTTTGGGATCATCTTGGGCAACAGTGAGGCCTTCTCTCTGAAAAAAATTTTTTTTAATTAGCTGGGCATGGTGAAGGTGGAGGCTGCAGTGAGCTGTGATTACATCACTGCCCTTTGGCCTGGGCGAAAGAGACCCTGTCTCAAGAAAACTAGTATTAGAAAATTGGAAAGTAATCAACTACCCTTATCTGTAAATAACTGGGTATTTTTGTCATTACTTCATATTCATAAGAAGGATCTACTGTTCATATAGATTATCAATATAGTGGTAAAAGATCTGGCTATTCTCATTTGATGCTCAATTTTAGAAACTAAAAATTTTCCAAGACTAATGATTTGAAAGTGGGACTGTTGGGGTTTTGCGTTTGTTTAGATGGAGTTTTGCTCTGTTGCCCAGGCTGGAGGGCAATGGCACGATCTCAGCTCACGGCAACCTCTGCTTCCCAGGTTCAAGTGAATCTCCTGCCTCAGCCTCCCGACTAGATGGGATTACAGGCATGTGCCACCATGCCCGGCTAATTTTTTATTTTTAGTGGAGACAGGGTTTCACCATGTTGGTCAGGCTGGTTTTGAATTCCTGACCTCAGATGATCTGCCTGCCTCGGCCTCCCAAAGTGCTGGGATTACAGGCGTGAGCCACTACGCCTGGCGCCTGGTTACTTTTAAAGATTAATTTTTAATTGCTTTTGGTGAATCATTTTTCAATAGCCTTTAAAGTTGTTGCCAAAATAAACTGACACTTAATATGTGTATGAAATAAAAATATAATTTTAAGAGCCCTTGAAAGTGCTCCACTGAAACAAGAAACCAAGAAATCATCACTTTACCTGGGACAAGAGACAAATTCAACTAAATGCAGCATTCCTTTTACACTGAAGACTTTTCTAGAGATGGGATTTTATGTACATTTTAAGCCCTTATATACCCCCCCCCCCAGACTTCCTATCTGTTCAAAAAATGCTAAACTCCTCTTTTAGGCTGGATTTCTATTAGCCACCACACACTGGGGATGGGGGCGCATTAAATATTTTGAGAGTTAACATATTAAGAGAGCTAAAGAGGGGAGATTAAATAAATTACAATGCATTATGAAGGCACATCTAAAACGTTTTCTCATCATTAACGCACTGTGAGAATTGATTTTGATTTACATCTCAGTTTAGTCTATATGATCTCCAGTGAGTGGTCCCAGGAGTCTCTATTTAGTATGGAAGCAAAAGAGACTCTTTCTGTACATTTATGTGAGGAGGTTTTCTAGTTTTGCTCCTGGTTCAATGAAAATGGTAGGAAAGAATATAATAAATCTGAGCACATATGTTCTGACCTTGAATCCAATGACTGCCAGTCTAATGGCAGGCTAAACGCTTAGTACCTAATATCTGCATCTGTGCCTCCCCGGTTAGCTTGTTTTTAATTCTTATGTTGATTAGGTAGAATCACAGTATGATTCCCCTCCTGCAGACTACTCATTTGTATTGAAAATTGTTAATAACATCCTAAAGTCCAATAATATCACAGGGGCCCCCATAGCCTTCATATTCACTTCCGCGTTACTGCACTAACAAGCGGGGATGCGGGAACAGCTGCAGCTCCTGGTGACGCTTATGCAATCAGTGCCGAGTTTCCCAGTGGGCACCTCAAACTATTAAAAAATTGTAACAAATTAGGTGATTCTGATGAGTAGAGGTTAAAGTGTTTGCTTCAATTGTCCTTTCTGCTGGTACACACGGGATGAGGAACGCTGAAATTTCCTCGAGAAGATGAAAACATTCCATTTACATTTATATTTATGTACATACTCAGTAGTTTCCCTCCCAAGCTAACTCAGGGTAAATTTATTGAATAGTATATACAATAGATGTGCCTTTGGGCTTTGGAATCAAATACACTTGAGTTGAATTTTGGCTGCTCTAGTTACTAGCGTGCCTTTAAACAAGTTTCTTTTCACTCTTTGCTTATTTTCTCATCTCAAATATAAATAAGCAGTAATCCTTTTGTGTATTTCATGAGTTGTATTTAATGAGAATGCAGATTAAACTGCTTGTGAACAATAAATAACAGCTACCACTAGAGCTAATTAGGAAAGTGCTTTCTGTGGCAAGAATATGCTGTTTCTTGGATTTCAAGTGAAATACATATATTATGCATTCAAATGCATTAAATATATACTAATACTTTCTAAATTATATCTTTCATTTTGGGATCTTGAGGGGCCAAATTAATGTAGCTCCATGAGTCATTTCAATTATCAAATCAGCAAATCTCGTTTGAAATGTGGTCATACATTTACTTAAATATTTTAGATTGATGGTAATTTTGTCCTATCAATCATGTTCTTTCATTTTTATGGCTTATTTTTGGACTCAAGAGAGTAGTAATTGAAGATTTATGCTTCTGGTGATGGAATAGTTTGCAGCTGACCAAAATGTATGCCAAGAACACTAGAAAAGGAAATATAATAAAAAACACATTTGTGAAGGTATCAGAGCTGTCAAGGCAGTTAGAACTTCTGAAGCCAAGAACCTGGAGAGAAGGAAAGCACATTGGAGATGAGCCCAACATTCCGTATTTTTAGTCAAGACATTTGCAGATTGTTAAACAGCATAAGGGTAGGATGTAGAAAAACTGAGTAGAAAGTAGCCGCTAAGCAGTGTTCGACCGTCTTACAGGAGGTGGATTCGAACATCAGGGCTCAGATTTCTTAAAGTAGCCAGGACTTGAGGAGGCAAACCCAGCAGGGACGGGAAGAGGTGAAAAGTGAACCTAGCTGCTCCAATTTTCATCTCTAAAGCTGTTTGTCAATGGAAAAGGGCCACAGGGTGAGACACTAAGTGAAGATTGGTCTCGATTTCTAAGAAGAAAAATCAGAACTTTGCAGTTTCACAGTTTAGTAAAGTACAAAACTAGAATTTAGGTTCCCTAAGTAGTAAGGCATCCTGTTAAACAACTTGTAAGTACAGTAAGCAGAAAACAGGCCAGGTTTTATAAAAAATCGAAACCCACTCTCAACTCTGCGCAATCTCGGCTCGCATACATGATGTTGTAAATTAACTACATGCAACCATATATATAAATACATATGTATATAATTATATATACTTTTATATATACATATATACACACATATATATATATATATATATATATATACACACACACACATATACGTATGTTTTTTTTTAGACTGGGTGTCACTCTCACTATCTTCATGTCCTGGGCTGAAACCATCCCCTTTCTCAGACTCCCGAGTAGCTGGGACTATAGGCGGGCAGCACCATGTCTCCTTTTTCTTTCTGTAGAGATGGGTTTTTGCCATGTTACGTACACTGTTCTTAAACTCATGAGCTCAAGCAATCCTTGCTTTGGCCTAAGTGCTAGAATCACAGGCATAAGCCACTGTGCCAGCCATTATCTTAAGTGAAACAACTCAGGAACAAAAGTCATATACCTCACTTATAAGTGGGAGCTAAATAATGTGTAGATGTGGACATAGAATTGGGAATAACAGACATTGGTGACCAGGCAGGGCTGGCAGAAGTGGGGAAGTTAAGTTACTTAATGGGTACAACGTACATTATTCACATGATGGATACACTAAGAGCCAAGACTTTACTGCTAGGCAATATGCATGTAACAAATTGCACTTGTACTTTAAATTTACACACACAAAAAAACCCTACCAGTTTCCAGGAAGGAATATGGTATCATTTAGAACCTGGAATTATTTTCATACGAAATGTACATTTAGAAGAGTAAGAAATCGTTTCAAGAAAACAATAGCAACAATAGTAAACAGTCTGCAATCACCATATTTTGTAGTTCACAGAGAAAGTTTAAAACCGATTTATATCAAGAAAATATGGATCAGTGAGAGGAATTCTGCAGAGAACCGGAATCCAAAACACACTTTTCATGATTTTGGAGTAAGCAAAATTTTCTGAAACTAGATGCAAAAAGCAGTAGTCCTACAGGCAAAGTTTGATAGATGGCATTTCAAAAACATTAAAAACATTTGTTTATGAAAAGACACCAAAGAGATTAGAGAGGCAAAGCAGAGTGCAAGAAGTTATTTGCAATACGTAACCAGGACTCATATCCAGAATACATCAACAACTTTTAACAAATCACACTTCCCAAATGAGAGCATCCAAGAAACAGTGGATGACAACAGTGGATACAACTGAAAGGATGGCCACATGTTGGAGAGAATGTGGGAGAAGGTAACTGGTATTCTCCTGGTGAAAGGGAAAATGCTTACTGGTACTTTGGACATTTCTTTGACCATGTATACTAAATATGAATATGTATTCACATTTAGTGTGTGTGTGTGTATGTGTATGTGTGTGTGTATATATATATATTTATTTCATGACCCAGCAATTCAACCACCAGGTATATAATCCAGTTATAATTATATATCTTTTAGTATGTATAAGATTCACAGAAACATTATTTGTAATAGCCCAAGCCCCAGATACCCACCACCTGTAGAATGGACAGATAATTTATATTGTATTTAAGCAATGGAATATACAAAACTAATTTAGCTTCTGCTTCAAGGAACAACTATAATCTCAAATCTAATGAACAGAAGTTTGACACAAAGTATGCTGTGTCATGACGTTTGTAAAAATTTCAAAAACAGAAATAGTCAATTGGTTTAGAAGTCTAGATAATGGCTTTGGCTGTAGTTTTGAGCAGGAAGAGCCAAGGAAGGATTTCTGTGGTCATGGTTAGTCACATGGGTAGGCTTATTTAAATGCATCAGCTTGTACACTTGTGATATGTGCATTTATTTGTCTAACAAAGAACTGAGTCCCTGAGAGTCCCTCAAACTTGCCATTTACAGTTATTTATAACGCATCAAACCAAATCACCAGTTTTTGTAGCTTATCTTTGCACATGAACATTTTCTTTCTATCCAGGGTTTCTCCCTTTCTTAGCTCCCACTAAGTGAAGCCTGCTTTATAATCTTAACTTTCTCAACACAGAACATTGGGAATTTCACCATCTCTTATGTTAGAATAAATTTTTATTGTTATATAAAAGAACTACTTGGCCTGCTGGATGTAATATGAGCTAGATTACGACACTGGTTCTTCCGATTGCCTGAATTATGCCACTCTACTCTGAAGCTTTCTCACAGGCTTTCCTTCATTTGCCAATTTCATTATTAATCTGTCTGCAAAAATCTGGAAGAGTTATATCCAGGTGGGGAAGGATATGAATACAGAGATACCATATTCTCCCCACCACAATTTTAACAAGGACAATGATTTTCCTAAATTTCAACTGTTGCTTATTTTGCTAATTATCAGCAGAGTCAACCTAAGCTAAAAGTTAACATTCGTATTCTACCAGTGTGGTTTTGTTCTTGCTTTTTAAAATGTGTTTATTAGGGTTAACATACCCTTGGTTCTATGCAATAACACTATTTCTCCCCAAAGAGAAGTTAATATGCTCTAGAAAGATGTTACTGTTACTATTTTTTTAAAAAATCCTCCAACAATCTCATCATGCTTTATCTGTTCTTTTACTTTGCAGCTTTATTGATTCTTATTGAAAATTATTACTATCCTCACTATCTGTACTTTCTCTAAAAGTTTTCAGTCAAAAAAATAGCGCCTTAATTGTCAGCAAACAATATTGCAAGACAGAAGCTATTATCACCTTGTCTATCTGTGAATCAATATCCAGGAGGTATTGTAGCTCAAATCAAACGAACTCTGCAGTCTGGTGTTCTGCCTGGGGAAAAAGAGTGAGATGTAGGGAAACAGGTGAGACCAGCCAGTGAGTAGTTCCCTTCAAAAAGCAGTGTGAGTCTAAACGCTGTCAAATCTCTTTTAGTTTTTAAAATCAGAAAAGGGAAGTTCACTTTATAATGACAGCAGACTAGTTTGTGTCTCCAGTAGTACTGGAATAAACTGGACCCCAAGTCCTAAGAAACAAAAATGTCTGAAGATATTAGAGAGCTACCTTTAGAAGGCTATGCATATTTGCAGGGCCAAGATCTGGAAAAAGAAAAGTCAAGGAATGTGATTGATATACTTCGTTCCATCTCCACTCAAGGCAATGCCAGTTCTGAAAGCAGTTGCTAAGGGACTGAGAGGAGTAGAAACGGCTACAGTTCTATGCAACTGGGAGGAGGAAGCAAAGATGGAGTTTATATTCTCCCACAAAGAAAGGACTGGGGAAACCAACCAGGCTTTTCGTTGGGTTCCTGACATCACCTAAAGTTATAAGTGAACCAGAAACTAGTGCTCACCATGTTGAAACATCTCATTTAAAATAGACTCAATTCTCAAAGACATTAAGGCAACCTACTCCTAATTAGATATTTGCTTGAAGCAGAAATAAATCTTGAAGTCTTATATTTAATGTAAATATACAGAAATCAATACAACTTGACATGAAAGACGACTTGACTAAAAAAACAAAAAAAAAAAAAAACAGGTGCAAAAGAAACGCAATGAAAGTATCAGACACGTACCTCGAAAAAGGTGATAATTAGGACTGGCGTGGTAGCTGACACCTGTAATCCCAACACTTTGGAAGGCCGAGGGTGGGGTGAATCACTTGAGGTCAGGAGTTGGAGACCAGCCTGGCCGACGTGGTGAAACTCTTCTAAAAATACAGAAGTTATCCAGGCATGGTGGCAGGCACCCGTGGTGCCAGCTACTCAGAAGGCTGAGGCAGGAGAACGGCTTGAACCTGGGAGGCGGAGACTGCAGTGAGCCGAGATGGCACCACTGTACTCCAGCCTGGATGCCAGAGTGAGACTTCATTTAAAAAAAAAAGATAATTAAAATGTTTATACTATTAAAAAGACAAGATAGGCCAGGCTCGGTGGCTCACACCTGTAATCCCAGTACTCTGGGAGGCCAAGGCGGTGGATCATGAGGTCAGGAGATTGAGACCATTCTGCCTAACATGGCAGAGCTTGCAGTGAGCCAAGATCGAGCCACTGCACTCCAGCCTGGTTGACAAAGCGGGACTAAAAAAAACCAAACAACAAAAAACAACAACAACAAAAAACTTTGGCAAACACTGGAACCTTTAATAAAGTGTAAAATGGGAGTTCTAGAAATAAAACCATATAAAATGAAACTAACTGCCAAATGAATGCATATCATGGCAGTTTAGATAGTTTGAGAGTTTTAGATGGGTAGGTGAGAATCAAATACCATGAATAAAGAGTAGTTTAGAAAGTATGTGTTATGTTACTAGTAATTTAAAAGATAGTGAACATGGGTAAAATTCTGATATAACTGCAGTCCCAGACAAGAGGACAAAGATAAGGGGTAGAAGTCATGTTTGAAAATGTAATAGTAGATAATTTTCCAAAATTAATAAAATACACTAAACCACAAACTTAAGGGCTATAAATATGAAACAGGATAATTACTAAAAACACACACGCCCCTTAACACTGCTTAAAAAATCTTTAATACATTTTTTTTCTGGCTAACTAACTTCATAACAGAAACAAGAATGGCTGGATTTGCAAAATGAAGCAATGAAAGCCAAAACAATTTTTCTCATTTCTCAAAAGTACTAGAAGAAAATAAGTCAATATAAACAGTCAATATAGAATTCTATGTCTGGTAAAAGATTCTTCAGAAAATGGAAGCAAGACATTTTGAAATACAATTTGAAAGCGTATGTCACCACAGACCTTCACTAAAAGGATTAACAGAAAGTGCTCTCAGAAGGAAAATACTAAAAGAGCAGTAAGTGCAACTAAACAGGTAACTGAGTAAAAGCAAGTGATTACTGATTGTATAGACATGACAATGTCTTGTGAAATTTAGAAATTATATTTAACACCAACTGTCCATGAGTTAGGGAGAAAAGTTCCTTAAGGCCCTGGCATTGACTAAGATGGGGCAAAAGTACTAATTTAAATTAGACTTTTAATCCAGAATCCATGCTGCAATCTCTAGAGTAACATCTAAAAAATAAGAAAATAATGTACTATCTTATAAACAGAGGAGGTAAATAATAGTTATTGTCAGTTTCTCTAAAGGAAAGCCTCTGAAGAAAAAGACTTGTGAGCTGATAGTTTTTGTGGGGACATTACCCAGGGAGCAGGGCAATATGGCAGAAATCAAAGCCAGGAAGCAGTTACTACAGGGATGCGCTACTGACTTGGGCTACAAGGATATGTCCTACCAGGACTGTCTGAAAATTTTAGTGAAATAAATGTCACAGCTGTGTACCTAGGGAATGAAGGGGAGGAAGACAGATTCATCCTAATTATTGCTCAAGGGTGGTCTCATGGGCATTAGCTTCCCTCTACCCTTGGGTTTTTGAAGGTATCGCAAAAGTTGCAGTCTCAGGGAAGCTTCTTCTCAGATGGTAGATTGTGCGAGCAAGTTCAAGACAAGGCATCCTGACAGCACCTGCAGAAAGCTATCAACGTCTTCATGAAACTGACACAGGAAGCAGTGGTTAGAGAAAGAAGTGGGGCCAATCACATTTTGAACAAGTATACAAGAAGCTCCATTTAAAAATTTGATGTTGTTCCTGGATATCCACCAAGATTCGCTCTTCAGACCCCAGAGATCCTGTGAGGTCCTCAAATTTCTCTTCAGTAACGCCTTGTTTTACTTAAATGATCGAGTGTGTATCTCTTGTATGTGACTAATAATCCAACTGATGGGAAAGAGAATGCCATGAATATTTACGCATAGTCTTGACTTCAAAGAGCCAAATATTTGAAAGTGTATCTCCAAGAAGTAAGACTCCCTGGGAGAGAGACATTGCTACAGAATGTAGCTCTCTAAGTGATACTTGGATCTTACCTTTAAATGAGTTGCAGATTTTTAAGTACTTTGAAAACTGTAAGAGTCATCCAGTGAAATCAATGTTTCTGAACAGAGAGCTGTTTGAGCTCAGATATTAAGATACCATGTTCTAGATATGGAAAGCAAGATACAGTCAAGTGTTGATAAAAGATACTTCATCCTACAGAAATATAGAGGCTCCCACTAGAATGTATCTAGGATTACACCTTATATCTAAAGAAAAAATGTTGTATGAAACTTTTATAAGGAAAAAAAACATGCTTGAGTCAGGGCGGAAGCAATATGTTAAAAATAAAGACACGAAATTATATATGCTTAATTTGCTTTTCCCGTTTGCATCAATTATCACTAACCTTTGAAATGTAAAGATAGAAATATTTAAGTGAAACAAAGCATAGGAGGATGTGATAAGACGTACCCGATAATAAGTTTCCAAATTCATAAAAATAGATAAAAAAAACTAGTAAAGTTGTGTTTATGGTAATTTAGGAAACAAAGTTTAGGCAGAGTTTCCCAAAATGACAGTTCACCCAGAGACCACAAATAAGATGGAAAGTTAGAAAATTCAGGGAGCGATATGGTTTGGATTTTTGTCCCCACCCAAATCTCACATCAAGTTGGAGAAGGAGCTTGGGTAGGAGGTGACTGGATCATAAGGGCCAATTTCCCCCTTGCTTTTCTCATGAAATTGAGTTCTCACAAGATCTGATGGTCTAAGCGTCTGTGGCACCTCCCCACTGCCATGTGAAGGCGGCCTTTGCTTTTGCTTCCCCCTTCAGCTTCTGCCATGATTCTAAGTTTCCTGAGCCCTCCCAGTCATGTTTCCTGTTAATCCTGTGGAACTGTGAATCAATTCAGCCTCTTCATAAATTACTCAGTCTCGGGTAGTTCCTTACAGCAGTGTGATAATAAAATACAGGAAGAAACTGGAAGAGCTGGCAACATTTAGGTTGCAGTGTAGAAAACTAGAGATGAGGAACAAACAAACGGGGTGGGGTCTGTAAATACATACGAGATTGCCACATGCAGGAAGAAGTGCTCACATTTTAACTGTGTGACAAATCCTCCTCTAGATTTCTAGAAATCATTATATATATATATATATATATGACCGAGAAACTAGATAAAAAGTAGAACGTGCATTTCTCACACATTTTCAGGTTACATGTCTTTTACCTAAAGGTTGGCTTCTCATTGCCAACACAACGATGCTCTAACAATCTGCCACAATTCTCCCATCATTGATGCTGGCAAGCAATGCATGTGCATGTGTGATCTGAGGTCACGCTTGAAGAATGGAAATGCTTATTTGCCTTCATGTAATAGCCATAAACCACACCCCATCCTGATTATAACTCCAGAATGAGTGTACCCATTTGAAATATATGTAAAATATCTATAGTTGATACTCTCACCTCTTTTGACCATTTAATGCTATGGAGAGGAGACAACAGTTATTGATACGTGGGTTCAGAGTTTCAGGTTGGATGACAAAATTCAAGATGGACAGTGGTGATTGTTGCACAACCACATGGCTACAATCAATGTCACTAAACTGTACACTTTAAAAAGGTTAAATTTTGTTATGTATGTTTTACCACAATTTCTCTCATACTTGAGATGCACTGTCATACTCTAAGCACCTCTGAATCTTAGAGATACAAGGAGGCAGTTCAAAGACAAAAGGAGAATTCCAGGGAAAGAATCCAATCTCTTCAACTGGGCCCCATGTGGGTTTTCTCACCCACATTGTTATACTGTGTCATATGTACTGTGCTGGATTTTTTCCTACAGTATTCCAGTCATGGCTTTCGAACCATGCCACATGACAATTTAACTGAACTGCATGCAGAGGCCACTGTGGAAATTTCTCAATGGATGGTTTGGTTTAATTACACAGAGAATTGAGTATATGGCAAAGGGCCAATTCTGCTCTTTTGATTATTCAAAGGACACTTCGCTGAGACTGTCATTTCTACAGCTCAGACTTGAACTGTTTGGGCAACTGGAAATAGGTTTGACCTCTAAATGGCAGATTTTAGAACCAGTTTAGCCTATTGTTTCAGAAATTTAAAGAGTACATAAACTAGATAGAGTATCTTTTAACTAATTTCTTACATATGTTTATTTAATCCCATACTAGCCCTTTAAGAGATAATTACTTCCACTCTTATCATAGAAAATTAATGTCTGCATCAATTATGGGAATTTTCCACAAAAAAGAATTGCTTTCTTCAGGTATAGAAGGCAGTGAAGCAGGTGTCAGTCTTGGAGCCAGGCTGCCTCCACTGGAATCCATGGTCTGTTTATCAGCTGTGTGACCTCAGCAAAATTAGATGAATTCTGGATGTCTCAGTTTCCTCGTACTTCAAAAATGGGGATAACAGCATACCTTTTGCTAAAACTGAAGTAAAATCCTATGTGTAAAATGCTTAGAATCATCAATTTCACTTCTAGGTATATTCCTGAAGAATTACAATTAAAGGCTCAGATATTTGTATACCCATGTTCATAGCAGCATTATTCACAATAGCCAAAATGCAGAGACCACCCCATGTTAATCAATGAATAAACGAAATGTATGTACAAACAATGGAGTTATTATTCAGCCTTAAGGAGAAAGAAAATTCTGACATATACTCTAACATGAATAAACCTTAAGGACATTATGCTAAGTAAAATATTATTCTACTTTATGAGCTATCTATAATAGTCAGATTCATAGAGACAAACTAGAATAGCGATTGCCAGGGGCTGTGGCGAGGACAGTTATTGATACGTGGGTACAGAGTTTCTGCTTGGATGAGAAAGTTCTGAAGATGGATGGGTGGCGATGGATGTGACTAATCAATATCACTAAACTACAGTTGAAAATTGTTACAATGGTAAACTTTATACGTATTTCGCAATCTTGAAAATGCTTAAAATAATGCTGGGAAGAGCGGTTCTCAAATCTGGTGACTAGATCAGCAGCATCAACATCATCCGGGACTTGTTAGAAAGAAAACTCTTGAGCTTCACCACCACAGACCTACCAAGTCACAGGCCTCAAGTATGATGCTTGGCAAGAGAGTTTTAACAGTCCCTCCCGGTGATTCTGAAGCACCTGCAAGTTAAAGTTTATAAGAGGAGATAAGTAGCTGACAAAGATTAGCTGCAGTAACATCACTTATCTTTTTAGATGTTCTTTAGGCCCTTTGGGTTCGTTTTCCAGGGAACATGTTTACTTAAATTCCTCATTTGCTTTCTTTTCAAATACCTACCTTATCTTTTATAGCCAACATGTATAACAGGAGATATTTGGAGATAAAAGGACAGCAAGTTATTTGCAAAATAAGGTATATCTCCAAGGCTTACCTTTTAAAAAATATTGCTCATATTTGAGGTTTACAACATGGTGCTTTATTGGATACATATACATGTATACATACAGGGGGGACAATGGCTAACTATAATGAAGCGATTAACATACCTGTCGCCTCACACTGTGTGTGATAAGAGCAGCTAAAATCTACTTAACAAAAATCTGCAATACAAATTAGATGAAATTTGAAATCAAACATTAATGAAAAAAATTGAAGATGTAAATGAAAGTATATTCCATGTTCATGGAAGAGAATATTGTAAACATGTCCATTCGCCCCAGAGCAATATACAGCTTTAACACAAACTATCAAAACTCCAACTGGATTCTTCACAAGAGAAAACAATCCTAAGATTTGTATGAAACCACAAAAATCTCCGAGTATCTGAGGCAATACTGAGAAAGCAAAACAAGTTAGGCACATCATACTTCCTGATTTACAATTATATTGAGGTTTGATAGTAATCAAAATCATATGGTATTGGCATAAATACACAAAAATTGATCAATGGAACAGAATAGAAGGCCCAGAAATAAATTCAAACTTACACAACCAACTAGTTTTTGGAAGGGCAACCTACAGACTGAGAAGTTGCAAATCACATCCGATATCCTTATCCAAAATTTATGAAGAACTCCTATAAAATAACAGAAAAACAACCCAATCAACAAATGGGCAAAGACTACTTACAACAGCAAAGTCATAGAACCAACCTAAGTATCCATCAACAGTTGATTGGATAAAGAATATGTGGTATATATACATCATGAAATATTGTGGCCATAAAAAAAAGTACGAAGTCATGCCCTTTGCAGCAACATGGATGGAGATGGAGGTCATTATCCTAAGTGAACACCAACCCCAGAAGAATCAAAATATCACATCAAGTGGGAGCTAAACAAGTGGTATACATAAAGAATACAGTATGAGGACTTAAAGGTATTGAATGAGGGTTGAACACTTACCAACTGGGTACAGTATTCAACATTTGTGTGATGGGTACACTAGAAACCCAATCCCTACCATTATGCAAGTAATACCCATGTAATAAAGCATGTGTACCCCTTAAATCTAAAATTTTTAAAAATGTAACAAAGGACCCGACAGACATTTCTCCAAAGAGGTTAAAAGGGCCAACACATATGAAGATGTGTTCGACATTAATCACAAGTGCAAATTAAAACTACTATGAGATACTACTTCACACTCTTAAGGATGGCTATTATCAAAAAGAAAGTAAGTATTGGCAAGGATGTGGAGGAAAAAAGGTCACATATATACTGTTGGTGGAAATTTAGATTGGTACAACCATTATGGAAAACAGTATTGAGATCCCTAAAGAAATTTAAAAACAAAACTACCATGTGACCCAATAATCCATCTTCTGAGTAATACCCAAAGGAGATAAAAATCACAGCCTCAAAGATACCTGTACTCTCATGTTCATCACAGCACTATTCACAATAGCCAAGACATAAAAACAACCTAAATGTCCCTCAATTGACAAATTAATAAAATGAGATATACATAATGGGTTATTCAGCCTTAAAAACGGAGGAAACCCTGCCATCTGTTACAACACGAATAGATTTGGAGGACCTTATGCTAAATGAAATAAGCCAGACACGGAAAGAGGAATATTGCATAATCTTATTTACATGTGGAATATATATGTATGTATAGACACAAAACAGAACCCAAGGATTATTTTATGTGTCTGAGTAACAGACCAGAGGCTATTTCCCATAGCAACACATACTCTGCGATTTATAAATTGCAGTATGTAGGAGAGAACTGAAAAAGCCTGTGGAAACTAAAACTTTTTCAAAGAATGCTTTTAATACCCGAAATTGGCAAGTTCCCTCTCATGATAAACAGAGGCTATGGTTATTTAAATGACTGTTTTAAGTATCTGGGGGGCTATTGTAATCCTCATTAAACTTTCATGAACCATAAGGACCTCCTTACTCTTAAAATGAACATGCTGTGAAGAAAGTCATTGCAAAATACCTAGACTGTGACAGACATTAACCTCTTACATCAATAGCATCTACTTTCACCAAACTCCAATAAACCTAGAAATTCTTAACTGGAAGCATTTTTTCTGCTGCAATGAAGTTTGCTTTTGTGAACCTATGAATCTAATCTCTTTCCCTCTTCCGAACAAAATCCTAAACCAGATACATTTTTCTCTCATTTTCACCAGGGTCCCAAATTGAGTAAACTCTTTACTCAAATTCTTGATAGCTAGTGGTTGTTCCCTCAGGAAAGCAAGCACGCAAAAGACGTGACTAACTCTGGTCAAAATATTTTCTGTAGTTGACCTGTGCATGATTTTCTCAGGTAACGCCTCCAGTAACAGATGTTTATAAATGGAATTCTCGACCCAATCTGTGGTTTTGAAAGCTTGTGCATTTTTAGGCCACTTCCAATGATGTGCCTTAAAGTGTGTACCTTAGGGCTCTGGGTTACAATCAGGAGAACTTATTTGAGGCTCTGCTGTGCCATTCACAATCTCATATCCCCCTCAAAGTCAATAGTTCCCCTAGGCCTCAGTTTATGTGTAAGATTAGACTAGAAGCTCTCTAAGATTCTAATTCTAAATGTTCTATGACACTCATCCTAACCCTCCCCCCCTCAAGGAGAAGTTACTCAAGAGGTACAGTACGTTTGTCATAAATGACTAATGACTCAAACCACAAGGAATGGTTCCTGACTCACTGTCAGGTTTTACTATTAGTCACCCCGTAGATGGCAAAATGAGACAAAACTAGAATTCTCCTTCAAGGATAATTTGGCTTTATGAAGGACTGAGTGTTAGGTTTGTAGAAACTTCCAATTGCAGAGCGAGCTGTACACACAGGGACTCCAGACAGGGACCTGCAATGCAGGGAGATGGTGGTGACTCCGATAGTAAGGGCTAAACAATGCAAAACTGCGAGTTCATTTTCCCCCCCACTGCGCCACTTGTTTTTTGAAAGGGTCTCTCCCCTGTTACCCAGGCTGGAGTGCAGTTACACAACCTTGGCTCGCTGCAACCTCTGCCTGCCGAGTTCAAACCATGCTCCTGCCTCAGCCGCCTGTGTGCATGTTTTATAGAGGGTTCCGATTTCAATCCTGCTGTAATCAAAATGGTCAACACAAAAGCAGTTTTCAAAAATATTTTGAAAAATATTTTCTGTAACTTGCTCTGGAGACCAATAGTAACAACTCATGGCATGGAGACAGGAGCCCACAACATGACTATAAATGAACCAGATGACGGTTTCAAGGCAACCGTCTCTTCCAGGTCAAAAGTCATCTTTCCTGTTTAACTCTGGTTCATTGGGAGAAAGGGCCGGTAAAGTTGAAACCCTCCTTTCCTGGCTGTTTCTCTATAGTCTTTCTTTTCTTTCCCCTTACTCTCAAGAGGATTGCTGGGTGAAGAAAAGTCACCAGCAAATCTTAATGATGTGTGTGAAGTCATTCTCTGGTCCCTCTAGTCTCCTCTCTAAAGTGAGTGATCTGGCCTGTTATCCCAGAGCTTTGGGAGGCTGAAGTGGGAAGATCCCTTGAGCTTAGAGTTCAGGGCTGCACCGAGCCATGATCACACCACTACACTTCACCCTGAGTGACAGAGCCACAACATGTGAATGATTTGGTTAAATTTTAGGGGTACCTGCTATGGGGTCAGCCTTAGACTGACTGATCATGCCTCCGACTGAGCAGGAGGGCCAACTGTCTGGCAGTCACTTCTACTTGTTTCTAGTCATTTGCCTCCAGTGAAAAGCTCCCCCCTTCTCTGCAGTCCCCCGTCCTACTGAGGCCTAACTACAGGTCATCAAGCTGTGTGTACAGCTTGGTATTCTCCTGCTCAAAGCACATGGAAACTCCAGGTATTATAACCGACAGTGCCATCTGTGGGGGCGTATTAGTCTGTTTTCATACTGTTATAAAGACTACCTGAGACTGGGTAATTTATAAAGAAAGGAGGTTTAAATTGACTCAACACGGCCAAGGAGGCCTCACACAACTTACAATCATGGCAGAAGGCGAAGGGGAAGCAAGACACATCATACATGGTGGCAGGCAAGAGACAGTGAAGGGAAACTACCACAATTAAACCAGATCTTTTAAGAACTCTCTCGAGAATAGCAAGGGGGAAAATCTACCCTCATGATCCAATCACCTCCCCCCAGGTCTCTCCCCTGACATGTGGGGATGATTTGACATGAGATTTGGGTGGGGACACAGAGCCAAACCCCATCAGGGCATTATTTCAAAAACCTTTCCTAGGACACCATCTTCCCACCTTGCTTTGTATGGCTTTCATGCCATCAGGAAACTGGTATGAAGGTGGTACCCTCATTGGAGGGTTCTGATACAGTTTGTTGCTCACATTCCCCTTTGAGTAAGTCACATGGGCATGGCGTGCACTGGGTCCTCTCTCTAGGTCCAGCTCCTGGCACTGAATCTTGATACGCCACTACCAGTTCCTTGGACTCCTACCTTTTCAACAGCAATCTTTCTCTTTCTGGATGATCGAGCCATCTCATACAACCTGCCCAACCTATAGTATCACTTATGGTGAAATATCATTCTCTGAATCATCCTGGCTTAGGAGGTCTTGAAGTCCAAAAGCAAGGTTTGGAATTTAGCATATCCTCTTATTGCCCGAGTCTATTCATCTGTCAAAGCTATTTCATCACTGAACTTAAAAATTTTAGCTCAAAGACAAAAGCAGAATACTAATGCTGGTTCTTCCTCATCTTTTAACAATCTCAGTTTTTCCTTGATGCAGCAGATGCCTTTGATAACAGGGAAAACATGACACTGATCGGGTGCTTACCATGTGCTATGGCTTTCTTGTAAGCAATTTATATAATTACTCAGTTAATTCTTTCAAACATCCTAGGAGAAAGCTACCATTATTACCCCCATTCTATAGAGGTCACTGAGGCTTAAATGGGTTAGACAGCTTAAGTGCAGTCATCAAGCAAGTGATGGAGCTAGTGTCTTCAGTAAAGAGGGCAATGGCAGCAGCCACCCAAGAGCTAGGATGACTTCATTTTTGTTTCCTATATGTAGTTAGCTAATTACTTAATCATTTAGTATATAGCAAACTATTCTCATCCTTTGGGCTTCACACTTTTAAAGTAGAAAGGGCACCTCCATCTCTTGTATAAGCCAAAGAGGAGCTACTCAGGTTGAAGAAGGAAAGGGTAAGGGGGTGTCTGGGGATGCCTGTGGGTTTAGGATACAGACTGGTCCAGTTTACCTCCTCCAAAGCCACTCTGCTGAGCATAACTCTTATCAGAAATCCATTTGAGTAACCCCTCCCCTGTGGGTGGCCTCCACAAGATCAAAATACCTCCTGACATGTCAAAACCAGATTGCCTGGACTGAGCTGGATCACACAGCATCCAGTTCAGTTTTTGAGTTGTTGGGGTTCTGGTAGTGCATCTTTGAGAAGTGGGTTGTAACTTTGTAATTTCATTCCACTTGACACTCTAGTACTTCCCTCCACTTTTGGAGGCCTGCAGGGATCTTTTGAAGCAGCAGGTGCCAAGTGGAAACAAACACACTGACTTTGTTCCAAGGGCACATTGTTTAGCTGTTATGTTGCCTTGGTTTGCCGTTTTGTAACAGTATGGTGTTTTTCTGTTCACAGTCTAAATCCCCTTTTTCCTTGAGCCATGAATTGTTTAGCTCCTAACAGCTTTTCTGTGTCCAGCTCTGACCCACTCACTTCCTGATAAACCTGACGTTCGAATCGTGAGTGTCGGCTCACACACATTAGAAGACCGCATGCCCTGAGGGCAATGACCGTTTTGGTCCCCAATATATCCCCAGCACTTTGGTACACTGTGAGCCATATAGTAAGCAGTCAACTTGTACTTTTTTGAATTAACTCGTGGCACTAGCTTATGCTTTTAAACAGATGATTTAAATGTCAATACAGTAATTATCCTGAAGAAAGATGTGGTCTTACATGCATAATCTACAAGGAAATCTTGATCATCACGGATTTTGTTTGCCAATCTTCAAAATAGGGGAATTTAGTGATTTGATGAATCACAGAATTAATTGCTTGCTCTGCCCAACTTCAATTACTCACTTTCTTGTCCAGTATGTTAAAGATGTCTTTGGCAGTTTGACACTTTGTTTTACATTTTAAATAGCAGGTCAACTCGACTTCCATTGTAAACCAGGAACCATAATGGTTCAATTTGACAGGGGAAATTTACTTACCTTAGAATACATACCCCAAATATAAGCAAATTCAAAGCAAATTTATAACCTAGAAAAATATTCAAGTTTTCCGTATTTACCAATATAGTTTTCTTTGAAAATAAAGTCATCAACTATCAATGTTTTTAATAACATTAAAATGGCAAATGATATGACAAGCTACTATTTTTAGTTCCTCTGGGAAATCTGGAGACATTCACTCAACTATCACAAAGTACAGCTCCCTTAAAACTAAAACGCACTTTTGTTTTTGTCGTGTTTGTCATTATAGAAGTTTGTGACTTAAGTGCCCTTTTAAAAAAAACACTGATGTGGTTGAGTATTTTTAAATACATCAGTTCAGTATTCAAATGACTTCAAATCCTCAACATGCTAGAGACAAACAATTTCACTGTGAAGCTGTGTTCAATCTGTCTACATCCTAATATTTAGAGGTCTGCCTTTTCACTTGCACTGGATTTCAAAGAATATTATCAAGGAAAATAATAATAAGTATTAAAATACATGAGATGTTTGGACTTTATCTTGTTATCAAGAGTTACCCAAAATAGGAACACTATTCTTTCAGAAAACAATGTCCCTCCTAAAGGCACTATCTACTTGACAATTGTCATAGTGTATTGATTTCTATTTTATATACATCATTTCTCCAACAATATTCACTGTTCTAGTAACAACTAGGTAGATACTATTAGCAATTAAATTCAACTTTCCCACAAACTTACCTGGGCAAAGGGCAAGTGAGAAGCTGAATCGATTCAAAACCACGTTTAGATTTCAGTATCTGGTTGTTCCTTTAGCCATTTTGCTTCTACATACAAATTGTTAATTCACTGTGTAATCATGTCACACGTAAATTGTGCGTTAAATATTTTAACCACTACACTAATTCATCCATTTTGTCACACAGTGGCTGTATTACATGTTACAAATATACTTTGAAAGACACAGCTATTTTCTTTGTGTACCACTAATTCCCTATCACAATTTTTTCCAGTCATTTAAATTACTACCCCTGGGAAAGGCATGATCTTTCATATAAATACCACGAAATTGGAGGGACACCATTGCTCCGCAAAACAAATTTTCATTAAGAAAATAGAGTTGACCAAAAAAAAAAAACAAACAAAAAAAAACAAAACCCACACTGATCTTTCAGCTGGTATCTCTGAAGCTGCAAAGCTTTATTTGCAATTTGCAATGTCTTTTGAAAAGGCCACAATTCATCGAAATGCCACATTCCGAGTTTTCCTTCTGTTGACTTTTAAGTTTTTCGAGTTTCTAAGACATGGGGTTTCAGAGCATTAATGTGGCCACATACACTGGTGGTTTAGGACAGTGACTCTGTCTGGAGGGTGGAGCTCCCTTCTGCCTTCTTTAAGGAGCCCTGAGGAGCAAGTAAAGCAGGTCAGGAGGCACAGCTGAGTTAGGAACACTGACAGAGAACTTAAGTTTCTCTTTTGGCAGCGGTGAGTGCAGCAAGTGTCCATCGCTTCTTGGAAAGTAGCCTGAACAACTCTGGGATTCTCCTTTTTGCATCTGTTTTAGTCGTCATGATGATACTGTGTTTATTAATTTGATTTTTAGATTCAGGGAGTAAATGTGCAGGTCTGTTACATGGACATGTTGTGATGAAGTTTGAGAGATGAATGATCCCGTCACCCAGGTAGTGAGCACAGTAACCAACAAGTAAACTCAGCCATTGCATTTAGTCTAAAAAGGTGGTGAGAAATTAATATACCCGAATACGCGAGTCAGGAGATGGGGTATCTTACTGAAGAGAAGGTAAATGAATCTCAAACTCTAATCATATCCCTGTAAAATTCAGAAAGCAGAGCTGCGTTTAGCATTGCTTTCATTTTTATTTCACGAGCGATTTCCACTAGGACCCATGGATACTATTGTACTACGGACCAGTACTTCCAGGGGATTTATTTGCATGGATGGATTAACAACAACGATTGGTCCGAAATCTCTGAAAGACCCTGCCCATACCAACATCTCTTTCCCACCCACAACTTTCTCTATGTTCTGGTTACAAGCCTTTTCTTACCTACTTCTAAACTCAGTGTTTTAGCACGTGACGTTCCATGAAATTAGAGGACACTTATTTGTCTTAAAATTGGGCCTTAAGTGTTACTTCCTCAATGGAAATGACGTAAACCACAAAGTTACATGCAATCCCATTGTTTGCTGTTGTAGTACCATATATGTGGTAGGCAGAATCATTACACATAGATCAACTATCATTAAGTAACAAAGTTTAATGCCTTCCTCCGTGACAGAATACAAGCTTCTTGTAGAAAACTCACCATCCACGTGTTCCCATTACTGCAAGTTTCCACCATGCAAATCCTCTTAATAGTGTATTGGATTAGCTCAGTACTCAATGTCTTCAACTATGCTGTGGGCCAGATGAGGATAGGGCTTCCTTGTCCATATCTTCAACCTTTCGTCCAGGGGCAGGTCATATGAAAGGAGACATCTACAATGAATGTTTAGTGAATGAATGAAACTTGAACTCAGGCTCACTGCAGCTGCCATAGTTCAGACCTTAACGGTGTGGTATTGGAGCATTGAAGGATTTCCCATCCTCAGAACTACTAACATTTGTGCCAGATATTTGTGGTGTGTGTATGTAGGGGGAAGGAGGCTGTTCCATTACTGTAGGTTGTGTTACCTGTATCCCTATCTTCTATCCACTAGATGCCAGTAGCACCTCCCTCCAATTCTAACAATCACAAATGTCTCTAGGTATTGTCAAATGTGGTCTTGGGTGTGAAAATTTCTCACTCAAGAAGCATAGGAGAAAGCAATCTGATGATATTTGTCTGCCTCCTAATATGTGTCACAATGCCAGTGACAATCTTTCTAGAATAAAAATGCCAGTAATGACTGCCTCGCTGCCTTTTACTGAGTTACCACATATATAGAATTTATAATTTGCACTTTAAATAATGGCATTGTCAAAAGCAGGTCCTGAGAAATCAGCACTGTACTGTCTTCTGCCCTGAATTGCTACTCTGACTTTCAATAAGTGCATTGACCTCCCTAGGTTCCAAGTTCCTCATTTCAAGAGCTAGGCTAAAATACTTATTCTTTTTACTCTAAAAATCCTCAGATTCTTTATGTAATTCCGTTACCCACACAAATTGGCAAACACTATACATTAGCATGATGTTCAGGCAAATTCTCTTTAGGTACTTAAAATCTTATCTGCTCCAGAACGCTAAGAACTCACTCAGTCCAAGCATTCTTTTGGGGTACCATGAAACCCTACACAAAATTTTGTACATGTTATTTTGAAAATAAAGTTTGTTACTTTTAGACTAGATCTTTAGTAGAGCGCTGTCGTTAAAAGAAGAGATCCTGAATCTTACTATCTCACGGTTCTGTGACCTTTGGGAAGTGAATCAACTTTCCTAAACCCAATTCTCCCCATATGTAGATTAGGAATAATGCATGTGATGTTGTGAATTTTAGGATTTTAGGATTTGACAATGTCTGTTGCATACCAAGTGTTTGATACATTTTAACATTTTCCCTAATTCTAAGTACTTTTTAGCAAAGATCACTGTACCGTAAAATCAGAAGCTTCTTTTTCTTTGTGGCACATAAGAATTGTTCACCTTGCAATCACTGACATGGATTGGAGGCACTGTATTATGAGCTTTTCAGTGGACACATCTTAGGGGTACCCAACATAGGAGGTCAATATAAAATGAGCTATCATTGGTGTATATGCACATGTATGCAATATGTACATACCTTTTTCTAACTGATAAAAAATGGCATTAGCCTACATAGAAAACAAGTGACTTCTTGTTTACGATCTAGATGGAAGATTTAAAAAAGTTATCCTGATTTGCATAGGATGTCCTTTAGTTGTAACATTTAATATTTAGAACTCAAAGATGCTGAATAAAATGTCACCGATTTGGCCAATTACCCAAAGGGGCACACATTTATTCAGATTTTTCCAAACTAAAGAAATTAAGGCCTGAAGATGCTACAACAGAACCTGAAGCTATCTTTTCCCCCAGGCTGCTTAATTACACTCTTAAAATGATTAGTTGAAGCAATTTGTGTGCAAAGCACATCCTAGCATACAATGCCTTTATATTTTTGTCATGTGGTTGCTTAGCTCAACATACCCTGACTTGTTAATAACCCATTATTAAAAGATGTGGGCACACAACAATGAATGAAATGTTGATTCAAAATGTGTCAGTACATTCAGAAATATTTATGACATTAAGATATTAAATGCAATTTAAAGTAGAATTTATTGACTAATTCTCTAGTTGGTCTGAAAAACATCCAGGCATTTTAAAACTTACCAATGGCCTCAGCTTATACCAATTAAATCAGATGAGGTAAGATTTCTGCATAGCAATGTCTGGGCTGCCCAGGTGATTAATATCAGCCAAGGTAGAGAACTAATGAGCTAAGTTCATAAATAGTATTTTCAGGAACACAGGAAAAAAAAAGTGTACCCAAATCCAAAATACATACCGAGTTCAAGTTTCCATATTAAAGGAAATTATACCCATGGGGTTAGGTGTCAAGGGAGACAAGCCCTCTTGTGTTTGCTGGCTTGTCTAATATGTTTGGGTACAAGGAGTCAACTTCAGTTTTAAAACTTTTACTAACTTTTAAAAGTTCATCTCTTTCAAGTTTCCTGAGAAACTGGTGTAAGTAGAGCACTCGTGACAATATTTGTCTCTATATTCCCAAATAGTTTTAAACCCGCAAGACAAACATTTGTAGATATTTAAAATACAAGCCTCCAGCTTATTTGATATCGTTTTTCATGGGAAAACTTTCATTGTTCAGCAAAAAGGCAAAAGTGGTATTTCCCTAGCATTGGTATGATTTCAGCTAGAAAACAGAGGGTAAGAGCTTACCAAAGGGACCTGAGGGAGTAGAAATGAGAATTATGTAACAGAAACCACAGATTTATTAAAGGCAGCCACATGGTACCCACCTGGCTGAAGAAATTTGGATGCTGGTTTGCTTACTGCGCGTTAAAAACCTCAGGAAGTTTGCTCTTTTTTGGTGTTAATTTTATTATAATCAACTATAAAGATTGCCATGGGAAACTAATTCTATGATTTAGGATTGTTTAGGATAATTTTATAGGAGGTATGCCTTAAGGAAATGCTAAAAAACTTGAAACAGTAGTTAATCACCTCACTCCTGCAGATGGAATTAGTCATAAAGTTTTCACTCATTCTTTTGCAGAAAGTATGAAAATCATCATACATTTCTATACATAGAGTGAACTAAACATAAATTAGTTTAATTCACACTTAGCAATTATGTAACACTTGCCAACACTGTGCATTTGATTATTCAAGAAGGATCTTTCCTAGTATAGGGTCAAATACAGGCTCTTTGTGACATATTTGCTCCTATAACAACTCAGAAATGTTGGAAATCTTGGGGAAAAAATGTTTGACCTGAACTCTTTTGGTTACGTGGTACAGCCTAGCCTATTTAGCCTTCCTGCAGTACTATGATGGCAAGCTTTGCACCTGATTAGGGCTTTTGAATCTGGCTAGTTCACGTTATTTCAGCTTTCAGCTCACAAACAAAGCTCTATAAGGGCATCCTTCTAATCTTACTGCGTTTTTAATTTATTCACAGCAGTTATTCTGATTCTTATTGGTTATCCTTGTTTATGCTCTAGCTCCCCCTACTAGAACGTGGTCTCCAAGAAAAGTTGTTTTGTCTGTCATGCTCACAGTTGACTTCCTAAGACTTCATATATATATACACACACACACATACATACATACTTGTGTTGGGTAAATAAATGGAAACACTCCTGCTGTGTAGACTGAAAAAGCAGCTGTAAAATCCCCCTTTATATCCTTTTTCAATGCAATTTTGCAGCTCCTCCCCCTTGAGAAAGGGCAATTATTTACCCATTGCTTGAATCTGGGCTAGTTTTATGACTTGCTAGGACTAACAAGTCGCAGAAAATGCTTTTATAGACTCAGAACCCCTCTGTCCCCCCCAAAGAGCCCGAGCTAGCCCTGTTGAATTCAGAGCAGCATTATATAGCCTGTAGCCAAAGCCGAGAAGGAGCGCTGCCTACTTGACCTGGAGTCACTGTAAACAGGTGAGTGTAATCCAGCAGAGACCAGAGAACCACCCAACTGGCTCAGAGTTAGTAAACCAACAAAGCATTGTTGCTTCAAAATGCTAACTTTTGATGGGGATGTGTGATGCTGCCATAGAAAAAAACCTAAGACATGTGGTATTGAGAGGTAGGTGAAAAGGAAAATGTTAAGCCAGAGCTGGAGGAAAAAAAAAAAAAACTGGCAAGACTTGGTTAATAAAACCTGGAAAAGGGATTAACAAAATTTTATCATTCCTGAAAAATGGTGACCTGTGGTTAGATAGCAGGGAGGAAAAACAAAAAACCACAATTTCCAAAGTTGTCACTTGCAGTGAGTGGAAAATAGCAACAACGTACTTAATGAAGCATTGGTGAGGTTAGAAAGTTAATGCAGGAACAGAAAACCAAATACTGCATGTTCTCACCTGTAAGTGGAAGCTAAACATTGAGTACACATGAACGCAAGGATGGGAACAATGATTACTGGGAGTTACTTGAAAGCGGAGGGTGGGAGGGTGAGGATTAAAAAGCTACCTATGAGATATACTACATGCTTATTACCTGACAGAATAATTTGTACCCCAAACCCCAGTGACGCAATGTTTATCCATGCAACAACCTGTACCTAACATATATCCCCTAAACCTAACACGAAAAAGCCCAAAACACCATAGCAAGATCTACGTCACTTGAACTTTCTGAATTTGAGAAGCTTCAGGCAAGAATAAGAGACGCTGAAGGTAAATTCAGCACATCTGAATGAAAAATCAAGTGATACACATTGATATTGGTCAATCCCAGATGACAGGTTTTGTGAGGGAGATGAATGATCAAATTGACTACATTTGGTTTAATTTTGGCTTCTCAATTACTTGTCAACTGAGATTTAAAACAAATGACTTCAATGTACAGTGATCTTTTGATAACTGTCCTAAAAGCAATCAAGTTTGACATGCTTTTAATTTCATACACATTTGTAGTTCCTTAGATGTTAGCCTTAAGGCTTAGAAATCTATCAACTTATTTAATATAAAGTGTTTACAAAGTATCTGTTTTGTTGTTTCATTGTATTTATCAGGTGATTTCAATTGAGCATCTTAATACTTTTTCCCCCAAGCTAGTCCATTTGGTTTTGTATATTCATCCTAAAGTGATCCCATAGTACTTATCTACTGCTAGAAAAATGGAAAGAAAATGCACTTTTTATTTCCTATTCAGTCAACTATTACAAGAATTACAAAAGCTGACATCTCCCGAAGTTGGGTAAAAATATCAATTTAATGTAAGGATGGGGAAACAAAAAACACAGAATGTAAAACTTCAAAACTCTTAGTTTCACTAGCGTTATCTGTTACCCACAGGTGTTCTATGTTATACATCAACATTAAAGCATTTCTCTGGTGCCATCTTGTCTACATAAAAACTACAAATAGGCGACTCTTACAAAAATTAGGCATTGCACTGATAACAAGTCAACGTTTCTTAGAATGATTTCTTAAGCAGATGAATTCCATTCCATGTGAACTCACTAGCGTTAAGATCAGTAATTTTTCCGAATATTTAAGCAGATTTGCCTTGTTTCAAACATTTGAAAGGTGTTTAAATCATGTAAACAGTGTTGTCCACATGTTTGCTGCTATACAACAAACAGGTAAGCTATTAATACTTTCCTCAGACTGTTACGGGAAGGAAAGCCTTGAGCGAGTTGTCCGGGTCCTTGGAGTTTGGAACGAAGAACGTAATGGCACATGCCTATAGTCTCAGCTACTTTGGGGTGCCGAGGCAGGAATATCACTTGAACCAGGGAGGCTGAGGTTGCAGTCAGCTGAGATTGCGCGACTGCACTCCAGCCTGGGCCAGAGTGGAAACTCCATCTCAAAAAAACCACGCACAAAGCAACAAGGAATGAAGCACGGGAAGGAAGCAGTCAAGCAGGGATTCAAGACAGCACTCCACAGGGTGGGAGTGGACCCAGGCGAGCCGCCCAGGAGCCTGGTTGCTAAGTTTTCTGGATTTTAAGTATGCCTCTTGAGATCCCTATCCACTGCCCCTTTTCTAGATAAAGCGTTTGTTTTGTGGCTCGTAAGAGCTTGAGGTGAACTGGTGCCCTAGGCAGAGGAAGGGATGGCCCATGTGTGGCCCGTGGCCAATCCAGGTCACTTTCCATCTGAAACGTGGTGGAAGCAGTAGGGTTGTAGATAGAGTACCTTTGGTTTTTCGCTGTTTGAGCGGGCAAGGGGGAGATGGGGTTTCCTTTAAGTTTTGGTGTTAACTGGCGTTAGGTCCCCTTGCGTAGAGACCCAGAGCTCTTTGGGGGTTTTCCTTTTGATCCAGCTTTGGAAACTCAGCACTAACTCGCCTTAAGTCCCCTGCCTCCAGACCTTATTTTCCTGTCTCGATACGATCGAAATCTAGTATTTTATCTACAGATTCAGTTTTTATGCAGTATTTGCTTAGGGTGCTTCTCATGGCAAGTGTTTCATCATCTCGAACACTGTTCCTCGTCTAGGACAGTACCGACGTGCTCCATGAATATTTGAATTAAAGATTGGAGAGGGATATGTAATCTCCCACACCAGAAAAGAATGAACAACCACCTATAACATCAAAACTGACAACAGAAGAATAACGCTTCGGAGGTTGGACACTTAACACATTGGAACCTGTGTCTTCCCTGGGGGTTGGCGATTCGGGATTTTACTCAGGCAATCTTCACACTCCCTGCTTTTACCCTGGTCCCTTTAGTCATCAGAGCCTCAAGCTTCATTTGTATTACGAAAGTCAAAATTTAACGTTTAAACATTCTATTATTTCTGGTATACACCTGACAAACCTTTTTCAGGATTTTACATTTATATATCTAGCCATCCTAAGTTTTAACTTCCTTTTCTTTTATATTTCTTTTACTAGTGTGTTGTACCGACCCCCTATCAACTCCACTGGGGGTAACACCAAGTTTAAGAGGCTAAAAAAGGAACCCAGAGCTAGCAAAGACCGGAGTTTTACGTAGGACTTAACAGAAGAGAAAACGGAGTAGAGGCGGGCTGAGCAGAGAAACCCGCAAGTGCTTAAAAAGGGCATGCGGTTTATATAGCGTTTTCACTTAGCTCCCCCCACCCCATAACAGCCTCCACCTGGCAACCTTCATTTACCCCCAAAACTCAGCGCCTCCATCCCCTGTATGGCCCTGTGTTCTAACGCAGGGCCCTGGGGCTTAGATGTTTCTCATAGACAAGGAACGAATCTCAGGGCTGGCCACTCCTGGATTCCCTAGCTCAGAGCAGATATTTAGGTGCCTCTGCCCTGCAGGGTCATTCTCAGGGTATACTTACGTTATTGCTATCAGGTGCATTTACCTTACTTCGTGTAGGAGTCTTTTCTTGAAGATTCTGCCCTGACAGTAGTGTTCTTGCTAACTTCAGTATCAGCTATTAATGTTTGCAAGAAATCTTGCAGATGATCCTTTCCATTTACTTATTTTACCTACAGTCTGAAACTCTGAAACAACATGAACTGATGGAGTTCTCACATTGGATTGATAGAAAAGCCATGATTCTTGGTTTTATGATTTGCCATGAAGACAGAGATCATTCTACAGCTATCAACAGAACCAAGTCTTTTTATTTAAGATTTAATTAACATCGTGCTTTATTCTGTCACTTGCTTTTTTCCCCACTACCTGGCCAATATTGTACCCTTCAATCAACAATGACCAACCTAGCAGAAAAAGTTAAAAAAAATATACTAGGACTGTAATATGGTTATAATTGGTGAAAATTTCTTTTAAAATAATTCAACAATAACCAAGAGAAGATTCTTACTGTTTACAAAAAAAAAATTTGGAAGGAAAATATTAGACACAAAAAAGACACAAAAAAATTTTTAGTGTCTGAGTTCAACTATCCACGTGATAATGAAATGGTCTTAGCATAGACAAAACATATTCAATTACTGGGACATTTTACTTGTAGGAAAGCAAAGGGGCAAAAATAAAATCTCTCCAACCACATGAACCCCTCTGTTCTATAGAAATATGTGATCTAAACCCACAAAATGTATCTGTTTCTTTTATTAATATCACTATAGTTTGTGCATTTTTCCCCAGGTCTGAAAGTAGATAGCTATTTGACACTTAAAATTTTGACCAATGGCAGCTATATTTGTGAATTCGCAGCTCAATACGATGGGGAATGTTGCTATAGTCTCTAATCAGGAACTGAATCTGTCAAAGAAAATGATGAGCAGCTGTTGGTAGCAAACATCATTTGCCACACTTGGTAGCTCCATCCACATGCTGCTGCTTGATTGCAAGTGGAGATTCACACAATTGTTGGGGCCAGCCACAGTAAATCAAGTAGAATGCTTAACCAGAACTCTCTGCATCTGCGAATCATTGAAAAAAAGCATCACATTTTCCAGCTAGCAGTGATCGATATTGGTGCTAGAAACCATTCATTAGTAAGGAAAATACTAAATATTTATAACATATCAAATATCATGAAAATATTAAAAATTTTACTCTTGAAAATAATTGTGGCTTAAAATACCTTTGTTTTATTCTGCAATGAAACCCACATTTTACATTTCTATGATACCTGAGCCTAATAATAAACAGTAAGCCAATTAATGGAAACATCAATCAATTTGATTGAAAGTGACTTAGATTAGCATCACTGTTGTCACATAAAATAAAAAAAGAAAGTGATTACCAGCTAAAAGGGGCTTACTGGATAAAAGTTGGGCTTGGTTATAAATCCGAACACTAAATATTTTCCAGTCACCTGAAATCCTTGGTCACACATCTTTCATTATTTTCTCCTCTGTTGTTTAAGCAAACATCATTCTTTCTATTCTCTGAATTCCTAGTTTAAGTTCAAGTTCAGTACTTTAGCTTTTAATTTTTGCTGCATTACCATTGCACAACAGAATGTCAGCACTTGCAGAATCTTGCTAAGCTTCTAGTCTAACCTCCTTCTCGAAATTTTCTTAAAGAGTTAAGCATGCGCCTTTTCTATAATCCAGAAATTCGACTCCTACATCTTTACTCATGGGAAATGAAAACATGTGTCTACACAAGGATGTACATAAAGTATTCACAGAATCTTTATTCATAAGAGCCCAGCTCTGGAAATTAGTAAGAAGTTTCTTATAAACAAATTGTGTTCAATAATGAAATGATTACTCCCTATTTTTCTAATAATCTTGTTTTATGTATTGTCTCCAGAATATCAAGATAAATGGTATACAAACATGAAGATGATAATCTCATGTTTTAAACTTATTATCATTTATTCATATCTGTTCAAGGGTAACCAATCTATTTTTAAATAATTCCTCCTTATAGAATTCCACTTCATTCTAATTGCCCGATCATGCTCAATATCAGTGAGGTGTCTTCCTTCAAATCACGAAAAGTAAGATTCCTTTTCAATGTGCTTTTCAGCTCTAGGTATTATAGTTCAAGTCAGATCTACTTCAAAGGAAGCTGCCTGTGATTCTTCTTTCATGTGGGAATTTGAATGGTTTTCTAAGTCAGAAAATACTTTGCACTAATGGGAAATGGCTAGATGCATGGTTCTATATTATTTTTATTTATCTCCTACAGAATGTGTTCAAACTTTGTTTCCTTCAATATTACGTTCTGAACAAAAATGCAAAATTAATGCACTGAATTCAGTTTCTTATAATATTTATAATCATGGCTATTTTTATACAGTAGCAGCCATTTATATAAAAAAGTGAAAATATATGCAATTATTCAGATATTTTGGTTTTCTTAAATCAAAGCATCTAAGTAATGATTTAATATTTTATATTTCAAACCTGAACTGTTGCCTTACAGCCATATATTTTTATGGTTGAGGAAAACTAAAACAATTATTAGAATCAAACATACTTAACTACCAATTTCTAATTCAATAAAATTTTCTGCTGAGTTTATTTTTCTCATTTACTTAAAAACACAGAGGTAGCCTCTATTAAAATTAAAAGAAGAATCACCTCTAATTTTTTTACTGACATTAATATTTTCAATGACAAATATTTTGTCTCTGATTTAAGATTCTAGTTATTGGCAACGAAGATAATCGCTAGGACTTGTTTCTTATACAGAACGGTTCCTGGAAGATATATTGCTTTATTATTTATGTATTATATATTGCATATTTCAAACTTTAAATTGTTTGGAGAAAAAAAATACTTTTAAAAATATTCTTTAGATTCAAATTCTTCCACCTTGTCCTGAAAACAAGGAGAGAGTAAATCATGGCTTAGCAGCATAACAAAGTCAAAATAAAGGGCAAAGGGACATAAAGTTATTGCTAGAACATTTCTGGACTATGCCCCAGCTAAGGTGCCTTCATGCCTTCACGCATATGAGAACAGTCTTCAAATGAGTAGCTTATTTTTACCAATGTAGTTTTCATAATTTGGAGGTCAGGGTTTGCTCAGGAGCAATCATACAGCGTCTAAATATCAGTGCCAATGTGAGAGAAAAATGTGTGTCCAAATTCCTATATTCTCACCCTCCTTTTCCTCTCAAATCAGGGAATAACACCATTTTCCTTACATTTGGGCAAGCCATTAATCTAGGATATGTTCTCGACATCTTCCTATTTGCCCCATGTCTAATCAGTCACCAAGCCATCCCAAATTTGACCTCCAAACATCTCTAGGAAAATATCCACAGTTCTATAGCTGTAATTAGGCACCTAGTTCATGTTACCACCTTCTGAATTACTTCAAAGTCTCTGACTTTCCCATACTGGAAGCATAATTATCTTCTTAGGATAGAAACTTGATCGCCTAATTTAAAACTGCACTAACTGCTCAATTGCTGAAGGGATAAAGAATACTTTTAATCAAGGTATGGACAGCCTTTCATGTTTTAGCCACAGTTTCAGGCTTGCTCTCACAGTCTGCCACCTTCCTATGCTCAACAGACACACTGGGCTTCTCTTAGTTCTCTTAGTTATGTGACTGGGCCTTTCTCGCTCCTGCCAGAGGGCCTTAGCACAAGCTGATCCTCAACCTGAAATGCCCTGTCTCCAAAAACACCTTTCACACACCCACATCTCTACAGATGTCAAGTCTTCAGAGAAGTGACTTATAGTTCCCCATAGGAGCTCAGAGACCCTGTTTATAGCCCTCTTCTTTATAAAATCAATGCACATTTTATTGTTCTATGTTTAATAATGTATTGGACACATGTAAATTTGACTCAGCATTTTATCCTGAGCCTCAAACACTGTGAAATAAATATCTGCTGATGAACAAACAAATACTAAGAAAGCACCTACTTTGTTCCTGGCAGTGATCTGGCTGCTTTAGAAATGACAGCAAGCTCTGTGGAGACAGGCTATTAATAGATAACTATCAAATGCCACAAATGTGTAGAAATACCATTATGATTAGTGTGATGGATAAAAATAAAGCACATTAAAACAGAGTTGGGAACAGAGCGACAGCAGGGTGTGGTATGGTTTTATATCCTCTGATAAGAGACAGTCTCTCTGAGGAAGTGACATTGAAGAGACTTAAATGACCTAAGGGAGCAAGACATTCTGCTTTCTGGCCACATCACATAGCATCTTTCAGGCATGTTGCTTTAGAACTTTGAATTTTATTCTGAGTGAGATGAGAAATCATCAGAGAGTTATGAGCAGGGTGTGATGTGGTCTGACTCAGTAAATAAAATGATGTGTTCTGAATAAATAATAAAACCTCGCTCTAGATGCTCCATGGAATACAGACTTTTTTTTTATGGAAGAGGTGGAAGCATGTACATTAGTTAGCAGGTTCCTACAAACATGCAGGAGACAGATGTTTGGATTATGGATACGTTTTGAAGAGAGCTTTCAGAATTTGCAGGATGAAGCAACGTGATTTGTGAACGAGAAGGGTGTCAAGATGAGCTCCAGAATTTTAGTCTGAGATACTCCAAGAAGACAGCCAGGGAGAGGTGCAGATTTGGGATGGGTGGATTAGGAGAGGGAATCAGGGGTGAGTGATAATTTTTTTAAAAACTCAAGTTTTCTCCATTGCTGAAAACATTCCAACATAACAAATAACAACCTTAGAAACTCATGACCCCGAAATTATACTCAAAGGATTACGCAATGAAATCCTGACATTGTGCGATGAAGAAAATTGAAAAACATATATAGCGACAATTAATTTTTAAGTCCTTTTTTTCTAGAAGTGGCTTATAAGGCCAATACAGGGCCTGATAAGAATCCCCTTAGATGGTTGAAAATCTATAGTCTTAAATGACTGTAGCAAACACACTGTTTAATTAACTAACTCTTCACTATGTTGATTTATTGTAACTAGATGGTATTTGTTGAGGTTCTCACTATATTATGCTTTACTAAATTATTATAGGAAGTCCACACTGGCCTCTATTCTACACTTCAGTTAATTGCCCTTTCTAGTCAAATTTAATGAAATAATCCATATTTCCTTAAACCCTGATTTGTGTAGGTTACTTGATTGATAGGTTTACCTATCAAATAAAGCCCATAAATCTTCAGTCATTTATGTCCCCACACAATGGGCTTCTGCCTACTTTTAAAAATGTGTCTTGCACTGTTCCTTTTTACTGTTCTCTTTTAGAGTTGCGCTCACCCTGGCCGCAACACACCATGTGTGACTCCCCCTTGGAGGTTTCACTGGTATCCATCAGCCTGCTCTTCAGTATATCATTTCTCATTTAGATCCCCATAGACATGCCCTTACCTTAAAACATTAGTCCCATAACCTCAATAAATTTTTTCCTAAATATTGCATCTTTCTTCTCTGAAATGTTGCAGCACTGACAATCCCTGATGCCTGAAATGCTAATAAAAGTTGGCTTTAGGGAAAAGATAAAGAGTTCACATTTAGCCATGTTGAATTTGAAAAGCTTGGAGACATCCTAGTAGATATTTCTAGTATTACCCTTGCATTTTAGGAGCAAACAAGTGAATCTGCATGTTTCAGATTGTGCTAAAGACAGAAAAAGAAATCTCCTAAATATTTATAAGCACAGGCATGCCCTCATATACTTTATGGGTTTGAATTCACACTACTATTACAAATAGGAAAAACACATACTGATAAATAAATTTAAAGTTGTCTACAGTTGATACTGCACCTGCTACCTTGCAAAGGTAATAACATATTTGCAAAAGAAGAGGTACTTCATCAATTCAAGTTGTTGATTTTCCAAGATAGACCCACCAAGGATGGGCTTAAAATTCAGAATTATAAGACACATGAGGAAAAAAAGACACATTAGCAAGAGTTTCCAGAAAACCTACCAACAGCATCAGAACCTAAGAACTATAGGTCATGGAATTATTGGAAGTAAAATATTTATGAATGTTAAAGGGTGGATCAAAACATGAGAAAAGAACAAAGTATTATCAGAAAAATACAGCAGAGTAGGTTATGATTACAAATCTAACCTGTAATAAAGCTCAGAAATCGTTACTTCTATCTTTACAACAAGAAAACATATGAAAAAATTGAGTTGCACACTTGTGAGAACTGAGGTGGCAGGATAAAGTCACCTCAAAATCTCAAGACAAAAGCAAATACAGAGAATAACAACAAGACCAGGTTACCCAGAAAAGAAGCCTCTGGAACTGTAAATTGGACTCTAATGAAAAATATACAACATGCAAGGATAGATAAATAATGTAAACAGAGAGATGGAAACTCTAAGAAGGAATCAAAGGGAAATACTAGAATATAAAAGCACTGTAAGGGAAATAAAAAATGACTTTGATGGGCTCCTCACTGGACTAGGCATGGCCAAGAAAAGAATCAATAAGCTTGAATATTTATCAATATAAACATGTTAAACTAATAAGCAAAAGGAGGAAAAATGCTTAAAACAGAATATCCAAGAACTGTGAGACAATTTCAAAGAGGGTAATATATGAGAGATTGGAATATCAGAAGCAGAAATAGAGACGAGAACAGAAGAAATACATCATGGAATAGCTGAGACATTTCCAAATTGAATGAGACACTGAACCAAGATACAGGAAGCTCAAGAAGACTGAGCCGGATAAATACCTTAAATCTAAACCTAGGTATATTACATTCATACTGCAGCAAACCACAAAACCAAAATTAGATCCTAAAACAGGCTATGGTCAGGAAGAAATTGCCTTACTTCCAGCGGAACAAGGACAATAATTATAGTGGACTTTTCATCAGAAAACATGCAAGCAAGAAGAAAGGAGTTTAGTATGTTTAGTGTTCAAAGGAAAAACAACAAAATACACCAACCTAGAATTTTATATCCAACAAAATTATCCTTTAAGCATGAATGAGAAATAAAGACTTTCTCAGACAAACTAAAATCAAGAGAATGCATTGCCAGCAGAAGTACCATGCGAAATAACATTAAAAAATTTTTTTCTTGGGAGGCCGAGGCGGGCGGATCACAAGGTCAGGAGATCGAGACCACAGTGAAACCCCGTCTCTACTAAAAATACAAAAAATTAGCCGGGCGCGGTGGCGGGTGCCTGTAGTCCCAGCTACTCAGGAGGCTGAGGCAAGAGAATGGCGTGAACCCGGGAGGCGGAGTTTGCAGTGAGCCCAGATCGCGCCACTGCACTCCAGCCTGGGCGGCAGAGCGAGACTCTTGTCTCAAAAAAAAAAAAAAAATTTTTTTCAGGAGGAAGAAACTCACATCTACACGAAGAAAAGAAGAGCGTTGGAGAAAGAATTTATGAAAGCAGTATAAAATTTTATCTTATTCTTAACTGATCTCATAGATTAATATGGATAAGCAAAATGAATGACAACAATGTTATAGGGGATTGGAGGGCAGAATTGAGAATAATCTTTTGTATGTTATCTCCACAACCCATGAAGCAGTATAGTGTTATTTGAAGGTGTACTTAGTTATAAATGTATATTATAAGCTCTATGAAATCACAATTTCCTTAAAAAATAAGGCATATTTGGTAAAAATTGAACTTCTTAGAAGTGAAAAATGTATTGGAAATATATCACAGAAATCAGAAACTAAATGGATGAGTTGAAAAAAGAAAAAAAAAGATTTGACACAGGTTAAAATATTTGAAGAGATTCTGAAGATGTAGCATAGAGGTCTGGAAAGTTGTAAAACATGAGAGAGATGCTGGACACAATGCAGGCTGTGGTAGGGTCCAGGTTTTGCCTCTGGGGAAGGTTACACAACCTGTGGTTTAGGATGTGATCATATTTAAGAAGACAAGAATTGTACAAATAGTTCCTGAGCCCTTCTGGCTGCAAAACATATAAAAAGACAAGGCCAGGTCAGCTGAATAGAGCTGAGTAGGCCCATAAATAAAGCCTTGCATACTTTGATGATAAAATCACTCAATCGAAAGTTATAATGTGAAACTTACAGTATTAACTGTACAATCATATATTTGGTAAAAATGGAAAAGTGTAGAATAATTGGAAAATACATATAAACCCATGTTATTGTAGTAAAATAACTAACATCTACACATGACTCCATTATGAGTTCAGCTGTAATATATCGGCAATATTTCCATCTTTCCAGTTCATGACCAAGAACATGGGGTGATTGAAATGAACTATTTCTAACATAGATGAATGCACAGTATGGCAATAATTTTATGATGAAGTTTTATTTGTAAGTGATCACAAAGAGCAAACAAGAAAAATATGACTGTATTAATGGGTGCGTTAACGTATTTTTGTAGATTAATGCTATACTATGAATATCAAATGTTTTAAAGTACTATGTAAGGATTTGAATTGGTACAAGAATATTAGGAAATCCAGTACTATGAAAGAGAGAAAGAAAATATGTGAAAATTTAAACAATAGTTCTTTAGCCGGGCACAGTCTGCTCTGTTCTTCCGTAGAAGAAAAGAAATAAGACCAGCCTATCTATCCATCAGCTGAGCTATCTAGATCATGTTGCCATGATATGCTTCTGGAGAAATGACATTTGCTGGTTTGTTTTATTATCACTTCTAATTATATCTCAATCATTGTGCACTTTTAATTATATCTGAATATCTAAAGAAACGTATTCTCCAAAATAATACTAGGGACCTGAAATACATAATCTGCAGCAAACTTTTAAGTTAGCTTTTACATCATTTCTATCTTAATATTTTATGGCTGAGAAGAAAAATTAGTATTTATCTCTGTGTTTGGTTCTTAAAGTGTGTTCAATTAAATGAAATGTTTGGTAAGAATAATTGCTGATTTCAAATAAATATTTCCTTCCGCCATGTTTATAAAGATATTCTTTTAAATAAATTTCTAATGATTGTTTTTATTATAGACTTCGTCATCTAGAAAATGCTTAGGAGGCATCAATAGAAAAATATTTTAAAAACTGGTTTATTTACATCTGTTCATGGATTCTAGTGTATAGTATCTGATCTATATTAGTGAGCTCTATAGACTTAGATGATGAGCCTAGTATATGGATGGGTCATGTGCATCAAGTAATGCTCAAGAAATCACTGGACTGCATGATCCATGAAAACAACCTTCCTAAAATCAAGTTGAAGAAACCCTGAATCTGGAAGTAGTGTGTAACACAACAGGAGATAAGATGGTAGACTCTCGGGTATGGTGGATTATTGTTTGGAGGAGATACTTTTGATAAAATATTTTTGAGATGGCTTTTGATATTAAAAAATGAAAATATACTACTAACTACTGCCAGAGAACATAGTCTGAATTTGAGACAGTGAATGATACATATTTTCTTTCCAATGTACTGAAATTCATCTAGATTTTCTAAAGTTAATTCCATCATTTAAAGATAAACAGCTAATGCACGTGGGGCCTAATACCTAGGTGACGGGTTGATGGGTGCAGCAAACCATCATGGCACACATTTACCTATGTAACAAACCTGTACTTCCTGCACAGGTATCCCAGAACTTTAAATTAAACTAATAAATAAAATTACCAGTTAAATCTGAAGTTCAAAAATTTAATACCAGCTCATGATGAATTGTAAAGCAAGCAGACATGAGTAGAAGAAACACCGAGATTTTACCACACTGTAACAGTTTTTTTTTTACTGGGTTTGGGAAGCCCCAGTAGAGGAGAAAATAACTATCGTTAACAGATCTGGTTAAATATTTCAAAGAAACTAATGAATGAAATGATACTTAGAGCCACATCCCATATGTTTCCTATGAGCATAGGTAATCATTATTGACCCTAAATTCAGGTTAAATAAATATCAATCATATTGAAGTCTAAAGATTCTGTGGATGCCACAAAATTAGCCAAGATGACTCACAGTGTCCCTTGAAAAACAGGCCTGAATCAAAGAAACCAGGCATTTAAATGATAACATTTTAAAGAAAGAAATGGAGAGTGGTCTCGAGGACATGTCTCCATTTTCTCTAAGTCTTCTGTTTTCCTACCTGCAGTTGTATATTTAAAGAGGTGGTAATAGTTATGGGACGGAGTAGCTACAATGCAGCAGTTTGCAAAACACTTGAGTGGGTCACCAACTTCGTTGTTTTTTTAACCTGTTCCCTAAGCTTGTGAACCTTAAAGAACAATTTGCAAACCTTCCAGTGACGTGGTAAAAGAACACTAACAGTCCTGTAATGAATTGGAAATCAATAAAGCATTAAAAATGCAAATACATTCTTGTTAATATGATATAATTGTGAAGAACTTCTAGGCAGTCAATTACCATTTAACACAAAAGCCTGTAACGATTTAATTAGGAATCCTTCACCTAATTGAGGTCAAGATTGTTAGCAGTGGATGTCTAATTAGCTTGCTTACTGCAGCTCTTTTCTTTGAAAACTGCCTCAGTAAAATCCTTCCTTGAAAGATATCCATAGCACCAACACGAACATATAAAAGTTGTATGTAAAAGTTGGTAAAATCCGAATGAAGTCTTTATCTGAGTAAATAATATTGTAGCACCACCAGATTCCGATTTTGACAATGTATTATGGATACATATTATCACTGGGGAGAACTAAGTGAAGCTAACAACTTTTGCATCTTCTTATGAGTGTTACACAATTTGAAAACAAACTGTTACTTAAAATGCACCCTTTTATTTCAGAAGGACAAGACAGGACTTGAATTGTCTACTTTTTTCTTCTATGGGTTACAGTGATTATTTTAGACAATAATTGGTTCCATGAGTTAAGACCAAATTAATATGGCATTTGATGTAGTTAAAGTCAATGCTAGGTTGACCAATGCAAACTTAATTGATGACCTCAGAACACAGCAGCACTTCTAAGAGCTGGATAACATTTTTTTTTTCCTGTTTATTTTCCTATTTTGCTTTTGACCAGATTATGGTCTTTCAACATCTAGGTATAAAACTTCAGCTTGAAATATAATCCAAAATAAGGTCATCCAATTAGTTTCCTTTGCCTAAGGAAACAGCCCATTTAATGTTCTTTAAGATTAAAGCTTTCAAAATTATTTCAATGGAAAATACATTAAAATAAATGATTTCATAATAAGCTAACTAGAATCAAGGGAGATTTATTGTTGTAGAGTTTCCTGTCACAGTAATGACCATATTTTCTTCCCTGAAACTCTAATACCCCAAGTTAGTTTAAGACCAAAAAAAAAAAAAAAAAAAAAAAAAAGAGAGAGAGAGCAGTGACCATATCAATTGTATAATTTCTTATGTGCAATGCATATTTCCATGTTTGAAGATCTGACAATTTTTTAGTTTATACTCAGCATATACTGAGTGAAATCTGGCCTCAGAATTGTTTCCAAAATCTACAATTAACATTTAAAATAAATGTTCTATAGAACACATGCTGGAAATGACTAGTATACAGAAGTACACATCCTAATTAAGTCTAGTATCAGCAGCCCCACTTAGAAATGTATATCACACATAGCCCTGGGGTGGTTATTTAAAAATTAAAAATTGGTCACTCATTTTAATGACACTAAAGTCTTTCAATTTTTGTTAGTTACCTCACTCTCCCCGTATTTTTACTTTTGCATTTTAAAAATTACATCTTATAACAGCACAGGTGAAACATTTATTTTTATCTTGGTTCTAAGTCATGAAATTCGTGGTCTACATGACCAATGTGAGTTGTCACACTTTCTTTGAAACCGGTACTATCCGTCCATACTGCTGCTGTTCAGTTCTTTGAACACACCAAGTTCTTCCATGCCTCAAGGCTTTGTCTCAGGCTGTTTCCTCCATTGAAAATGCATCTCCCTCTCGCCTGTATACAGCACTACCTTCTTATCATCTGTTCAGTCATCATTTAGATATCACTTCAAATGACATCTGAAGATCTAAGACATTACATAGTATTAACTTTAAATAGGGAAGTTCTCTGACATTCAGTGTGGATTTTAAGATTGGAGAGGAAAATCTATCCAAAATCTTCCAAGTCTGGACATGCAACCTGTGCCCAATGCATATCTTGTCTACATCCCACTACTACAATTAGAGTAGTTTCTTCAGGTCGTCTCAGAGACATGGGTCATGGTTATCAGGGGATTCTAATGTGGTCATCTACAGTCCTGTGACTAGGTGTAAGGCTCAGACTGCGAAAATGATCAGTCGAGTAATGCTAAAACTGTGGTATCTGGGTATTCATGTCTACATTGTTATTCCTTCAGTCCATCAGGCTAGAAATGTATGTCGTTCATATTGTTTTTATTTTTTCCCATTTCACACTACAATAACCAGCCTATGCTTAAATTTATTGTAAGCTATGTACCTATTTTACCTATCCTATGCCTACAGTGGTAACCACCCCCTTCCCTTCGTATGTTTTCTTTTTCTCATTGAGAATTGAGTTAATTCCACTGCTTTTATTTCATGGAAAGCAACAATGTTGGAGAAGGACAGGTAAGAGAGGGAAAAAGCCAAAATTTTGCTAGAGAAATAAAAAGATAATATTTTTCTGATTGAATGAGTTTATTCATTCACCAAACACTTATTACTAGCTATCTCTCTTGAATGAAGATAGGCTGGGATTTATGCTAGGAACTTTTCGTTCCAAATGTGAATATTTAGCTTTGCTACCCTTTGGTAGAGAACTGTAGCTCCTTTATAAATCAGGTGACTGATATATCAACCAGTCCCACCTCTTGACCTCTCTACCTGTTTTGCAAGATTCTCAATCAGTAGCTACTACATGGACCATATAATTTTAGACATGAAGATTATAGAGAATAGTACTCTGAATTATGTGATATTTTAAACATTTACTCGTTGACCTTGGCATTTTTATGAATATATTTAAAATTAGGTCCTCCTTCTCTTCAACTTTATTTTAAATTTGATTCTAAATAAGTATTGATAGAAAACTAAAGTGTGAATAAAAATACAGAATGAGGCATGAAAATACAGAAGTAGAGAAATACGCTTATCGAAGTAAAAAATGTTTAAAAGTTAACTTGAAAATCCATAAAGAAAAGCCCTTAAAATTGCTTGAATCAGTTAAAGTCTTATTCACAGTAATCAAAAAATGGCATTTTTATACAATACCAAAGTTACAGTCATAAAAGAGGCAAGTACTTCTCAACATATTAGAAACTGTCCCTCTCAAGTTAGCTGTCTATGCACAACAATTATGTGGTAATCACATTCACTAGAGACTTTTCTGACTGTGTCCCTTCCAATAAACATGGTAAGTCTATTATGTATAATGTGAATGATGAACTACAATCAGAAAAAGGAAAGTAAACAAGCATTTTGTGCCATAAAAAATAATTTAGTTTTAAATTAGAGTCATTCCAATGAAATCTGGCCTAAAATAGTCAGCCTAGCTGATGTTACAATTCTAGGAGCTTCTGAGAGCAAGGGGAAAAAAAAAAAAGGAAGCCAACTCTTTGGTTATTTGAAGAAGCAACATGTGTTCTAAAATCTTTTACACAGAATGCCAATATTAGGTAAAATAAGTCATATAGTATGGATAAACTGACATATTTTAGCATACTTCTTTGTGTTCAAAATATTCAAATACACTTTTACAATGAAGAACTGGTAAAGTTTTGATTTTCCACAACGTTTATTTTAGCTTGTTAAAATACTGAAATATTTTTAACATGGTCTACCTCATAATGAACCTAAATGGAGGCATATTTCCTACTAATAAAATACAATTATTTTCAGAGAGAATAGAAAATTGTATCCTTTTCATTTTAATTTAAATGCAATAATTACTTCTTTGATTTTTATACTGCTCTAACAACCAATTATGAGTCATTATGTGGTTACTATGTTTATTCTTTCATCCACCCATTTCCTCCTAATTCTTTTTGAATAAGTGAAAAATCATACTATGATTTGGTCTATGTCATACATTATTTTTATAAATAAATTCTCATCACTATATACAACTATGAGGACTAACTACCAACTCTTTACATTTCAGAAAGATGGAGGATGTTTTTCAAATCTTGACATTCTCTTTGAATTTCTCCTTTCTTTCTCTCTTTCCTTTCTCTCTTTCTTTTCTTCCTTTCCTTTCCCTCTTGCTTTTCTTCCTTCCTTCCTTTTTCTTTCTTTCTCTCTCTCTCTCGTCTTTCCCTTTCGTTTCTTTCCTTCTCTTTTCTTTCTCTCTCTCTCTTTTTTTTTTTTTTTGAGATGGAGTCTCGCTCTGTCACTCAAGCTGGAGTGCAGTGGCATGATCTCAACTCACTGCAACCTCTGCCTCCAGGGTTCAAGCAATTCTTATGCCTCAGCCTTCTGAGTAGCTGAGATTATAGGAGTGTGCCACCGTGGCCGGCTAATTTTTGTATTTTTAGTAGAGATGGGGTTTCACCATATTGGCCAGGCTGGTCTCGAACTCCTGGCCTCAAGTGATCTGCCCACCTTGGCCTCCTAAAGTGCTGGGATTACAAGTGTGAGCCACTGTGACAGGCCATGAATTTCTTTATCTAAGACATATTCAAGTGGATATGAATCTAAAGCGACAATAGTTCTCCAGGAACAGCAAGTAGGAAAATCTCTTTTATTTGGGCAATTGGGGAAGGGGTACAGAAATGGAGAACTGATTGTTATTGGATAAATTTTATTTTTTTTTAGATGGCAAGAAACAGATATAATCAGCTCAATAGTTTGGCTGAACTGTTAGGAATCAGTGCAAACCACCACAGAATCTATATACCCTAAAAGTAACATGGTCATCCTGGCATTGTGGCCTCCTATCTAGTTGAGTGGGGCTCCCCCAGTAATTTATGTCCAAACCAAGGCTTCGTCTTTACCTTTGCATGCAACTTGTACATTTGTTCCACAGCACATAGTTCTATTCCACTTATTGTGAATAATTAGTTTCCTCACATATACAATGTTTGATCCACAATTTTTTTTTTTTTTTTTTTAAGACAGAGTTTCACTCTTATTGCCCAGACTGGAGTGCGACGGTGCGATCTCGGCTCACAGCAACCTCCACCTCCCAGGTTCAAGAGATACTCCTGCCTCAGCCTCCCCAGTAGCTGGGATTACAGGCATGCGCCACCACACCCGGCTAATTTTGTATTTTTCTCCATGTTGATCAGGCTGGTCTTGAACTCCCGACCTCAGGTGATCTGCCAACCTTGGCCTCCCAAAGTGCTGGGATTACAGGTGTGAGCACTGCACCCAGCCAATATTAAGTTATTTAAATGCAAGGGTGAGCTCTTTCTTTAAAAAAATAAAATCTGTGATTAGCTTATTTTATGGCTTAAACTCCTTTATTGCCATATTCTTTGTTTTCAGTTTTCTTGACTAATGTTCACTGCTCTTTGTCTGACACATATATCTGAAGTAGAGCTGGGAAAAGGCAAAATAAGAGTGAATTGTGATTGGAACATAATTTTAGGAAGGTAGGATTGAGATATGGTATTGAGATTTCCTCACCTGGAAAAGGGGGACAATTTTGGGATGATGTAGGGAGTAAGTAAAACATTATGTACCAAGTTTGTGTATGTGTGTGTGTGCATGTGTGTGTGTGTGTGTGTGTCACCATGTCAGAAAGGTAAGATTTTACATGACGCATATTAAATGCTCTTTCACGCATATTTCCTCTCTGTGTGAAGACTTAAATTTTACCTTCAGCTGCCCGAGTAAAAGATCCTCAACAAGTATGTATCTAAAATTTTAAAAGGAGTTAGACATAAAATAATTTTAAGGAGTCTACAAAGACTTATAAAGACTTTAATATCTTTGTGGTGACAACAGAAACATCCAACTTTCATCAGGGAAGTCAGACATAAAAGAATTTTAAGGAGTCTTCAAAGACATAAAGACTGTACTATCTTTGTGGCGAGAGCAAAAAGATTCAAACCCCATCAAGACCACTCCTGCCCTCCAGTCCTGCAACTGCACCTATTATCTCCAAACCTTCCCATTGTTTCTTCTTGTCTTAGGCCGTGAAAGGTATTTCACCCTAATGCAGTGTCTGAAAGTGAATTGGATAGAGACAGTGGCTATTTACAGTGACCATTCTTTTTAAAGGCAAGGGGCCCTGCTTTCTTTCATAAAGTGATCATAAAAGTTCTGGACGTGTCTACACCAGTTTGTAACACAGTTTGGCCATGATATTTGGGAACACAGAATGACAGTCCTTAAGCCACTGAATAATTTGAAATCATAAGGGGCAATTCAGAGGTGAGAAGTAAGGGAAGACACGTGAATTGGTAGTAGCCACCCAGATGACTTCAGTTCTTAAAGGCTGAGGGACTAAATAGGGGTAAAACAGGGAAAAATCCCTCGTGATAGTTATTGAAGAGTATTTTAAGTATGTAGGTGTCTCAGAAAGACAAACATGCATGTTCTCACCTGTGGGATCTAAAAATCGAAACAATTAAACTTAGGGACATAGAGAGAAGGATGGTTGCCAGAGCCTGGGAAGAGTAGTGGAGGGTTTCGGGGGAGGTGGAGATGGTTAATGGGTACAAAAAACTAGTTAGAAAGAATGAATAAGACCTATGATGTGATAGCACAATGAGGTGACTATAGTCAGTAAGAACTGTACATTTTAAAATAACTAAGAGCGTAATCGAATTGTGTGTAACACAAAGGATAACTGTCTGAAGGGATGGATACCCCATTCTCCATGATGTGATTATTACGCATGCATGCCTGCATCAAAACGTCTCATGTACCCCATAAATAAATACACCTAATATGTTCTCATAAAATTAAAAAAAATTTTAAATCCAAAAAAGCAAAAACAAACAAAAAGAATGTAGGCACCTGATGTTCAATTTGATGTGATATTTGTTGTTCCTATATGTACCCCATTGTCTCTCCGAAATCCTAATTCTTCAAGTGGATGACTGCTGTAAGCAAGGCTTTACTGTGTTTCAGTGATTACGTAGAAGTTGAGGAATTTTTCTGAGTTGATACCATGCGGACCAGAAACCAGTACACCCAGGTCCAAGAGATGATCTGAACCTATGAAGGATGACTGGAGAGGCTGGCCAAGACACTTACTGCTACTCAGGAAGTAGCATACATTTTGGAAAGCATTGTGAACATATGAAAAGACAGGGTTTTGTATTTTGAGCCAGTTTTTCTGGCAGGAATGCATCAGCTGACATTTAGATTATAGAGGAAGTGGTTAACAGAAGAGTGGTTTACATGATAAAATGGAGCCATCAAAATTAAAATGGGACTGTCTGTGGTTACTAGCAGCCCGGATTATAGAACGCAAGGGAGTTGAGTAGAAGCCAGTGCTAGGGGATTGGCAGCCAAGAAGCAGGGAGGAACTCAGTCACCTGCCAGGAGACGACTGATGCTTGTGTAGGGAGAGGAAGGGGGTTGACAGGAAAAGATGAGGCTGCTCCATGAGCTGAGTGTCTTGTCACTCACTTCTTGTCTGCTGTCATTTTTAGTGCTTTGCAAGACACCTCGCTCTCCTGCCCTCACCTGCTATCATCATGTTCCCTTCCAGTCCCAAAGCTTGCGCAGCTTGACCATCCTTGAAGGTAAAAGATAGTTGAAAGGACAATGAAGTATGCAGTGGACAATGGGACCAACCTCATGGCATAAGGTCAAGGTCAACTGTGACCCCTGAAAAAAACTCTGTACTTGACCAAACATTAGTTATATTTCTCTGTGCACCCTTTTTGAGTAGGCTTTGACCTTGGTCTTCAGTGTCCATTTTGTTCTTGCTGGACTTATGGGGCCTAGACTTAGCAAGAACCCTGTTAAGTCAGTTTAGCAATAATCTGCCCCCTCCTTGATCAATGCTGATATTTTATCACTGCTGACATCTAACCAAGTCCTTCATCTCTCAGCTTTGATATGTAGGTCCTTGGCCTGTCTTAGCAAGAATCCCCCTATTCTTGCTGTTTCTTCTTAGTAATCAACTGACTCCCTCCCACTTCTCATTGGCTATAAATCTCCACTTGTTCTTGTTGTATTTGGAGTTGAACATAATCTATCTTTCCTATTGCAATACCTCTTTTGCAATGACCTTAAGTAAAGTCTTTATCATTTTAACAAATGTCAGAATAATTATTCCTTAGGGTCCTACATAAGAGAGCCCTGCAACCAGGCGTCGTGGCTCACACCTGTAATCCCAACACTTGTGGGAAGCTGAAGTGGGAAGAGACTCTGTCTCTAGAAAACAAACTTTAAGAATTAGCCAGGTGTGGTAGCATGTGCCTCTGGTCCCAGCCACTAGGGAGGCTGAGGTGAGAGGATTGCTTGAACCCAAGAGGTAGAGGCTGCAATGAACTATAACTGTGCCACTGCACTACAGCCTGGGCAACAGAGTGAGACCCTGTATCAAAAGAGAGAGAGAGAAAGAGCCTTTTCTCGCACCAGAGCAGCCCCTGCTCTCTCTTGAGAGAATAGCAAAAACTGCAATTACTTTTGCACCAACCTAATAACTGTTGGACATACAGTAAGATGTGCCAGTTCTAGAATTTTCCCCTTCTGCTCCTGGCATTGAACCACCAGTCCATGACCTGTCTCTGGTTCAAGGAATTGGCGTGATAAGTGGTTTGGAGCATGTCCCAACAGAGGTCCTTTGAGCACCAGGCAGCATCAATGAAGGGTACAGAGGGAGCTGGCTGGGGAAGCTGGGTCTTGTTGTGCTGCTCCATCCCCTCTTCAAGCCATGCCTCCATCCTGGGCAATACACCTGGTGTCCCTACTCCAGCAAAACCCTGTGGAGTTCACAAGATTCAAAGACCTGTTATCAGACATGGTCATCTCTGTTACCAATAGGAAAGGCAGAGGGGAGAAACCTGGGTCTAGGACCCAGGCACCCCTAAAGGAGTGTATTATTTACTATATGCAGTGGACGGAAAAGGGAAGGAGAGTATAAAGAGTTAAAAGTGCAGTTTCTGAAGTGTGTGGATCCTCACTGGAGTTCAGTGAGGAAGCTTCAAGGCATAAACCAGTGAGAGAGTCCACAGGGCAGTGGATGCCACCTGGTTGCAGAGCCTCCTTCCTGGTGAAGAAGTCAGGAAGTAAAAAAAAAAGAAAAACAACTCTCAGGGCACAGTCAGTCAACCTCCAACCTCCACACCTTTCCAGAGCTATCCTCTGAACCAGAGATCCCGCCTCCACCCAGCTAACACCTGTTCACCCTCTTGGGCTGCACCCTCCTCCTAGACTCTGGCCTCTTCACCCAGTCCCACATCACCCTGAACATCAGGGAAACTGCTTTGAGCAGTGAAATGAGGCCTCTGGAGAGAGCACAGCCTTCAGATGAGAGGAATGGCACAGCCTAGGGAGGCACAGCCCTCAGAGTGTGAGTGACAGCAAAGCAGGCTCTGTGATGCACACGACCCGCCAGCCTGCTGTGATGAACTGGCAGTCAGCCCCTTTCCAAGTGTGTGGACAGTTAAAATATGCAGCACTTTGAAAATCACCATGTTTCTTACAACTTTCAGAGTAGTTAAACATATTGACACAAATGGAATCCTGCCTCTCCATAATGAATGAGCTTTTGCCAACCTGGCTTCTTGGAAACAGCCATCCTGTCTCTGTTTAATGTCCAGCATCAAGTCTTCTCACCACAGTTAGTTGAAATAGCTCATAAGAGTAAAGTTATTGCTGTAATTATTCCGGCTGTGAATTGTGGTGCCCACTTAGAAATACAAGTTTACTTTGCAGCATTTTCTGAATTGCCAGATCTCAGTCTGCTCCTGGGCACACGCCCGAGCTATGGGACTGGAGCGCTGAGTCTGGTCCTCACCCGACTCCCGGAAATATCTGTCTCCTCCTTTTCTCAGAACACATACTTCTTGGGAATGAGAAGTCCACCACTCTTGCATTTCACTCTTTCCCAGTAAGTATCTATGCCTATAGTATCGTGTTGGTAAAAAAGTAATTGCAGTTTTTGCAATTTAAAATTTAAAAAAATGCCATTAAAAATTTTTAATGGCAAAAACTGCAATTACTTTTGCACCAACGTAATGAATATTTGAATACCAGTCATTATAAAAATTTAAAAATAAATGAGTAGAATTGATTATACTCTTAGGAAGAGAATTGTAAATGTCCTTTGCATAAACTTTTAAATAATTCAAATTTGGAAAGAAACCTTCAATAGTGTTTTCATGTGTAAGTCATTCATGACAGATTGATTTATCTGCTGATTAATGTATTCAAGGCTGATCAATTCAAAGGATAAAATGTCACAGAGTTCTTCAGTTTTTACTCTTTGGTTAATCATATTCATCACATATCATTTTTTTAAAATATGTTTTCAGGACCATTTTCAACATACAGGAAAATTGAAGATAGTACAGAGGGTTTTTATATAGCCTACACTCAATTTCCCTGAATATTAACACAATATATTAGTATGGAACATTTTTTACAGTCAGTGCACCAGTATTCATACATTTTTATTAAGTAAAATCCATACTTTTTCATATTCCCTTAGTTATCACCTAATGTCCTTTTTCTGTTCCAGGAAACCATATTACCTTTAGTAGGTCTGTCTGCTTAGACTACTCTTGACTGTGATGGTTTCTCGAAGTTTCCTTTGGTTTTTTTTTTTTTTTTTTTGATGACATTGACAGTTTTTTAGGAGTACTGGTCAAGTATTTTATAGAATGTTCCTCAGTTGGGGTTTATCTGGTGTCTTTACTATGATTAGACAGGGGTTATATGTTTTGGAGAGGAAAACCATACAGAAGATGCCACTGTCATCACATCATATCAAAGGTGCATCCTATCAATATGATTATCACTGTTGAGGTTGACGGAGATCATCTGGCTAAGAAAGTGTTTGACAGGTTTCATCACTTAAAGTGACTCTTCCCCCATCTCCTTTCCATACTGTACTTTGTAGGAAGCCATTATGCACAAACCAGACGTTTAAGTTGTTGAGCTATTCTCCACCTCCTATGGCATGGCATGTCTACATACATTATTTGTAATTCTTCTGCACAGAATTTTTGTCTCTTCTCATCTGTTTAATTTATTTATTCAATCAGGTACTTATATTAGTATGGTATAATGGATGCTTATTTTATATTCTGGGTTATGATACAATACTACTTCCTTTTTTGTGTTGCTCAAATTGTTCCAGCTTTGGCGACTACGAGCTCTTTCAGGATAGTTGGTTTCTACATTCATTTGACATACCCCCAACACTCTCTCTCTCGCGCGCGCGCTCTCTCTGTGTGTGTGTGTCTGTGTGTGTGTGTGTGTGTGTGTGTGTGTGTGTGTGAGCACTTTTTTACTTTCTGGCACTACAAGATGTTACAAGCCTGTCTTATAAATTTGTTTACCCCAAGGCTAGAATCAGGCATTTCTCCAAGGATCCTTGGTTTCTTTAACGAAGAATGATATTAGAAACCAATATCTGTGTGCTTGTGGCTACTGAGTGTTTCCTCTGGATGCTCTGAGCTGGCAGGATAAAGAAATAGATGAGTGTACACTAATTCATGTATATACACATATCTATACACATTTCTATAAGTAACCATCCATATCTATATTAAGCTAAACCTGAGTTCACACTGATGTATCCACTGCTAACCCATTACAACATGGGTCTTTCTGGCTTCTTCCTTGCTTTGCTATAAACTCCCATTCCAATAATATAAGAAACCTAAATTTCACTATTTGCCATCTACTTATTTAACTGTTCAATTCCCGTATAGATGGATGGCAGTATCAGAATTCTTAACCTGTAATAAACAACTTTATTAACTAGAGTAAAATTCTTAGGCAGAGTTTCTTTTGCACTTAATTTTACAGACTTCTTTCACATCCAAGGTTGCTTATATCAGCAATATTTTCCCACATTCCCTTTGGTGAGACTGTCCTGTTACAACATTTGTAATAGATTTAGGTTGTTTTGTTACATTTGAATTCAATCTTAGGGTTCTCCTGATGTCCTAAATTATTTATGTACGTTAAAGTTCACATTTTGTAGTGTAAGGTTGAATAGGTTTTGATAAATGCATAGTCATTAATTAAAAATTATAGTATTATACAGATAAGTGTCACCACATTAAATTTTTCTGTTTTATTCAACCTGAGCCATACAGTATGTAGCCTTTTCAGACTGCCTTCCTTCACTTAGTAATATGCATTTGAAATTCATCCATATTTTTCGTGACTTCATACAGGCCTTTTTTATTGCTGAATAACTTTCTATTATATGGATATACCACAGTTTACCTATTCACTCGGTGAAGAACAGCTTATTGCTTTCAATTTTGGGAGGTTATGAATAAAGCTGTTACAAACAGTTGTGTGCATGTCGTGGGCCTAAGTTCTTAAATCTGTTTTGTAAATACCTGTGAGTGTGATTGCTGGATCATATGGTAAGATTATGTTTAGCTTTGTAAGAAGATGCCCAATCTCTCTTCCAAAATGACTGTGTACTTTGTATTCCCACTAGCAATGAATGAGAGTGCCTGTTCTTCCTTCTTGCCAAAAATTGGTATTGTCAGGGTGTTTCTGTGGGGTGTTTTTGTTGTTCTTTTTGGACTTTAGCCATTTTAATATGTGTGTGACATTAGAACATTTTGTTTTAATTTGCAATTCCCAAAGGGCAAATAATATTGAGAATATTTTCATATGTTTATTTGCCATCTGTGTATCTATTTGGTGAGGTGTCTGTTTAGATCTTTTGCCCACTTATTAACTGGGTTATTTTCTTATTTTTGAGTTTTACTTTTTAGCTTATTTGGATATTTTGGATACAAGCCTTTATTACACATGCATTTTCAAAATGTGTTCTTTCAGTCTATAGCTTTTACTTTTTTAAACAATGCTCTTTGCAGAGTAGAAACTTTTAATTTTAACAACATATAATTTAACAATAATTTCCTTCATTTTTTTTGGTATTACATCTAAAACTCATCACCAAACACAAGATCACCTAGATTTTCTATGTTTTCTTTTAGAATTTTCATAGTTTTGCATTTTCCATTGAGACCTATGATCCATTTTGAGTTAGTTTCTGTGAAAAGTGTAAAGTCTAGGTCTCAGTTCAATTTATTGTAGGATATACACATCCACTTCCTTCAGCAGTATCTGTTGAAAGACTATCCTTTCTCCATAAAAATCTCCTTTGGTCGTTTGTTAATAAGTAATTGTTTATATGTGTGTGGGTCTTTTCCGGCTTCTGTTCTCTTCCACTGGTCTATGTGTCTCTTCATTGCCACTATCACATTGCCTTGATTACTGCTTGATTACTGTGGCTTTATGAACAACTCAAAATCAAGTATTGTGAGTACTCCAAGTTTGTTTGTCTTCAATATTTTGTTGGCTATTCATGGTCTTTTGCCTTTCCAAATAAACTTTAGAAAGAGTTTGTTTACATCTGCAAAACATCTTGCCGGGATTTTGATTGGCATTGCATTGAGTCTCTGAATCTAGTAGAGAACAACTGGTTTCTGACAAATCCTAAACCTTCTAATACATGAACACAGAATATCTATCCATTTATTTTTATCTGCTATGATATATTTCATCAGAGTTTTGTGATTTGTATATTTGATCCTGTACATATTTTGTTATATTTATAAGTAACTTATTTTTTGGTGCCATTGTAAGTTGTATTCCTTTTTCTAATTGCAAGTTCCAAGTGTTTACTGCTAGTCTATATGTGTATTAGTCTTTTTTTTTTTTTTGCATTTGCATTGTGACAAAGAAGTACCTGAGTCTGGGTAATTTATGAATAAGAGGGGTATAATTGTCTCATGGATCAGCAGGCTGTGTAGGAAGCATGGCATCAGTATCTGCTTGGCTTCTGGTGAAGCCTCAGGCAGCTTTTACTCATGGCAGAAGATAAAGCAGGAGCAGGCATGTCACATAGTAAGAAAAGGAACAAGAGAGAGAGGGGAGGTGCCACGCTCTTTTTAAAGAACCAAATCTCTTGTGAACTACCAGAGTGAAAACTTACTCATTACTATGGGGATGTCACGAAGCCATTAATGAGGGAACCACTTCCATGATTCAATACCTCCCTCTAGGGCCAGTCTCGAACATTGGATATCACATTTATACGTAAGATTTGGAGGGGACATACATCTAAAACATATCAATAAGAAAACAATTATTATTGTATATTATCATTGTACCCTGCCACCTTGCTATAACTGCTTATTAGTTCCAGGAGTTTTCTAGTTTATGTATAACATTGATAATCTTGCCAAGTGCAGTGGCTCGATGCCTGTAATCCCAGCACTTTAGGAGGCTGAGTTTGGCTCTTTCTTATGAAGTTAAACATAGATTTATTATCTGATATAGCAATCACGCTCCTAGGTATTAACTCAACTAATTGAAAAACTTACTTTCACACAAAAATCTCCCTGTGATTGTATGTAGCAACTTTGTCCATAATCGCCAAAAACTGAAAGTAACTTGGATATCTATCAATAGGTGAATAGTAAATGAACTGTAGTATCAATAGGTGAATAGTAAATGAATTGTAGTATATCCCCACAGTGGAATATTATTCAGCAATGAAAATGAATGAGCTACTAATTCATGCAAAACCATAGATGACTTTCAAATGCATTTTGCTAAGTGAAAGGAGCTAGAATTAAAAGGCTACAAATTGTATGACTACATTTATATGACATTCTGGAAAAGGAAAACCTACTAGAAAACTGACCAAGGGTTGTCAGAGGTTTCGACAGGGGACAGTGACTGACTAGAGAAAGCACAGAAGACTTTTTACAGCCGTAGAACTAACCTTTATGACTTTGTACAGGTAGATACATGATGCTGTGTATTTGTCAAGTCCATAAACTGCAAATCATAGAGTGAGCTTTAATGTACGCAAACAAAAATAAATCAATCAGGAGATTTGGAACCCCAGAATGGAATGCAGACTGTGACAAATGACTCTCCCAGTAATAAAAATGCATGAAATACTCTCAGTGAGATTGATGTAAAGAAAATTATGATCTAACATAGAAAAACATGATTTTGAAAAATAATGTTTTGACTCGAAATTATAAGGCTATAGACCAAAAGAACTATATACATAAACACTGTATTCCAGCTGGTAAATTTGTTTCTCATAAGGTTGTATTTTAATTTTGAAAATGTTTACATGTACTGGGTTTGGATAAATATGCAAATAGGTAGTGGATGGTAGGAGACAGGCTTTTCTGCTAGAGAGTGAAATGATAGATTAATAAGTATGAAAAGCTAGACTGAACACCATGGTATGGGATAAGAGTCAGAGATATCAGTATGAACTCATTTTATTAGGTTGGTGCAAAAGTAATTGCAGTTTTTGCCCTTACTTTTCATGGCTAAAACCATGACTACTTTTCCACCAACCTAACGGCTTACCATATGTAGATGAATACTTACCAAAATAATTATAAATATGTGTATGTGCATAGGTTAGTATCCTCATACACTACTGGCCTGTGATGGCCTAGAAGCAAGGACTCGAAGTACCAATGAGCACACCAAGTACTCCAATATTGGCCTCAAAATACGATTTCCATTACAAGGAAATCAAGTTTGCTTAGAGAAATAACTGATTCTAGAGATGGTGCAGAGGAAATACAAGATGTATCTGGAGGATCTTGTAGTAAGAGGAAATGAGGGAGTGTTAGAAAAACAAAAACATGGGGGTATGTCAAGGGGATACAGGAGCCAATGTGAAACTGAAATAAAGACAGAACTAAAATAACTTCAGAAACAAAATAGCATTTTATTGGACTGTAACCCCAAGTATAATATGCATGTGTTATACTGACACCAATGAATAATTGAACGGATGAATAAATATGCAAGAAGAAACTTCCTTACTGAAATATTCTACCTACATATATAGATAATCCCCCCCTTTTTTTTTTCAGGGAAACTTATCCTTTCCCCAAATCTATTGAATGTAGATTTAGTTCCTTTCTGCCAAAGAACAGACTAGGGAAAGATAAACGGAATAATTTTAAAGTGGAGAAACCTGCCAAGCCCCACCTTTATCAAATGATGGTTAGCGTCACAGTGAGGTCATATCGTTAATATGTACTCCGTGATGTGAGGTGACGAGAAATGCACTTTATATCTGTGCTTGTTCTCCCCCAAACCCATGAACTCAATCTAATCATGAGAAAAACTTCAGATGATCCCAGACTGGGAACATTCTACAGGACACCTGGTAGTACGCCTAAAGTCCATGAAGGCTGTGAGAAACAGAGAAAGGCTAAGAAACTGTCACAGATCAGAGGACACTGTGAGCTATGATGACTAAATATAATGTGATATCCTGGATTGAATCCTGGAATAGAAAATAGGCAGTAATGGAAAAACTGATGGAATCCGAATGAAGTCAAGACTTCAGTTAATAGTAATGTTCCAATGTCAGGCTCTTAGTTTTGACAAATGTACCATGGCAACATAAGGTGTTAATAACAATGAGGGAAGCTGGAGAGTGTATCAGAATTGTCTATACTATCTTTGCCACTGTTCTGTGCATCTAATAGTATTCCAGTACAAGAAGTTCATTTTTTAAAAAAGAAACTGGTGTTTCGAAATTTAAAATAAATAGTCTCTTAAGGAGGATATATATTCAGCCAGTGATAATCAAACAAATGTGGACTAACTGGAATGACTATATTTCTATTAATGAACAGTGTAAATCAAAAGTAGAGAAATATTTCTGACCTTCAAACCTGAGGAAACCATAAAAATATTCAAGATCTCATTATTTTTGTGTGAACCAAGATATCAAGCAGAATTTCTTTAATTTAGAGCAGATGGTATTCCATATTTCTTTCCTGAAATTCTAGATTTTGTGAGCAAGGCTGTTTTTGAATTTAACTGAAAGAAAAAAAAACACAAAAGCTTAAAATGTATTAAGCTTGTTAAATATTGGTGGTTTCCCCAATCATACTGGATAAAATATGAGTTATTTTTGCCATGATTGGTGGCTTACTCTTGAAGACATTAAAGCTTAAAATAAACACAGTCCAAGAAAGCTAGAGAAAGTGTTTCCAATTTAGAATTATTCATAGAGAGAATACAGCAAAAGTAACAATCACACAATGTCTAATCTCCCACTTTATACTTAGTCCTTATTGATATGTTGTATTATGGCTCTAAATAATATATAAAGATATGTATTACATCAATGTGGATGCACAGAAAACATGACGCAGTGTACTAAACTATATAAAACTGTGATTTCTATTACAAGAAAAATGCAATTAATTTATTTGTATTTTTAGCATCTAATAAGTAATAGATAGCTCTGAATGACCAATTGTGATGTTATCAATACTATGTAGTAAAGTCTGTGATGAAAATAGACAATCATATAAATTTCTTAAATTTTATAATAATCATATTCCATTTGGAAAATAAGAACTTGTATTTTAATTTTCTTTCTTTCTCATACCAATTTTCTAGTATTTGGCATGAATTGTATCTCATTAACAGAAGCCTAAAATTGAAAGTAGAACAGCTGGAGTATTGAATCAAGAAGCCTCAGTAACAAAAATTAAAGCCTTGTATTTAATTACTTAATATAGTCTGCTAATTATTACAGAAACCACTTGGTTTAGAACAGTATGAATTATATTCTATTTTATCTTATATGCCACATAGAGGAGAATGTGGTGATGCGTATTCATTTTTTCCCTTTTAAAATACTTAAACTCCTTTCCAATTCAGTTAAGAAAATGAAGCATAAACCATAGTTCAGGATGAGTTTGGCAACACAGAAAGTGACATTATTCTGCCCTCTTCTATCTAATCTACCTCTACTAAAGGGTAAATCTGACATTATTCCAACTACCACTAAAACTGTCAGAATATCCTTGAAAATAGCATTTTAAAAAATCAATAGTGCCCCTTCACATCTCTTAAATTGGTCAGTTTTGATTGGCCAGTTCCCTGAAATTCTTTGGGATTCACTTGAGTATAGATGGCCTAAGCTAGTCATTATGAAAGTCATTAAAGAGAGATGCCAAATTTAGAGATCAAGATATTGCAGGAACATATTAAAATATGTCCTCAGGTGCTGCTTATGAGGGATAGCATGATTTCTTCAATGCAGTCACCTTTCAAATCATAGAATGTAGATTTGCAAACGCGTTTCATTTATAGGGTGATATAAAACAAATGGAGAAAACCATCTATGATTTCTAGTGAAAGACAGTATGTACACATAGGTCTCTCCTAGGTCAAGAGCTCTACTACGGGCTGCTTCTCTGACTTTGTATGTTTCTAGTCTCAAGACATAGGACTTAGAAGGATCCTGGTGGGGGTCTTCATCTTTGCCTCTCATATTTGTCAGATAATGATATCACCCCCTACCCCTACAAATAACATGACCGAACGGCAAGTTGTCTGTTTTGTTTGCACTGAGATGATATCTGTGCCATTTGTATTACAAGTTAAACTTACTCTAATTAATTTCCTCTTAGGGTGTGGAGGAGGGCATCATTCCAGTGTCTTGGTCATTCACTTTCTATTGTGAACAGTGATCTATACCTGCAACACCTGATTGATAGAATAAGATAGGGGAACTTTATCCCCAAATATGCCATTTACATATTCTATAACCTTGAGCAAATGCCAATAAGCCAGACTTTTCCACTTGTTAGATGTGGGTGATGATGGAATGTTACTTTGTAAGCCTAAAGAAGGTTTGCATAAGAGATACAGGAGGACTAGTGACAGTAATCTCCTTGCAAGTATAAAGAGCATAAAGATGCTGAAAGTAGTGTGAGAGAATAGCAGCTGTCCTTGAGAACCCACATAGCAATGATATTTTCAGCCTGATCCAGGAAGCCGCCATTACTGTATTCCCATTATCCTTTATGTATTGATTTCAGGGAAGGTAATATTTTCAACACTCATTGCTGTGAAAAATGATTATTATTATTTTTTTTTACACACAGAGACTTGTGTTTTCAAACAGGAAATAACAGCAGAAGAAGACATTCTTTAGAAAACATTTTTTTATTCCTAAGCAAGTGTATACACACATTTGTATAAGACACAAAATAATAATAAATGCAGGAATAAATAGTATATGCTACATATGTATGTACTCTAGAAACACACCTTCAAATTGTTCTAGTTGCCCTTAAAATGTCATTATTCTCCTAGTTGTAGAGACTTATTTGCTATGATGTGCTCCGTACAGTATTGCAATCATGTTAAAGGAAGACCAAATGTCACATGCGTGCAGACTGTGTCTCGACAATGAACTTGGATTTATTCTGTAAGGTGGTCTATGGGACAGGCTTGGTAGCCATAGTTTTAAATATTGCAGTGGTGTTGGGGCTAGGGGACTCTAGTTCTGGAAGGCAAGTTCCGCAATGCTTCTGCTTGTGTAAGACCCTCAAGATAGCTTGCCCAGAGAGGGAAATGCATGCACTATGGCACAATTTCACACACTCAGACATCACAGGGAAAGTTAGGGTCTACGCCACTGATCCTAGCCAACATCCCTTCATTAAATTACCTGTGCATGTGAGATAGGGATAGCAGCGTTGTGCTCTGACCATGCCATGGGGGTTGAATGCTTAAATAAGGACCCACTATTGTAGAACATCAGGAACCCTGATGCAGGAGCCTGGATGGATAAGTGAGTAGCTTCCTGTTTGGCAGAATCATCAGTCAAAACTTCTTAGACATTATGGAAGTGTGTGAGGCTGCTGTGCTCTGATGGTCTGGGGCTTTGCATCCCTAATTCCATAAGGATTCCTTCGGATCCAAGGAGAGCAGGGTCTGAGAGCCATGACCAACTCCTCTATCCACATGCCTTGGAAGGGTCTATCTCTCACCCTTGGATGCTCCTTTGCTTAGCAGCTAGGGAACCCTCCTGCCCCTTCCCCTTCTGCAGTTCACTGGCCACTCCGGACATCCAGGAGGCACCGTCTCCAGCTGACCTCACCTACCACCATCTCAGCAATACTTGGCTGCCTAGATGGAAGAATTTGCACTCCTGCTGCATGAACTTCCTCAGAACCAACCTTCCCTCCTCTTAGGAAGGAAGTTTTTTTCATTTGTGATTACTATTAATAAGAACAGTATCACGACAAGGTACAGGCACCTGCCATTTCTGGAGCTGAAAACAATTTCTAGTGCCCCAACATCTGATTAGCCAACAGATTTTAGGGGATACGCTTTACTCGACGATTAAAAAGAGGCTTTATAAGACAAATATCTCACCCAGGTGGAATGAGCTGAAAACTGACACAAGCTCAGAATGCCTGGATAGTCAATTGACTTAAGTGTCCAGGGATCTTCTGAAATAAACACTTAAATGATTTAAACAGAGTTGGCTAGTCATTTTTGTGTCTGTTCATGGAGTCTCAGGCCTGCGAGACACATGCAAATCTAAACTATAGCCCACACTGCAAGAAATAGTACTGAATCAAGAACGTAGCTATCTTATGGGTTATCTCTTCTGATAACTCTCTTGTTAAACAACTGTTTTCTTTTTCTATGAGCTTGCTTCAGGGAGTAATATTTGTTTGTTTATTTGTTTGTTTTAATAAATAATGTTATTAGCAGCAGTCTAATTGTCAAAAACTGGAAACAATCCAAAATTTGTATCAAGGGCAGAAAGAATAAATAAATAATGGTATGCTTATATAACATATGCTATTCAGCAGTGAGAATAAACAAGCTATAAATAAATGCATAATGTGGATCTCTCAGACATAATATTGAACAAAAGAAGCCAGATACAAAAGAACATATACTCTATAATCCAATTGTTTTGAGCTGAAAAAAAAAAAATGAGATCTTTAATTTATGGTGCAAAAAAAAAAATAGCATCAGGAGTTTGAAACCGGAAGGGAACATGAGAGGAGAGTCTGAAATGAACAAAATGTTTATGTCCTAATCTAGGTGGAATATCATCAAATTGCATACTTAAAAATTGTGTTCTTTTTTGAATATGTGCTACAATTCAACAAAAAATTAACAACAACAACAACAAATGAAAAGCAAGCCCATTCAGTGCAAAAGTCCAATCCGAACACCCATATAAACCCCATCCTTTTCTCCCTTCCTCTGTGCACAAGCCCGCAAACCCATCATTCACTCTGGTGATTATGAGACTGTTTGTGGTTTATGCAATTTCACATCATAAATAGCACAACAGCGGAGACAAGAGTTTCACTGCTTTAGCTGTGGCATGGGTACTTTCTTATCTCTTTACATGTCTCATAATTTTTCAACCTACTGGATATTTTGAATAGTACAATGTGGCAATTCTAAAATTCAGTCTTTCCTGTCTAGATGATTTGTGGTGGTTGTTTGTAGACATTGTTTCGCTATTTGTTTGTTTAGGGACTTTCCTGTACAGTCTGTATTCTTCATCATGTGTGACCACTGAAGTCCCTATTGAGTTAGCTTAGTGGTAAGTAAATGATTTCACAGTTTTCTTAAATGCCAAGAACTAGTAAGTACCCCAGGCCTTGTTGAGGGGCTCTGTATGCATCATAAGTTGAGAAATGGTTCAACACTTGGGCAAGCAGTTTATAACTCTGCTTTAGTCTTCACTTCCTGCTTGCACAGAACCTCAAAGTTATCCAGAGGTGACTACTTGGTGCCTTCTCAAGTCTTTTCTAGCACACTCACAATCCTAGGCATATGTGTGACATTCTAGATTCCCAGCAATATGGCAAAGCTTTCCAAAGCCACTAATGTACATAACTGTTATCACTATCTCAGTCACTCAAAATCTTAAAAAGAAAATTGCTGCTAGGTTTTTTGTTTGTTTGCTTTTGACAAACGTTCTCATGTAAAACGCTGTTCAAACTAAGTGCGCCAAGTCAGGTCAAATGAAGAAGAGCCCTGTTAGTGTGGGTTTCTGCAGAACTAGGCAGGTCAAATAATGACAGTTCTCTGAGAATGGTGCTTCGGGGCAGTTCTAAACTTATTCTGCCCCCTTTGGTGTCTGCTATGCTGCTGGCTCTCACTGCCATTGCAGGACTGTTGGTTTTCAAGGTTACCATGGAAGCTGGGAGAGGAGGATGGGAGTAGGGAAAGTTAAAATGTGACAAAGCAGACTGTTCTTGCTGAGATTCAGCTGTTTCTTCTTGAATACATATTCCCTGTGTTAACCTTTTTGGTAAATTTCCAGAGTTCTGAAAAAAAGTTGGTGTTTGTCAATTATGGCCAATGTTCTTATTGTTTCACTGACAAGAGGATGTTTGAATGTTCTTACGCCACTACACCTGCTGATGTCACCTCAGGTCATATACTGGTATTATTTAAAGCATGATTGCAGCCTTTTTCTTTACTTTTCTTACCATTATCTGATGTTTAACCAGAGGTTATAATTACCCACATGATTCCACTTTGTTGAATAAAGTGACAGATGGCTTTGTTAAAAAAAAAAAAAAGCTTAAAAAAATCCATAGTGTTTTGTCTTTAACAGTAGCACACAATAATCTCCAGCTGTTCAACACTGTCACATTTGATGCAAGATCTATAATAATAGAGTATAATTTGTCTTCTGTATTTTTTAAGTGGACATACTGTCTCCATTTGTGCAGGTTTTCTCTTTTTTGTAGTAAGTGTTCACACAAGACTTTTGATAAATAAATCTAATTGGTCTATTCTTGCTTTCATTTTTTTTTCCAAGTGCTAGTGCAAAAATGAACCACATTTCACAATTACTTCCATGATTCTCATGGCATTTCTATTATTTCAGGAATGCCTCTTGTCACTGTGACTGCTAAAGGGGAAACACCTTTCCCTGAGAATTGAATGACTGCGATTAATCTTTCAACATCTCAAAATAATGCTGAATGTTCCCTCCAGTCTTTACTTCAAAACATTGATCCAATCTGTGCATGTTTACTTATTTATGTGTAAATCAAATAAACCTAGCTGCTTCTGGTCTGTGAAATCTTCAAGACTTTTGAGTGCTGTCATCATATGCATCCAGTCTTAGAACCCAATTGATGTGAATAATTTCTGTCTTTCTGTAAATACTTTACCAATAAAATATTATTTACATCTGTTAGTCACGAAATGGGCTATTTAGAACGTCATAAGGGTGTAAATTTAAAAAATATTCTTCACAAAAGATCTGAAAAATACCTCTTTGATCCATTACATGTTCTCTTTGCTAGTCTGTAAAAATTACTGGGCATATTATTTTCAAAAAAAATAAAAACAGTTTTTCATGTAATAGTATTGGATTGATCTTATCTTTCCTACAGTTTACTCTTAACTATCCTTTTTGAATTTTGATATGATTGATAGTGATGAAAAAATACCAATAGTCATCTGAAAGTTAAGAATATCTCAAAATGTCTACAATGTTGTCAAGTAGGGTCAGAGTGAGAGGAGAAGTTAAACAGGAGACAGAAATCAGTCTTAAGTAACTGTGATTAAAGTATCTTACTTCTAAAAATTTTATGGAAATATATCATTAGTTCAGACCATTTCCAGAGCCTTAAAAGCTGTCTTTGCAACTAAGGCATCTAGAAACTTAGGTATATTTAAAGCTTGAGCCCCAGACTTTTCTTCTCATGCTTAGATAACAGAAATTCCTGTGGCCTCCTTAAGGTATAAAGAATAGTCAGTAGTTAAGAGTCTAGTCAAAAACATTAATCAACCCTTCCACCTTTACTGATCCTTTTCCTCCAGGTGGGCTGACAGAAATGAGAATCTATCGGGAAAGCACTACGTAGGTTTTTCTCAATGTCACTCATCTCTCCACCCCATGCAAGCCACTACTTCTGATGCCAGTAGAACTGATGAAAGAGAGCCAGTACAGAAACAAGCAGTAGGAAAGCTCTCACTTAACCAGCACTGTTGTGAACTGGCTTCACTGTTTCCAGACCCAGAAGATATTTAAAAAGCAGACTCTCTCTTTCTTTTTTCTTTTCTTTTTTTTTTTTTTTTTTTTGAGACAGAGTTCCACCCTGTCATCCAGGCTGGAGTGCAATGGCACAATCTTGGCTCACTGCAACCTCTGCCTCCCGGTTCAAGCAATTCTCCTGCATCAGCCTCCCGAGTAGCTGGGATTACAGGCACCAACCACGCCCAGCTAATTTTTTGTATTTTTAGTAGAGACAGGTTTTCGCCATGTTGGTCAGGCTGGTCTAGAACTCCTAACCTCAGGAGATCCACCCACTTCAGCCTCCCAAAGTGCTGGGATTATAGGCGTAAGCCACCGTACCTGGCCAAGTGAACCCTCTCTTTCATGGGTGCTTCTGTGACTCCTTCAGAGCTCCCCTTCCTGTCAATCAGCTGGTTGTGTCCAGCTGCAATCTGAGTGATGTTTTCTGTGATATCCCTTGCCACCCCTCTCTCCACTCCTAGTTTTCTGAGAGTTCAAGCCATAGGGACTCTCTGTTAGAGTTTCATGCTCTTCCAGGTGGTTTACTTGCTCAGATGTCATAGAGGACCCAGGCTGACTCTCACTACCTCAAGGACCACGTCTGGTTCATGAACAATACTCATATGTCTTTTGTACCTACTCAGTGAAAGTGCAGGGTAATTACTATGGAGTCACTTCTTTTCTGCTCCTTTGGCAGTCTTCACAACAGTGTTCTCTCCCTCTCTGCTTTATTTTGTTTTGTTTTGTTTGGTAGACCTCTAAGTTTTAAAACCAGAAATCAGGGGCCAGGCGTGGTGGCTCACGCCTGTAATTCCAGCACTTTGGGAGGCTGAGGTGGGTGGATCACCTGAGGTCAGAAGTTCAAGACCAGCCTGGTCAACATGGTGAAACCTGTCTCTACTAAATACACAAAAATTAGCCGTTCATGGTGGCAGGCGCCTGTAATCCCAGCTACTCAGGAGGCTGAGGCAGGAGAATCATTTGAACCTGGAGGTGGAGGTTACAGTGAGCCAAGATCGCACCACTGCACAAGCATGAACAACAAGAGCAAAACTTCTTCTAAAAAAAAAAAAAAGAAGAAGAAGAAGAAAAAGAAAAAACGTAGAAATCAGATCTCATTCCACCTTTTTCCCCCATTTCAGGGAGTTTGAAGCAAGCTTTCCATGTGGTTCCACAGAAGCCTCACCTTCCACCCTCAAGGTAATGAAGGTAGATAACCCCTCACCCCCACATATACACACAGACACATACTTTTACTATCTCACACACTTCACAAGCTTTTACCTCTTGCATGTTGGTGGGTGCAACAAATAGAACAAATTTATCTGAACAATTTGCCTTCATAAAATTATTTACAATTTTCTACCCTCAAAGTGAGTGAGAATTACTTACTGGCATTTCTTTTTGATATCTACATTTTGATCTGACTCGCAACACACTTTATTATGGAATTTCGTTAATATCTGAGTGTTTCAATAAAAACTTTCAATATGATGCTATTTAATTCTGGGTGACCTTGAAGTAATAGATTCAGAAAGTCTACATAATCATATATGTATATAATCCATTATATATACATATAATTGGCTCGAAGACTATTTCAATATGATTGGAAAATATTTCCCCAAAATGTAGACCTTAGTAGGTCAAAACTGAACCTGCAACAATTATTGAATTTGAAAACATAGTTGTGATGTTGTGGTCATTAATTAATCAGACCTTTTCTTTCTAGAACAGTACCATACAAACATAAGTAAAAAATAAAACTTGTTCTTTGTCATACCTTTTTATGGCTTAAGTTATAAAAATTACAGAAACTAAGTCAGGTATAAATTTTAACTTATGTTTAAATAAAATTTTCTTCTTGCCATATGTCTCTTCCTCATTTTCTCTTTCCACACACACACCAACAGGGACTCTTCTTCCTTCTGATGCTCTGTTCCAACTATGGAGACTTCTACTTATTTCTATAAGATGCAGAGCAAGATTGAAACTAAATGATCTGAAATCGCTACATATTCTTAACAGCCAGTTTCTCCACACTGCATTCGTGCTTAGTAGAAAAAGCAGATTTAATTAGTAAAAGTTAAAACAGCACTGCACAAGATAGTCATTTCCAGCCATTTGTAAATCTATAAAAGATTAAGTTAAAGAGCCAGTTTTGTCTGCAATAATGTAAACCAGTAAAGGTTGGTTTATTTACTATAATTGAGGAAAAATAGGAAAATGCTGAATAACAATAATTCAAATGCATAAGTCATCTATGGCCCTACCACCCTGAACATGCCTGATCTCAAATGCATAAGCTCAGTTTATATGATAAAATATCTCTGTAATCCCCCAACAATTAGGGAAATAAAAGGATAATACTTCCTTGATGAAACTGTGTCAGCAATCTTTCTTATGTCTCTCTCTCCATATCTTCTCATCTGCAAAACAACTTTCCTAACTAGTTTGTTTCCTTTTAAAAACTGTTTTCCTGAAGTAAAATACACTTTAGAATATTACATGTGGGCTTTATGTAAACTGATTACTTCTGTGGTAATTCCAAGGACCTCAAGTGGGAAGATCTATATTCCAAGTCTGAAAAGGTAGCAGATACCTAAATACAAGATTCAAAATGAACTTGGGTACTGTGGCACTCACTGCTGTACTATTTATAATAGCAAAAAATTAATAGCAGCCTAAAAGTCTAATTAATTAACTAAATTATTGTATAGCCATAGAAGAAAACTCCCTGCCACCACTCACATCACATTATTCAAGCATATTTAATAATATAGGAATTTATCTCAATGTTTACATGCTTAACTAATTAAGTGAAATTATCCAAAGTAGTCCTTTTAAGGCATTAGCAGTGTTTTAATAAAGCCTTAGCAAAAAATTTTGAAATATATCTAGCTATGCACCATTTGACCAAGTCAACCGATACTTGAGCATTCATTCTTATTGGAGAGTCATTCTTAATAGAGAACTGTCCTCGTTCCACCTCTTCTTTAAGAACTATCATTTCCCTTGCTGGCTTATATACTGACACTTCATCACATCTTCACACACACATATCTATTTTTATTTGCATAGAATGAATAATAAATATAGAGTAAATTATTTGCTGGACTGACATCAATGAATTGATAGAGTAGGCACTTCCAAGCTTCTGTTCCTCAAGAGAAACACTGAAAAACATGCACAACCTGTCAGAAAAACAAAACAAAACAAAAAACCTTATAAGAACTCTGGAAAACAGTAAAAGATTTGCAACACAAAGATGATTGCTCAGTCAGGAAAAAGACAACTTAAATATGATAGAAAAATTTTCTGCCATTTTTTACTTGCCCTTGCCTCAACATCCCCCCCAGCCTGATGACAGTATAAAAGAAGGCAGGCAGCATTCTCAGTGTGGGGTGATGGTCCCTGCTTCCTGACAGAACAGAGCAGATCCTATTTGTAAACTGTTATGTATGTCTGTTCTAACCTGTCTGGGGATGACACAGGTTCTCACCTCTGTCTTTCTGAGCTTGAAACCCACTGAGGTTGGAAAAGTGAAGGTCATTGCTTGAAAACATTGTAAGGCAAACAAACAACCTATAGATACCTGAGACAAAAAATTATAGTGAGACAGAACATAAAGTATCTAAAATCCACTAGGAAATGCTATGGAGTGGTATTTTGAAAAGCATTCAAAATCACTTATATATATGGGATAATTCAGAAAGGCATACACACTCCAGGGAAAGACACATGCTCAGAAAAGCCTTTCAAAGACAAAATATTTCCCTCAGGCTGAGCCCTAGGCTTAGGGCAAGACTGGCTATGCTGTGAAAGAAAGTCCAGCACAGATCCAAACAGCAGAATGAAAGCATTTTTTTTCTTGGTTTATTTTTTAACTCCTGGAATTCAACGAAATCCCTATCAAAATACTTATTGAATATGAGCTAAAGGGATGGTCAATACAAAACTAGCTTGAAAAGGTCACTAAGTAAATGTACTACTACAACCTTCAACAATTAAAGAAAGTAAACCCTGAAGTGGAGAATCTGATTTAGAAAATTACCACATTATAATATTCAAATGTGTCCAATTTCAAAAATTAAAATCACAAGTTATGCAAAGAAATAGAAAAGTATGGCCCATTCAAAGGGACAAAAACCATACCTGAGTAAGTCCAGGCACTGGAATAACTAGAACAGACTTTAGAGTACTGTACTAAATAGGCTCAAAGAAGTAAAGAAACACAGGGGCAAATAAGGAAAATCAGAAAAATGAGAAAGGAACAAAACAAAAATGCCAGTAAAGAGACAGAAATTATTAAAAGGAACTACACACAATCTGGAAATGAAAACTTAAAAACAGAAATAGAAAAATTCACTTGAGAGGGGTTCAGCAGTAGATTTAAATAGGCAGAAGAAACAATCAGCAAACATGAAGACAGGGAAATTGAAATTATCCAATCTGAAAAGCAGAAAGAAAAATGAATTAAGTAAACAGAGATTAAGGGACCCACGGAACACCATCCAGTGACCAACATATGCATTATAAGAGTCTCAGAAGGAGAAAATAGACAAAAGGATGTTTGCATAAGTCATAGGCATATACTTCCAAAATTTGGTGAAATACATGAATTCATACATTCAAGAAGCACAACAAATTCCATTTAGAACTTAAAGAACTTCACCTCAAGACACATTACAATCAAATTGCCAAAACACAAAGGGAAAATCTTGAAAGAAGTAAACGAAAAGCAACTCATTATGTATAAATGATCCTCAATATGATTAATAATTGATTTCTTATCCAAAACTATGGAGGGCAGAAAATGATTGAGTGACATATTTAAAGTACTAAAAGGACAAAGAAAGTCAACAAACAATTCCACAACTGATAAAACTGTTCTTCAAAAATGATGACAAAATTAAGACATTTTCACATAAACAGAAGTTGAAAGAAGGTATTACCACTAGAACTATTCTGTAAGAAATACCAAAGTCTGCTGACGAGTTGATGGGTGCAGCACACCAACATGGCACAAGTATACATATGTAACAAACCTGCACATTATGCACATGTACCCTAGAACTTAAAGTATAATAATAATAAATAAATTTTTAAAAAATAAATAAATAAATAAATTTCAGTACCCAAAAAAAAAAAAAAAAAAAGCAATACCAAAGTCTGTTTTATCTGATATAAGAATAGTGACTCCTGCTCTTTTTTGTTTTCCACTTGCATGGTAGATTTTTCTTCATCCCTTTACTTTAAGCCTGTAGGTGTTACTACATGTGAGAGTGGTCTCTTGAAGACAGCATACAGTTAGACCTCATTTGTGTGTGTGTGTGTTTTTTTTAATCCAGCTTGCCACTCTATACCTCTTCAATGGGGTATTTGGATCATTTACATTTATGGTTAGCATTAATATGTGGGGTTTTAATCTTGTCACTGTATTGTTAGTTGGATGTTTTGTAGACTTTATCACAGTTGCTTTATAGTATCTGTGGAATATGTGCTTGTGTGTGTTTTTGTGGTAGCAATTGTCATTCTTTTATTTCCATATTTAGCACTGCTTTAAGAACATTTTGTCAAGCTGGTCTAGTTGTAACAAATTCCCTCAGCATTTGCTAGCCTGAGAAGAATTTTAATTTCTCCTTTACATATGAAGCTTATTTGGTAGAATATAAAATTTTTGGTTGAAAATTCTTTTTTAATAAAGCTGAAAATAGGCCCCAGTCTCTTCTGGCTTGTAAGGTTTCTGCTGAGAGGTCTGCTGCTAGCTTGATGGGGATTCATTCGTATATTACCTGAACCTTCTCCCTAGCTGTCTTTAACATTTTTCCTTCTTCATTGATCTTAGTGAATCTGATGACTATGTGCCTTGGGGACGACCATCCTAGAAATTATCTCACAGGAGTTCTCTGTATTTCTTGAATTTGCATGTCAACCTCTATAGTGAGATTGGGGAAATTTTCTTTGACTATGTTCTCAAATATGTTTTCCAAGTTGCTTGCTTTCTCTCCTCTCTCAGGAAAGACAATGAGTCACAGATTTGGTCTCTTTACATAATCCCATATTTCTTGGAGGTTTTGTTCATTTCTTAAAATTCTTCTTTATTTTTGTCTAAGTTGATTCAAAGAACCAGTTTTCAAGCTCTGAGATTCTTTCCTCAGTTTGGTCTATTTTGCTGTTAATGCTTCTGCCTAAATTATAAAATTATTGTAGTGGACTTTTCAATTCCAGAAGTTCAGTTTGGTTCTTTCTTAAAATGGCTAGCTGTCATTCAGCTCTTGTTTTGTTTTATTGGATTTCTTGAATTCCTTGGATTGGGTTTCATCTTTCTCCTGAATCTCAACGAGCTTTCTTGTCATTCACAATCAGAATTCTGTGTTTGTCATTTTGGTCATTTCACGTAGAACCACTGCTGGAGAGCTAGTGGGCTCACATGGAGGTAAAGGGGCCATCTAGCTTTCTGAGTTGCGGAAATTCTTACTCTTGTTCTTTTTCATATGTGTAGGCTGATGTTTCTTTAATCTTTGAAGTTCCTATTCTCTTGATGGTGCTTTTAGCTTTTATTCTCTTTGATGCCCTTGAGGGTTTGACTGTGGTGTAAATTGAGTTTCGTTGATTGGCTTTATTTCTGGATGCTTTCGGAGGGCTAAGACTGAGCTCAGTACTCCTGGGCTGTATGCTCTAACTCTGAGGGGCTGGTACCAGGCCATGGTTTTCTTCTCTGGCCCCTCAAGGTAAAACACTACCTGCACTAGGGGAACCAAGGTTCTGCTGACAATAGAACTGTCAGGGGCCACTGGCAAATGAACTCTGGTAGAGCAGGGGCTGGGCCACAAGTGAAAGTGCTCCAAAGGAATGGCAGGGGCCACAGGTGAATCTCTGTGGCAGGTGGGCAGGGACATACACGTAAAAGTAAAATCCTTCAGCTGAAAATATAAAGATACTAAATGGTAATTTGAAGCCATGTGAAGAAATAAAGAGTTCTAGTAAAGATAACTATATGGGCAAATATAAAAACCAGTATTATTGTATTTCATATGTACAACTCTTTATTTTCTACAGTATTTAAAAGACAGATGCATAAAAGTGTACAGATTTACACTAACATACAATGTATAAAAACATAATTTTTGACAACAATATAAAGGGGGAATAGCAGAGTATATGCTATAGAAGCATATACAGGAGCAGAGTATATGCTATAGAAGTTAAGGTAGTATAAACTCAAACTAGATTTTTTATTAATTTAAATAATTGTAATACCCATTATAATTACACACACACACACACACACACACACACACATCATATACACCAAAAATGAGAATAGACTCAAAACAGCTCACATGAAATACTGAACTAAACACAAGACAGGGAAGGCAAGAAGGCACAAAAAGGAAAGAAATGGATAAATATACAGCAAACAAATAGCAAAAGAGTAGATGTTCTTTCTATCAGCAATTGCTTTAAGTGTACATGAATTATACTCTTCAACTGAAATGCCAGCATCACAGAAATGTATAAAATTATCCAACTATATGTTCTCTATTAGAGACTCACCCAAGATCTAAAACATAGATAGATTGAAAATGAAAGGATGAAAAAAAATATTTAAGACAATCAACCTAAAAGAGATCTGGGGAGGCTACACAAGTATCAAGGAAAAAACGACTTTAAACTGATACTATTCCAAAGACAAAGCAGAATATTTTATCGTATCACTGATAAAATGATAAACATATTGAGAAAATGTAACAATTATAGTCATATATGTGCCAAAAAGTAGAACACCAAAACACGTGACAACTCTATTAATGAAGAAAGGCGTTAGACAAAAACCAACACTCTGTTATGATAAAAATGCTAAGAAAACTAGAAATATAAGAGGACTTCCTTACCATGATAAAAAGAATTTATCAATCTCATAGCTAATACATACAATGCTGAAAACCTGAACATTTTCCTTTAAAGTATAAACAAGACAGGATGCCCATTTTTACCACTTATATTCAGCATTGTACTGGAAGTTCTATCTATAGCAATTAGATAAAAAGAAGAAATAAAAGTCACTCCAACTGGAAGTAAACAAGAAAAGCTATCTACATTCAGAGATAGCATGATCCTGTGCATACAAAAAAATCTTTAAAATTCCACAAGAGAGCGACTAGAGTTAATAAATGATTTCAGCAAACTTGCAGGGTATAAGGTCAATGCACAGAAATCATTTGTGTTTCCATACAAAATGGAATGAAAAATTTGAAAAAGAAATTAAACCCATTTCATACGATCCAAAACAATAAAATACTTCGAAAGATGTTTAATCAAGAATGTGAAAAATTTGCAAACTGCAAACTAAAAAAAAAATTTGAAAGAAGCCAAAGATGAAATGTCTGGAAAGGCATCTTATGTTCATGGGCCTGGAGGACGTAATATTGTTAAGACGTCAATACTACCCAAAGAAATCTACAGATTTGAAACAATCTCTATCAAAATTCGGATACCACTTTTTTTTTTCAAGAATGCAAAATCTGATTGTCACACTCATGTGGAATTTTAAGGGGTCCTGCATAGCCAGATAATCTTAACATAGAAGAATAAAGATGGAGAACTCACACTTTACAATTTTAAAACTTTCTACAGAGCTACAGTGTGGTACTCTCATAAGGACAGACAAATAGAGTGATTGAATAGAATTAAGACTCCAGCAATGAAACCCATATATTTACAGTAAATTGATTTTCAACAAGGGAGCCAACTTGATGAAGAAATAATGACTTCTCAATAGATAATCCTGTAACTCATGGATTTCCAAATGCAAAGTATAAACTTTTATCTCAACTTCACACCATTTACAAAACTTAAATCAAAATAGAATAACAATCTAAATATAAGAGCTAAAATCACAAATCTCTTCAAAGAAAACATAGGGGTAAATTTTGTATGATCTTGGATTTGGTGACAGATTCTTATACATTACACCGAACGTATGAGCAACAAAATAAATAAAATAGACAAATTAGAATTCATCAGTGTTAAAAGCTTTCATGTCAAAAAACAATTATCAACAAAGTGAAAAGAAAGCTTACACATGGGATAAAATATTTACAAGCCATATATCTGACAAAAGTTTAATATTGATAATATATAAAGAACTCCTACAACAAAAAGACAACACACAAATTTAAAAGCAGACAAAGGACTTGAATAGACATTTCTAAAGAAAATATAAAAATGGCCTATAAGCACACGAATACGTTCAAAAATCATTAGTTATTATGGAAATGCAAATCAAAGCCATCATCTCTCATCGGCAAGAGCCTCTCTACTGGTCTCTTTTCTTCTACTTTTGACAGTGTTTCATCCTATTCTCTGAAAGAGCAGCTGGAGTTATATTTTAAAACACAAGCCCCTGCTGGTCATGTGGTGGTATGCCGGTAATTCCAGCACTTTGGGAGGCCCAGGCAGGAAGACTGCTTGAGCTCAGGAGTTCAAGACCAACCTGGGGCAACACAGTGAGACCTTGTTGATACAAAAAAATATTTTAAAAATGAGCCAGGCATGGTGGCATGTGCCTATCATCCCAGCTGCTCCAGGGGCTGAGGTGGGAGGACTGCTTGAGCTCTAGAGGTCGAGGCTGGAGTGAGAACTGATCATGCCACGGCACTTCAGTCTGGGCAACAGAGCGAGACCTTGTCTCAAAATTAAATAAATAAATAAATAAATAAATAAAATTAAATTAAACCCACAAATCCCATAATCTCATTACCAATTTTCAAACCTTGCAGAGGTTCCCCATTTTAATTTGAATAAAAGGTCAAATTCTTACCAGCAGGAGTTTGAGGCCCTTCATCAGACAAACGTCTGTGACTCTTCACAATTTATCAGAAACATAGCAGATTCTGCTGAGCTATGCAGACCACCACTTGTTTGTATTAACCCCTACCCTCCTGGGAAGGCCCTCTGTAGGCTGGACATTGATGAAGCTAGCTCTATGAGGAAGGATGAGAACATCATTAATCCCTCCCCTGCAAAAGTGGCCCAGTCACCTCCCTAGCCTCAGAAGATACCACTGACCACATACTTCATGAGTTTCAGGAAATCTTTGACTACAAAGTAAAAAGTAACAGTTACCCTTAGAGGAGATACATGACAGACAGCTCCAGCAAAGAGAATTTTTAGTTTTCTCAAGAATGTAATACATATTTCTGACTGCATATGCATAAATACTTTTAGGCAAACCTTCCTGAAGATGGTTGGATACCCCAGGTTATCTGTCTCAGTATCAGCATTCCCTAGCTGCTTTTGGGAAGGTGGGGTTGGTGGGGTATGAAGTTGGAAGATTGCTGGATCCATTCAAGGTTTTTTACCCTGGAAATTGCTATGAGATTTCTGTGAGGCAATTTTTCATAATTTCTAGAACCTTAAAATTGTTTTTTTTTTGATCCTACAGTTGCTTTGCTAGGAGTTGATTTTTTTAATTAATTAGAGATACAGAAGAACATTTATTTATCAGAGTACATATAGAAGCGTTACAGAAATTGGTGAATAGAAAGCTCATTTTCTGAATTCAAGTGCACAGGTAATTCAACTTTGTTTTTTTCTGAAATTGAACTTTCTTTTTTGAGCCTCTGTTCTTCCAGGCATTGCAAAGTTGATTTGATTTAATCTCATCTCCCCCTAGCTCCCACTCCTATAACTTCCCTAAGTGACTTATCTAAGTTTTAAGCACCAATATGTTGAAAAGAGAAGTTATGTATAAGGGGTCACTGCTAGCTATTCCTGCCAGCATCTTCTGAGATGCCCATATTCCATGCCAGTCTATAGTTATTTGTCTAGAGCAGTGCCATTTCCCTAAGTCATTTCAGTGTGTCCACCTCACTATCTTTGCCCCCCAGGGCAAATCGGAAATTATTTTTGGTATGTATCATGCTAAGCTGCTAGAAAATCTATAAAGCCCTATTAATGTCCTGACAGCATACACCCAACTCAACCCCCGTACCATCAAAGAGACTTGATTATTTTTTACCAGGTCCTAACTGGATTCTCAAAGCCAAAATATCTTGCTTTTTGGTGGGGGGATGGTTCTAATTTTGAGACAGCAAACACAGAAAGCTCTGGTGCCTGAATAGGAGCAGAAGGACCACTGGCAGTGGTGCGCTGGCCCCAGTCCTGATTCGCAGATTGAGAGATCATTCCATCTCTTCATTTAGTGGCATGCTGTTGGTAATATGAAATTGACCATGGTGGAATTATTTACACCAGAGAAACTAGCAAATGCTATGAGAACAACTTTTTTGTTTCCTTTTGGGACAACTGATCACTGCTCTACTGGCCACAGGAACTAAAAAGTAAGGGAAAAATATGTAGTTGTTAAAAAAGTAAAGTGTTATACCACAATAAAGGTAAAATAAGGTAAAAGTGAAATTTCTAATAACTATGAAATAATTAAATAATGTGTTTTGTTCATATAATGAATATTGTACAGCCTTAAAAATCTCATTTTTAAGATCATTTAATGTGTGAGAAAATATTTATGATAGGTTACACAAAATAGCACAATGTTCACATGTATAAAATGCATATATATGGATAGAAAAATCATTGAAAGAAATCTATGAAAATGTTAAACATTGCTTTAACATGGGAGGTGGGAATATGCATGTATTTTTCCTTTTTTATAAAGGGAAAAGTTTCTACGATGGAAAGTATAATCTTCAGAGTAGAGACACAAATAACTTATATCTCTATAAGGGCTATAGAGACTTCAAGTAAAATAAGAATTGCACAGAATTCCTTGGCTAAGACATTTCGAAAGTAATTGAAGAACTTAGCCAGAAAATTTCCAGTGAAGTTGATGGGCGTAGAAGTCTGTTTACTATAAATTAAAATTTTAAATGAGACGCTAACTACGTTAGTTAATTTAAGCCATATAGTAAACAGCTTCGCTATAAAATGAAGGAAAAAGATAAAACAGGAGCTAAAGAGAGACATTAGGTCAGAAGAAGGATCTATATTTAATGGGACATACTAGAATATACACACAGGCTGTATGAGAGTGAGTAGAAAGGCAAACGTTTTAATTATAGGTTAAAAGACCCAATTTTCTCTGTGAAGGAGGAGGAGAAACTATCTGTAGAGAAAAGTTACTGCTGGTAGAGTAGATTTTTGTGAGGGGAATAATAAAGAATTGAAATAGCTGCTACGATGAGCAGCACAGGTGATGACCAATGGACATAGCAGTATTGCCGAGCTGCATTGGAGCTCAGCTGCCACTGGGTTCCTAGAAAGTGTGATGACAGCAATCTGCTCAAATGCATGATTTAATCTAACAGTTTGCAGGAGTCAGAATGTGGAACGAAAAAGATGGATAGCTGGAATGGTTTTGAGTTGAGAGATTGGGAGTTTGGTCAGAAAAATGAGACAAAACTTAGAGTTCCTGTGCAACTTCAATGACAAGGAGGCTGAGCGCATTGGAGTGAGAATTATTACTCTATAAAGGAGTCAAGGTGTACCAGCCAGATCAGATAATGTATGGTCTGATGAATGTAGGGCACTGGGTAATCCTGGGTCTCTTAATTGCTAATGGATTGAGTTTATCATGATTTGGTTGGCAGGGTTCTACTGCAAACATTATCTAACAGGGGAATATTTTTCAGACTTGCTTTCTTGTACTCATCTTTCTTTAATTTCATATGACTTTTTGAATAGTCAGGGTCACGACAAAATTTAGTCACACACAGAAAAAATGAGTGGTTGTTGAATACAGAGAATAAAGTATCTTAGATGTGCTGGTGAGTTTGCCTGTGACCTGTGCAAACAACAGGGCTCCCAGAAAGAGAGTAGACCCCAAGACTCTGCATGTTGACAGTTCCCAGAGGTGTGATCCTCTGTGATTATCTTCGCAACTATTGGGTTTTGTGTGAACTATGAGCAAACATATGTGTGAAGACTGAAGTTAATATTTTTCTCTATGATTAGAGAAAACAAGATAATATCCTTAAAAATACGTAAATATACATTTTCTCATTAGTATGATATAATAATTCACATAAATTGCCATCTCATGCTTTCCAATTACATTAGAAATCAGACAAGACATTTTTTTTCCCTATCATCAAGAAAATTACTTTTAATCATTGCTATCACAGCATCTCTGAGGCTGTCTGGCTCCTTCTAATCACGTCATCAGTCTAATCACATAATAATGACAAGTAGTTACATAGTAGGCTATAGTAAGCTAGAAAGTCAACAACTGTAAAACAGGTCCCAGATATACTACAGGATAAATTATGACCTCAAAGTATGAGAGCATCTCCTATAGTATTTTATACATAATGATTAGTGTTAGAGAGCAATTCTTCTGTGTGTATTTACGGACTCCTTTGCAATTCTATTCAGTGGTATAACTAATAATACACCCCTTGGGTTTTAAAAATTAGCTACGTCCTGTGAATACAATTAATAAATGCTGTACAAGCAAGTGGAGGAAAAGGAAAATATCACATACACTTTACCATATTTAAATCATTATTTGTACCAAATTTCCACAAATAGTTAGCACGTGTCTTGGAAAGTACCCCTAAAAGTAAGTACTTCTTAAGAGAATTGGATAATATTGGTGACATTTATTGAACTCAGGCTGTACCTTGCTTGCCCTGTTCTAAGTACTGTTTATCTGTTGTCTCATTTAATCCCTTTCTTAGCCCTACCAGAGAATTTTTATTGTTGTCACTATTTTAAAGGAAAGTAAAAAGTAAACTAAAAGAAAGAGAGGTCAACTCTCGCGCTAGAGATTATATTCCCTGCCACCACCTCAGCACACTTCCCTATGCAAGATTTTATATATCATTATTTGTTATAATAAGGTAACAAATTAAAATTAATTTATTGTAAATTCTACAATAAATTAATTATAAGTTATACAATAACATACTATACAATGACTTACAATAAGGTCAAGTTGTTACACTGTATGATTTCTAAGAATAATCAGTTTTATTGGTATATTCAGTGGGATTTATTATTTTTGCTTTTCTACATTGTGTTACTTCACTGAGCTTCTTTACTATGTAGAGGCATGCTGTTTCAGAAACTGCACTGATACAGGCCGCAAAAATCTTTTGGTTAAACTTTTTAATGACTGTGTATCGATATCATCAATTGAGTGGTAACTGGAGCCGGATACATCTCTTAGTACAGAACAAGAGTCTATACCAAAACTTGTCTGTGTTAAATATTAAAATAATGACTGTTCACACATTCTAACATTGACCATAAAAATAATGTGGTATTATGTTTGGTTCTGATTTTATTTAATTGGATCCATCTTATCTTTGATGTTTTACTAAATTTTAAGGTACAACAATGTAATAAAGTGCACACATTATTTTCTAAGCATCATTGAACACAGTCATTGGATTTTTAAAAACATATTTGTAAGAAAGTATGTGTTTTGATTTATTTTTATTAAACCTCTGCACACCATACCTAAATTACTCTCCCGAGGAGCACATGTCAAATTTAGACTTTAAAGCAGTTTTGCAAGTACAAATTAAATGTCATCTCACACAGACTAAAGTCATTTCTGTGAACATTCTCCACAGGCGACAATAAAGTTTATCTAAAATTGAACAAAGTAACTGATTAGACCTCAGAAATTAGGACTGGCCCATTATTGGGAAACATCAAATGGTTTCTCTATCAAATATTGTGAACTAAACCTGAATCCTTTCCTGATCCAATCCAATTTGTCTTCCCCTATCACAGGTCCCCAGTAGAAGACTCTTAGCAGAATTCCCTAATACAGCTGGTCTCTGCATTTATTCCAAGAGAAAAGAAATGTTTCAAAAGGAAACTTGGCCAGGCTTGGTGGCTCATGTCTGTAATCACAGCACTTTGGGAGGCCGAGGCGGGCTGATCACAAGGTCAAGAGATTGAGACCATCCTGGCCAACATGGTGAAACCCCATCTCTACTAAAAACACAAAAATTAGCTGGGTGCGGTGGCACACACCTGTAGTCCCGGCTACTCTGGAGGCCGAGGCAGAGGAATCGCTTGGACCTGAGAGGCAGAGGTTGCGTGAGCTGAGATTGTGCCACTGTACTCCAGCCTGGCAACAGAGCGAGACTCCGTCTCAAAATAAAATAAAATAAAATAAAAATAATAAGGAAACTCTTCTAAGACCATGTCAACAGACCTTTGAATATGTTCTCATTTGCTCTGGAAGTTCTGCTTGACAAAAAGCAAAGTCATCCTTCAACTCCCTGTGATTAGTAGTTCATCAGTCTAAAGACTTACTTTTAGTTGTAGTTTTCCTTAACACAAATGACTTTAACTGATTCTCCACCGGGCTGTAGTTTTAACATCTCTTCTGCCTCAACCCACGCTTCCTAAGCTAATGGTTCCCAACAAAAGTCCTCTCTTCTCCTGCTCAGTTGTGTCATTTCGCCTCCTGAATACATCACTAACTTGGTATGTAACACCTGAATTCAGATTCCAGATCTGTCACTATTACATGTATCATTTGGGGCAAAATACTTAACTTCCATGAACCACAATATCCACATCCAAATGTAGTGCTTACTTCAGAAGGACGATGTTGAGAATTAGAATAGATATTGTGAGTGAAAGTTATTTGTTGATACATTATAAGGACATGTGATTGGAGAGGTTATAAGATAATTCCAAACTTGAGAAGACAAAGGTGCAAAGTTGTGGAGAAATGTTACATTGAAACAAAAAGAAAACAAATGATAGAATAAAAGTGAAAAACAACGGGGTATACCATAGGCTGGCACTCATCATTGTATTCTTTAAAATAGAGTGTTATTGTTTGCTTTCATACACAGGATGACAATTAAAAATAATAACATTATATGAGCTTTGGGAGACTAAAATTGATATCTATTTCACCTTCAAGTCAGTGAGAATTTATTTTTAAGAGCGGTCTGTGATTAACAGAAATAAAACTGTAGGCATACCTCAAGCAAAAGCATTAAAAATGTAATAGCTATAATTCTCATGATAATAAATGGAGCCTTGCATGTATGGGCAATAAATGGGCAATAAATACTACTTGTTAAGAAATTACTCTTTGTCAGATATTCTTCTAAATGTTTTACATGCATCACCTTATTTAATCATTACACTGACTTTATGATGTTAGTAATGCCATTAGTACCATTTTACTGGTGACAAAACTTAAGCTCAGTAAATGTGCATAACTTGTCCAAAGTTGCAAGGCAAATGATCAGCAAAGTCAGGATTGAAACCTCACTTTCTAAATTGCAAAATGTGAGTAATCAGTCACTAGGAGAGCTCCCTCCCTCCGCCCCTTCTGGCCAGTGCTGTGCGAGAGCTGACTCCAGCGGCTTATAAGATGCAATTGTCAAATTGTCAGGAATTTTATGAGGTGATGGTTAAACACAGTCTAAAATCAGCCACAGCGGGAATATTTACATAGCAGAAATTGGCACATGTTATAAATCAGAGCCCACTACTCCCTGTCACCAGAGCCAGTTGATAAACATGAACCAGCATCCAACTGAATTAAGGTTTCTTGCATCCCAAAGTACATTAGCATCCTTTGTAGGATTACCTTAAGCCTACTGGTGTCTTGGCAAGTATGTTTTTGTTAATCACTCTTCAGCCAATTCTTAATGTGTCACTTTTTTTCCTGCTTAAGACTTATTTAACCAATATTTGGACTAACAGCAGCTTATTCTAGATTTCAATACTTAAGTCATACTTTAAAAAAACTGAGCTATGAATGACATTTTGAAGTCATCCGAATCTATAATATTAATCACTAATATATTAATGCCTTCCTTCTGCCTCTGGCTTTCTTTAAAGGAGATATCCTAGAGGATACTACTTTTTTTAGAAGTTGAGTTACTACCTTCCAGTAAGTCGTTTCCAATAGCTTGATCTTAACTGAAAAATTTGGAGTGTCCATTGGGCTTGATAACTATTCTCTGTAATAACCTAGAATGCTGTTAATTTCTAAGTCTGTTCATTATCAACTCATCTCTCATTTATACATCTGCAAGTTTATCACCTCTAGCATGAGTGAGAAGTCATCATCATTGTTGATGGGTAGTTTATTAAGGCTGCAAGTGTTCTTTTAATACTGTTCTGTCATCAATTTCCACTAGCTAAATTTATATATTATTCAATTTTCTCTATCCAACTTATGCAGTGAACAGTATCCAACTTTTAAATGCATACTTTATGGCCCACAGTATATTAACATGAATTAATCAACCACTGAGAGACAAAAAAAGAGACAGACATAAATAAATTAAATTACAAATTTATAATTAATAGATTGATATTCTATTCCATAAAAATTAATCTTTATATCTGAAGAAAAGTACAGAACAACTTCAGCGCATACTGTCATAAACAAATGGCAAGAGTAATACAATCAATTTTTAATGACCTAACTGCCTTTCCTCTCATTCTCCCCATACCTTTCTTGAGATAAACTGGCTTTGGGTATCATGTGCAATTGAAATTCCTCCTTGGCAATTGCAAAAGAATGAATTTTTACAGTAAATTTTCATAGAGCTTTTAGCCACGAATATAGGAACAATATAGGATGAGAGGCTTGTGAGAAGAGGCATAGCAAGGTTTTGTTTTCAAATAAGTTTCAGGAAAACAGTAAATAAATACTTTGCACAAACACTATGTCCCAAGGCTAACATTAGCCTATCTTAGTAATTAAATTACTATTGAATGAAATTCTGAAAACTAAACCTCATTCACAGAAAGCAAACCTGAACCATTACTTTTCAAGAGCATTACTCTCAGAACTTACCTAAAAAGGCTCAAAACAGTATGTTACTTAAACTCCTGTTTAATTTCTTGCAATTTCAATTTTGAGGAAAACGGCTAGAATATTGTTTAGCTTTGCTTTTACTCCCATTCTAAATATGCTGATGTTACTCTTAGGGGCAAAAAAGAAATGATCAGAATTTTAACTGATACCAATGCTATCCGCACACATGTCCTTCGAGCTGCTATTGAAAGCTAGAAGCTAATTTTAAATGCTTTTTAAATTCCCTCAGAAGCAAAAGAGAAAATTAAAAGAAGCAAACCATAAAATATAAATAGAGATAACACCTAGTACTGTAGTCAGGTTTCCATTAGGAAAGTTGTTTATTTTGAATTATGCCGTCTTAATGTTTGATAATCTCTATAGAAATAGGCCATTTTTTAATGATGAAAATTTAATATAAAGTTTATCCTTGGGAATTTTGTTCCAAATAGAAGTGATGACTTTCAATGACTGAAAATATTTATACCTTATTTATAGAAAGAGATGTAATGCTTGACTATTCTAATATTCTAAAGAAAAATACTTTATTGCAATATGAATAGTTATTTTTATGCCATATGAATAGTAAATGCATTAACTTTTCTCTCATGTACAAGAAATGTATGATCCCTAGATAGTTTTATTTATTCAAAACCATGTACCCAAAACCAATTCAAAGTGACCTCTGTTTTTTCTCTAAGTTTAACTTAAATTTAGAATTGCAAGTAGAATGATAATTTTATCTAAAATTACATTACCTAGGGATTAGACTCATCGGATATATACGATGATGTATAAATTATTTAATTAGTCTCATATAAATCACATGAATCACTTAAGTCTTAATATTGAAGATACATCCATAATTGTGACTTTATTTGTATAATACATGTTATACAAATGAATTATATTGAAAATACAATTTAAACTCATGTATCAAAATATTTAGTATAACAAATTACTCCTACAATTATGGTATTTTAAAATTATTAATATCAATTCGACTCAGAAACATGTACTAAAAACTTATAGAATAATTACATACAAGAATTAGCAATTTTTTCAGTTACTTAGTCTTAACATTGCAACATTCATGATCTTTAAACACATCAGAGAAAACCTTGTCATGGCTGAAAAAAATATATCACAAACTGACCATTTCTTGTCTAAGGACACTCACTTTCCATTCCTCACCAATTCACATCCTCTAGTTCATGAAGATCCCCAGACTTACCATTTTTGTACCTTTCCATAATGTCTAGCCTCTGCCTGAAATAACTGCATTCATTGTTTTAAAAATCACGTCTATTCTCCCATTCTAGAAATGTTAATTTTCTAATTAATTTACAGCTTGATCCAAAGTTACAAGAATCCTCTTCTGGCCACGACTATGTCTTTGTGAGAACTTTGTAAGATCATATTTCATGTTGGTGAGTCTTTCTATCTCTTCCATTGACTCAATAAGCCCCTGCAGTATATAAAACAAGGCTAGCTATTGTGTAAGTGACCTTAAGCTGTAAGCTGCCCTTAATATTCCAGTTGGTATTTAATCATTACTCTGTCAAAGTTCTATTGAGAAAAAATTCGTATTTTTATATCTAACATCCAAAGTCATTTAGGTTTACTATCTTATCATGATGATATGTAGAGTGTTGTTACTAAATAGAATTTCTGGTGAATATTAAGATAAAGACACTGAAATGTATTTATTCAAATATCTATTCAGCACATACTATATATGCGGTACTGTGCTTTGGGAGTATGGTGATTTCTTAACCTCACGGTAGCATGTATCATTAAAAAGAAAGAAAGATTACAAAAAAAAGCAAATAAATTTATCATATAAGATATTAGACATTGATAAATACTATATGAATTATGAGAACAGCAAAGCAGAGTCAGGTGTTTAAAAAATATGGTGTGGGATTCTTGGAGGTGGTGTTAAAATTCTAAATCTTGTGGACATGCTAGGATGTATTGCAAACTTGATTCTTTCTGGGAAAAGGCATTCATATGAGATGAAACAGCCAGGTCCAAGGGCCTCAAGTGAGAACATGTTTGGAGTATCCAAAGAATAGTAGCGAGGCCAGTTGTGGCTGGACCAGAGAGAGCAGGCGGGAGAGTCAAGATGAGGTGGGAGATGGTGTTGGGGGCACCCTGAGAGCTTCATGAGCCATGCAAGACCCTGAATGAAAACGGGCAGACACAAGAGAGTGTGAAGAGCTAGTGTGTATATTTGCAGAACCACTCTGGTGGTCGTGCTGAGAAGAAACTGACGGGAGCAAGATAAAAGTCAAGGTTGGATGTTGGGAGTCTACTACAGTGACGCAGGTAAAGACAAGGCTACTCAGACACTGTGGGCTGCAGGGAAGGCTGGTTTCTGAGAGTGGTTGGTTTCCGGGGTATTATGACACATTGCTGACAGATTATGCAGACAAATTTAATGTACAGTATGACAGAGAGACAGGCATCAAGGACAACCACAAGGATTCTGACCTGAGCTATTGGAAGGATGGAATTGCCTTAAATCAAGAAAAATAATTTTAAAAAAGTGATGTAAATTGTTGCATAGCAGTAACAGGTAGCGAGGAAGTAATAAAAGACACCTTTGCATTGGACTGTTTCCTTGAAAATTTTAAATGTGAAATATAAGTGACCTGCATTTATAAAGAATCATTCAAATGTGTTCATTGTTGAAACATATAATAGAAAATAATATGTGAAGCAATGAAGACATTCAAAAGCAGCAACTCCTAAAACTTCCACCCTCTGAAAACAATGATATAGTATATATTTTAAGGCTTCCAAAATATTTTGCAGAAATCTTATTGAATTTCAAATGCATCAATAAAGTTATTATTTTACCCCTTCAATAACTAAACAATGTGAGTATTTTCACATGATTACTTGACTCAGGAGCTTGCAAAATCAGTGAGTTGGATACTACATAGAAAGGTGTTCACTATAAATGAGTGTAGTTTATTAAAATAACTCCGAGAAGACCATGTCTACCTAAAAATTATTGGCTGTGATTTTTTTGACTAAAAGTTGTTCATTAAAACTCTTGAAATGTAAAATTCTAATCTAGAAATATTTTAATTTAGAAATGACAAAACACTCAAAGAAATATAAACCAACACAACTACTCTGAAAGTTAGTCAATAAGAGCTCTCACATGTCCTAATTTACTTCCAAGGGTATGATTTAATTCAGAGAAGTTCAAAGGTTTTATGTCAACAATTTAAATGTATATCAAAAATTCTAAAGCAAATTAAAAGCCTTGTTTACAAAATTAATGCAGATCCACATGAAGTGATTTCTAACCATGGGCAATGGGGTATCTCAAAAATTAAAAATTCCCAAGTGCTGTTACAAGATTTCATGTTTTATTCTGTGAATGTCAATCTTGCATATAATTATACCAATATAAATATCTAAGTTAGAGTAATATACATTTATACAAAGAAATTTACAGATGCAATATATGTATGCATATTAGCTTCTGTGTATGGGTGTGTACACATACACATATTGAACTAGCTAGTAAAAGCCCTCTATTTTTAGAATCACTAATACATTTTTCTAAATATATATAATCTTTAGACATCTCAATTCTAGTTTTCTCTTTTAAATGCCTTAAACATTTTAAAGCAATTTCCAGGAAAAAACTTTGCATATCACTACATTTTTATGTAAAGTGATTTCTATGTGAAGTCTTTTATATCATAAATTTAGTCTTTCCAAACCTACTTAGAGTTGTCTCCCTATTGAATCTGCTGGATCATTCCCAATCCTGATCACTAGCAGGATTTTTAAGTTTGCATACGTCATTATGTAGTACAGATAGTGAATACTTTGATACCAAGTGGTATAAAATCATTTTTCATCTTCTTAGAGAATCTGTTTTGTGTACAATCATGTCTTTTCATTACAGTATTCTCTTTAATACTTATTTTTCTGGAATCTGCATAAATATGTGTGTATATATATGGGTATGTGTGTATATGTATATTATTTTACTTTGTCATTGTTTTGTGTAAGCTCTCTGCAAATCAAGAAAATAAATCTTCATATGTATTGCAAATTTTTCTAGTTTATTATCATTTAACTTACATTTTTTAGTCTGTAATTTGTCTACATATATTTGTTCTACATATATTTGTCTACATATATTTGTCAACATACACATATATGTCTACATATACATATATGCACATACACGTGTGTTTGTACAGAGAACAAAAAGTATACGTATATTTAGGTTATTTAAAATATTTTGTATGCATTTATTGATTTTCTTCTGAGTGTGGCTTTTAATACATTCCTTATGGTTTTAGAATTTCAAACAAGTCTAAATTTATAAACCAATTATGTCACAATAAAGGGTTTTGAAAAACAGTTTGAAATATTTCACTGTGAAATGTCTACTGAAGGTATTGAAGGGGAGAAGAAACAAAAGCACCAGGTCCATAATGATACTAATTTTTAAAAGATAAATGTTCATTTTTGTTTTATATTACAGAGTGTGTTGCATGAATTAAATCCAAATCTTAAAATGGCAGTTACATATTTTTTTTTTTTTTTTTTTTTTTTGAGACGGAGTCTCGCTCTGTCGCCCAGGCTGGAGTGCAGTGGCGCAATCTCGGCTCACTGCAAGCTCCGCCTCCCGGGTTCACGCCATTCTCCTGCCTCAGCCTCCCGAGTAGCTGGGACTACAGGCGCCCGCCCCTGCGCCCGGCTAATTTTTTCTATTTTTAGTAGAACTAAAGGGAAATATAACTAGTGAAAGTCTTGCTGGCACAAGAATAAAGGTCAAAATAAGTTTCTTCAGTGTGGCAAAGTAGGACCCTGATGCTGGTCTCAGAAGCTCATCTGCAAATTACATAGTATTTAGTAAGTAATTTAACCTGCAGTCTTCCCATTAATAAAACAAGAGACTTAGGACTGTCATACTGATTTCCAACTAATGTTCTGGAAGACTCCCAAGAACTTAACAAAAACATTGGAGAGAATCCATAAAGAACAAACAAACAAAGAAAAACCCTTTGGATTCAAGCATACCTACCACTGGGACCTTATTTTAACCCTTTGATAAATGAGAAAGAAAACCAAACTTAAAAATAAGTGTTAGCTCTCCCCTTTTCACCCAATGTATGCCAGCTGCAAGTAAATATACTGTGTAATGCACTTATGGGTATGCATGTACAAATTGAGAGATACAATTTTTCCATAATCATCTAAAGACTATACTAAAAGGGTTTAAAATTGCACACCTGTGTGATAGAAAAGGCATTTGATATGCCCGTATGGTGCCTCACGCCTGTAATCCCAGCACTTAGGGATGCAGAGTTGGGCGGATCAACTGAGGTCAGGAGTTCAAGACTGACCTGGCCAACATGGCAAAACCCCGTCTCTACAAAAATACAAAAATTAGCCAGGTGTGGTGGCAGGTGCCTGTAATCCCAGCTACTCGGGAGGCTGAGGCAGGAGAATCGTTTGAACCTGGGAGGTGGAGGTTGCAGTGAGCTGAGATCAAACCACTGCACTCCAGCTTAGGTGACAGAGCACAACTCCATCTCAAAAAATGAAAAGAAAAGGCATTTGATATTGATGTAATTTCTTATATAAAGGAACAAATTGGCTTTGCTAAATTCACTGACTTTTAACTCTATCTCCAGGTTTCTATCCTTTCATGGCTGTCTTGATTAAGATGTGGGAGGGAATTAAGTTTATTCAAGTTGGATTAATGAAACGTTGATTTGAATAGAGTGCTATTTCACAATATTGAGTATTTCCTTGCTTTGCCTTCCCTTTTAAAAAATTCTTTCCCCTTACTCCTTGTGTTTAATACATGATTATTTTACAGACAGTGCTCACATACAGTGTTTCAGAATCACACATGTAGCCATTTTATATCAGTTGCAATATTTTGAAATTATGGTTTCATTATCTCTTGGACTGTTATTTTCAGAGAGGAAAAAATATATGTATCAACACCATTATAAGCTTTGGAGGCTTTCAAACACTATTGAGATTGAAGTGCTATGCTTGCAAAAAAAAAAAATTTTGATTCTAACCAATAGCGTGCTTTGAATTTTCCTTTCTACTGAGTTTTTATTTTGTATTCTCACATGGTGTTCTGAAGCAGTTACAATGAATCATGGTGCTGAATTCGGCTTTGCAAATAAATTAAAAGAAATTTTCAGGCACTTCACTTCATCTAGAAATATCACCCAAGGAAAAAAAAATAAACCTTTGCTAGCTACTGTTTCACAAAGAGTAAAAAGAACTGAATCAGTATTACTGTTTTCTTTTGACAAGCACAAAAATTGTACCATCTCTGAGACAGGAACTATTTGAAATTATCTTTGAGAATAGTTACCTTTGTATTCATTATTTACTGAGACCCAAAATGTTCCTCAGTAATATTGTATTAAATACCACTGTGCTTGAACATACACTATGTGCTTTGTTTAAACACTTACACTTGAGACATTGATGATGTTGGTTAAGTATTTGCTGTGGGAAATGGAGTGGCCTGAGGGATTGATGTTCAAAGTTAGTAGAAACTGATACATAAAGTCAAGACCTACTGTCATCTTTGGATGAAATGAAAACGTGTTGATCCTGTAAATATTCTCCAGTCAGTTTCATAGATCACATGAACAGTACCCCAAATGAAGATTTCCAATGTCTCCATCCATAGGTGGTGGTTTACAAATCTTTGCCTACACGCTGCTTCAAATTCTAAATGTTATGAATCAACTTATAACTAAGAAAAGTTTTCAATAGGTGGTCTCCTTCTGACAGCGTGTTCTACAATAATTGTGAAAAATATCAAGCTGGCTTCTCCAGACACTTGTATCTTCTGTGTTGTCACTATGCAGCATATTGCTTATCCACAAATTTCCTAGAATCCACTTGAACTTTGTTTTTCCAATCAAGGCTGATGAGAAGAAAGGAGGGTAGAAGTTACCTAAGACTGTTTAGTGCCTTGGTTTCAGCTCTGGGCAAGTTTACGTGATGGTAGGTAAACCACGACCTATGTGAGGTTCAGGGATTACTTATCCATTATGCTAGCTATATTTTTGATTACCATGGATAATAACAAACTATATTTTATTCTGTTTTGAGATAATGAAAAACCTTTTAAATGTGAGTTAGCGTGGATTCTGACTACATCCTACCTATTTATTCAGATCTCTGCTGTTTAGACTTCCCAGTACATTCTTTAACTATATATAATTAACACATTGTGAATATTCAGTGGTATCAATGTAAGTCAATTTAAAGGAACTTTCTATACCTTTTGCTGAACACTTCCACTATTTTCTTTTTTATTTATTGATAATTTATTTTATTTTATTATTTTTCTATAAGTTATTGGGGTACAGGTAGTATTTGGTTACACAGTTCTTTAGTGGTGATTTGTGAGATTCTGGTGCACTGATCACCCAAGCAGTATACACTGCACTGTATTTGTAGCCTTTTATTCCTCACCCCCTTCCCGCTCTTCCCCCCAAGTTCCTAAAGTCCATTATATCATTTTTATGCTTTTGTGTTCTCATAGCTTAGCTCCCACATATTAGTGAGAACATATGATGTTGGGTTTTCCATTCCTGAGTTACTTCACTTAGAATAATAGTCTCCAATCTTATCCAGGTCACTGCAAATGCTGTTAACTCATTCCTTTTTATGGCTGCATAGCATTCCATCACATATATGTATATATTATTATATATTATATTATTATATTATACATTATATATTATTTTATTATAGTATACATATACATATATTATATTATTATATATTATATTGTTATATATTATATATGTATATTATATATTATATATATTATATATACATATACACAACTGTTTATCTGCTGATTGATGGGCATTTGGGTTGGTTCCATGATTTTGCAATCGTGAATTGTGCTGCTATAAACATGCACGTGAAACTATCTTTTTCTAATAATGACTTCTTTTTCTCCAGCACTACTGGGTAGTGGGATTGCTGGATCAAATGGTAGTTCTACTTTTAGTTTACTTTAGTTTTGTTTTTGAGACAGAGTCTCTGTCTGTCTCCCAGGCTGGAGTGCAGTGGTATGATCTCAGCTCACTGCAACCTCCACCTCCTGGGTTTAAGCAATTCTCTTGTCTCAGCCTCCTGAGTGGCTGGGACTACAGGCATCTGCCATCATGCCCAGCTAATTTTCATACAAAAGTTTCATACAAAAGTAGAGATGGGGTTTCACCATATTGGTCATGCTGGTCTCGAACTTCTGACCTTAGGTGATGCAACCGCCTCGGCCTCCCAAAGTGCTGGGATTACAGGCATGAGCCACCATGTGTCTGGCCCTACTTTCAGCTCTTTAAGGAATCTCCACACTGTTTTCCATAGTGGCTTTACTAGTTTACATTCCTACCAACAGTGTAGATGTGTTCGCTGTTCATTGCATCCACGCCAGCATCTACTGTTTTTTGATTTTATTATTACAGCCATTCTTGCAGGTTTTGATTTACACTTCCCTGACTGTTAGTGATGTTGAACATTTTTTCATATGTTTGTTGGCCATTTGAGAACTGTCTATTTATGTCCTTAGCCCAATTTTTGATGGGATTGTTTCGTTCTTACCGATTTGAGTTCATTGTAGATTCTAGATATCAGCCCTTTGTCAGATGTACAGATTGTGAAGATTTTCTCCCACTCTGTGGGTTGTCTGTTTACTTTGCTGAGTGTTTCTTTTGCTGTGCAAAAGCGCTTCAGTTTAATTCGGTCCCAGCTATTTATCTTTGTTTTTATTGCATTTGTTTTTGGGTTCTTCATCATGAAATGCTTGCCTAAGCCAATGTCTAGAAAGATTTTTCCAATGTTATCTTCTAGAATTTTTATAGTTTCAGGTCTTAAGTCCTTAATCCATTTTGAGTTGATTTTTGTGTAAGGTGAGAGATGAGGATCCAGTTTTATTCTCCTACATGTGGCTAGCCAATTATCCCAGCACCATTTGTTGAAAAGGGTGTCCTTTTCCCACTTTATATTTTTGTTTGCTTTGTTGAAGATCAGTTGGCTATAAGTATCTGGGTTCATTTCTGGATTCTCTTTCTGTTCCATTGGTCTACATGCCTATTTTTAGACCAGTACCACGCTGTTTTGGTGACCGTGGCCTTATTGTATAGTTTGATATCAGGTAGTGTGATGGCTCTAGATTTGCTCTTTTCGCTTAGTTTGCTTTGGCCATGCGGGGTCTTTTTTGGTTACATATGAATTTTAGAATTGTTTTTTCTAATTCTGTGAAAAATGATGGAAGTATTCTGATGAAGACTGCATTGAATTTGTAGGCTGCTTTTGGCAGTATGGTTATTTTCACAATATTGATTCTACCCATCCATGAGCATGGGATGCATTTCAATTTGTTTGTGTCATCTATTATTTCTTTCAGCAGTGTTTTGTAGTTTTCCTTGTAGAGGTCCTTCAACTCCTTTGTTAGGTATATTCAAGATTTTTTTTTTTTTTGGTAGCTATTATAAAAGGGGTTGAGTTCTTAATTTGATCCTCTGCTTGGTTGTTGTTGGTGTATAGAAGAGCTACTGAGTGTGTACATCAATCTTGTATCCGGAAGCTTCGTTGAGTTCTTTTATCAGTTCTAGGAGCTTTCTGGAGGAGTCCTTAGGGTTTTCAAGGTAAAGGATCATATCATCAGCAAACAGTGACAGTTTGACTTCCTCTTTACCGATTTGGATGCCCTTTATTTCTTTCTCTTGTCTGATTGCTCTGGCTATGACTTCCAGTACTATGTTGAAGAGGAGTGGTGAGAGTGGGCATCCTTGTCTTGTTCCAGTTCTGAGAGGGAACGCTTTCAACTTTTCCCCATTCAGTAATGTGTTGGCTTTGGGTTTGTCATAGATGGCTTTTGTCACATTAAGGTATGTCCCTTGTATCCCTATTTTGCTGAGAGTTTTAATCATAAAGGGATGCTGGATTTTGTCTAATGCTTTTTCTGCATCTATTGAGATGATCATGTGATTGCTTTTAATTCTGTTTATATGGTGTATCACATTAATTGACTTGTGTATGTTAAACCATCCTTGCATCCCTGGTATGAAACCTACTTGACCATGGTGGATTATCTTTTTGATATGTTGTTGGATTTGGCTCACTAGTATTTTGTTAAGGATTTTAGCATCTATGTTCATCAAAAATGTCAATATGTAGTTTTCTTTTTTGGTTAAGTCCTTTCCTGGTTTTGGTATTAGGGTGATGCTGGATTCATAGAACGAATTAGGGAGGGTTCCTTCTTTATCTATCTTGTGGAATAGTGTCAAAAGGATTGATACCGATTCTTTGAATGTCTGGTAGAATTCTGCTGTGAATCATCTGGTCCTGGACGTTTTTTGTTGGTAATTTTTAAATTACCATTTCAATTTCGCTGCTTGTTACTGGTCTGTTCAGGGTATCTAATTCCTCCTGATTTAAGCTAGGAGGGTTGTATTTTTTCAGGCATTTATCCATCTCTTCTAGGTTTTCCAGCTTATGTGCATACAGGTGTTAACAGTAGCCTTGAATGATCTTTTGTATTTCTGTGGTGTCAGTTGTAATATCTCCTGTTCCGTTCCTTAGTGAGTTTATTTGGATTTTCTCTCTTCTTTTATTGGTTAATCTTGCTAATGGTCTATCAATTTTATTTATCTTTTCAAAGAACCAGATTTTTGTTTCATTCATCTTTTGTATTTTTTTGTTTGTTTGTTTCAATTTCATTTAGTTCTGTTCTGCTCTTGGTTATTTCCTTTCTTCTGCTGAGTTTGGGTTTGATTGGTTCTTGTTTCTCCAGTTCCTTCAAGTGTGACCTTAGACTGTCTGTTTGTGCTCTTTCAGACTTTTCAATGTAGGCATTTAAAGCTATGAACTTTCCTCTTAGCACTGCCTTTGCTGTATCCCAGTGGTTTTGACAGACTGTGTCATTATTGTCATTCAGTTCAAAGAATTTTTAAATTTCCATCTTGATTTTGTTTTTGACCCAGTGCTCATTAAGGAGCAGGTTATTTAATTTCCATGTATTTGCATGGTTTTGAAGGTTACTTTGGGAGTTGGCTTCCAGTTTTATTCCACTATGGTCTGAGAGAGTGCTTGATATAATTTCAATTTTCTTAAACTTATTGAGATTCGTTGTATGGCCTATCATATGGTCTGTCTTGGAGAAAGTTCCATGCACTGTTGAATAGAATGTGTATTCTGTGGTTGTTGAATGAAATGTTCTATATATACCTGTTAAGTCCATTTGTTTCAAGGTATAGTTTAAATCCAATGTTTCTTTGTTGGCTTTCTGTCTTGATGACCTGTCTAGTGCTGTCAGTGGAGTACTGAAGTCCTCCACTATTATTGTGTTGCTGTCTATCTCATTTCTTAGGTCCATTAGTAATTGTTTTATAAATTTGGGAGCTCCAGTGCTAGGATTGTGATATATGTTTAGGATTGTGATATTTTCCTGTTGAACAAGACCTTTTACCTTTATATAATGCCCCTTTGTCTTTTTTTTTTTTTTTTTTTTTTTGAGATGAAGTCTCACTCTTGTCCCCCAGGCTAGAGTACAATGGCACAATCTTGGCTCACTGCAACCTCCGCCTTCCAGGTTCAAGCGAATCTCCTGCCTCACCCTCCCGAGTAGCTGGGATTACAGGCACCTGCCACCACGCCCAGCTAATTTTTGTATTTTTAGTAAAGACAGAGTTTCACCATGTTGGCCAGTCTGGTCTCGAACTCCTGACCTCAGGCGATCCGCTCACCTTGCCCTCCCAAAGTGCTGGGATTATAGGCCTGAGCCACCACACCCAGCCCCCTCTTTGTCTCTTTTAACCACTTTTGCTTTAAAGTTTGTTTTGTCTGATAAAAGAATAGCTAACCCTGCTCACTTTTCTTAACTTTGGATAGCCTGATGAAAATGTGCATAGGCGAAGATCTTTTTGCGATGAATTTCCCAGGTGTTCTTTGTGCTTCTTGTATTTTGATGTCCAGGTCTCTTGCAAGGCCAGAGAAGTTTTCCTCTATTATTCCTGCAAAAATGTTTTCCAGGCTTTTAGAAGTCTCTTCTTCCTCAAGAATACTGATTATTCTTAGGTTTGGCCATTTAATATAATCCCAGAATTCTTGGAGGCTTTGTTCATATTTTCTTATTCTTTTTTCTTTGTCTTTGTTGGATTGGGTTAATTCGAAGACCTTGTCTTTGAGTTTTGAATTTCTTTCATCTACTTGATCAATTCTATTACTGAGACTTTCCAGAGCATTTCACATTTCTAAAAGTGTGTCCAAAGTTTCCTGAATGTTTGTTTTTTCTTTAAGCTATCTATTTCCTTGAATATTTCTTGTATTCACTTCTTGTATCATTTTTTTTTTTTATTTCCTTGCATTGGGCTTCACCTTTCTCTGGTTTCTCCTTGGTTAGCTTAATAACTAACCTCCTGAATTCTTTTTCAGGTAAATCAGGGATTTCTTCTTTGTTTGGATCCGTTGCTGATGAGCTAGTGTGATTTTTTTGGGGGGTGATGAAGAGCCTTGTTTTGTCCTATTACCAGGGTTGGTTTTCTGGTTCCTTCTCATTTGGGTAGGCTCTGTCAGAGGGAAGGTCTAGAGCTGAAGGCTGTTGTTCAGATTCTTTTATCCCATGGGGTGTTCCCTTGATGTAGTATTCTACCCCTTTTCCTACGGATGTGGCTTCCTGTGAGCTGAACTGCAGAGATTGTTGTCTCACTTCTGGGTCTAGCCACCCAGCAAGTCTACCTGGCTATGGAAAGGTACTGGGGGTTGTCTGCACGGAGTCCTGTGATGTGAACTGTCTATGGGTCTCTCACCTATGGATACCAGTGCCTGTTCTGGTGGAGGTGGTGCAGGGCACACTGGACTCAGTGAGGGTCCTTAGCTTTGGTGGTTTAATGGTCTATTTTTATGCTGGTTGGCCTCCTACCAGGAGATGGCGCTTTCCAGAAAGCATCGGCTATAGTAGTGTGGAGATGACCTGGCAGTGTGTGGGGCCCTAGAACTCCCAAGATTATATGCCCTTTGTCTTCTGCTACCAGGGTGGATATGAAAGGACCATCAGGTGGGGGCGGGTGAGGCTAGCCATGTCTGAGCTCAGACTCTCCTTGGGTGGATCTTGCTGCAGCTGCTGTAGGGGATGAGGGTGAGATTCCCAGGTCACTGGAGTTGGGTACCTAGGAGGATTATGGCTGCCTCTGCTGAGTCATGCAGGTTGTCAGGGAGGTGGGGGAAAGTCAGCAGTCACAGGCCTCACCTAGCTCCTACTCAAACTGAAAGGCTACTCTCACTCCCACTGTGCCCTCCACAGCAGCCCTGAGTCTGTTTCTAGGTGGAGGGTCAGGTGGGCTTGAAAACTTGCCTGAGACTACCCACCTCCCAGAGTATTTGGGGTGTCTCCTGGGTCCTGCAGGAGCAGTCCACTTCCTTCAGAGGGCCTGTGGGTCTTCTTGGGATTGCTGTTGTTTGTTCTTTCAGTTGATTTGGAGGTAAAATTCACAATGCAAGCCTTGCATGCTGCTTTGTCCAGAGCTGCAATCTAGTCCTGACTCCCATTCGCTATGATTCCCTCACTTCCACTCTTGCAATAAATACTATTTTTCTTTTCTATTTTCATTAAGAGACCCAAATTTCAGGTGAAATAAGATAACTGCTATAGGAATTAATTTCCTTTTTACCTGGCAAAAACTCCTACTTCCTTAAATAGATATAGACAGACACACACACATAGGTATAGACATAGATAGGCATTCATGTACATATATAATTAAGTTGAGCATTTGAGTCATTATTTTAGCTAAAACTGTTAAGTTCCCATAGCTGAAAGTTACCTTATCTGTGGTAACTTTAATTCCTCTCTCTACTGTCTAAAAAGTCAAGTCTCTACAAAAATTCAGGATGTGTTTCTCTATTTCCCTTCAGGATAAATTAATGACTATAATCTGATTACAGATATACCACTTTCTTCAATTTCTTGGAAGAAGTGCGAATACTAAAGGAAACAGACAACTAAAACTCAATTGTCAAATTAAAGGAAAAATGTGGAACTCTTGACTTGCATAAATAGTATTATTTTTTGTAACAGTAAATTTGAACTCTTTTTTGAAAGCTGCTTTTTAAAAACCTGCCCTTAAATTGTATGCTTTTATATCATTAAACATTTATTTTCTTCAAGTACATCAAGAATGTCATTCATACAAGACCTTATTATCTTTAATCATAAAACACAACTAGGCTTATTGAATATGAATAAATATTGTAGTTTGATGTATTATAAAATGTGCTCTGCTTTTTTGAAAAAAACTTCTTTTCAGACTAACTTTGGCTTATGAATATTATAACAGTTCTCTTCTGTTCACATTCAGTGAGCTGAGACAACCTTCAATCTAGTATTTGGAGACTTCTTCCATGAATTTGTCTTATGACAATGCATATTCAATGGTTGAAGGTCTCAGAATAAAAAGCAATATGCAAAGCTCATGACCTTTATGGGCACTTTGGGTTTTGTTTTTCGTTTTTAGTATATCTCATGCCAAAATTTTCATGGGTTCACTTTTCAAAGAAAGGTTAATTAGACTTCTTAATCAGAATAGATAATGCTACTATTTTTTTCCTCACCAGAAAAGCTTTATTTTAGCATATTAAATATATAATAATCTTCCTCAATTAACAGCCCATTCTAAATATTATTTCCAGTTTGTCAATGTAACCATTTGCCTTCTGAATCATTCAATATTTTATCTAGAAAACATGAGGTTTTCTTTCAAATCACTTAATGAAAATAATGTTATTGTGTCAAACATTGGAATTTAGATGCTGTAAATCAGAAAATATTCAGATATTAGAAAGTATTTTTAAATCTAGGGTCAAACTATATATGAACTTTTATTATGCTTGGAGAAATATTTCCCTATCTCTTACTGCATTTGATAGTACTGTATATTACTGCTAAGTATAAAGTTAAAAAAAGTTTCTGATAGCTAATTAGCAAACTTTTATGGGTCAAAATATTGCTAGTATATAAAACAACTAAAAAAAATAGTAAGGATAGAGTTAGTATTAAAACACCACTAAAAAAAAGCTTTCTCTAAAAGCACCCATCCCCAACATTTTCACTAATTATATACTATTTTTGAAGATCACCTAATTGTAATGCCATTTAGATGTTGTTTATCATTCAAGTGTAACACTAATGCCAGAATTAAAAAATGATAATTATTGTATGTAAAAGAAAATGATAGACTAATATTTATGAATATGGATAGAAAATTTCTAAAGAAAATTAGCAAAAATAGTAAAAGCTTCATTAAAAATTAAAATATCATGACTGATTTGAGTTTAACCAGGATTCAAGAGCTACTCAATACCAGAAGTTTTATTGTTATAACCTAACATATCTATACAGCCAGAAAGAAAAACCATATTCATCTCCACAGGACCAGAAAATATACTGCATAAAATTCAACAGCCATCTGTGGTCTAAATAAATAAATAATGGAAACTCCCAATAAAATAGGAATTAGTGGATACTTCAAAAGCACAACTCTTGCTTAATAGGAAAACAATAAACACTTGTTCACCAAAATCAGGATCAGGAAAGTGATCCCCAATATAATTATCACTGCTTAACACTGTATACTGAGTGAAATTTTAGCCAAAGATATTAGCCAAGAGAAGGCAATTAGTGACATAAAAATTGAAAGTAAGGAAGTAAATTATATCTATATGCAATTGATATGGTAATGTATCTGGAAACCCCAGAAGAATAAACAGAAACACTAACATAATTAATGAGATAATTTACTAAAAATAGAGTTAATAAAATTAACTTAAAATTATATACACAAACTAAACCCTTCCTATATGCAAACAAGAATAGGTTTAGAAAATATAGTGGAAGAAATGACTAAATTTACAATAGCCAAAAAACCCAACAAGATCCCTAATTGGAACCTTAACTAAAATGTTTAAAACACAGATGTGGAATATTATTGATCACTTCCAAAAGACAAAAATTAAATATAAAAAATGGAAACATACTAAGTTCTTAGAGAAGATATGAGTTAAAGTGGAAATGACAAATTTGCGAAGTTCAAATAACAATAACAACAAAAACCTCAGGCTTTCTCTGGAAACAGATGAGATAATTAAAAAGTTTATTTGTAAACACAAGTGAGTAAGAATAGCTAGGAAAAAATACTGAGAAAAACAACTTGAAATTCCAATTTCAACAATGACGTAAAAGCAGGGAAAAAAATATGTCCCCACTGAAAACTATACGAATATATAATATAAAACATTTACAGACATTATATCAAGCCATGAAAGGCTGTAATATCTTAACAAAAAGCAACAAATAAGACGTGTTGTGTAATTATATTACATTTCTGTTGGACAACATTTTCCAAGTCAGAACCCAAACAAGGCTGAGTATCCTCCCTTAGATGAAGAGATCAAGACCAGAGCTTGGGAAGGTGTAGGTTGCTGGATATTGTAAGGCAGGGATCTAGGAAAGAGGGAGTTATGGAGAACAAAAGCTCCAAAATATATATAAGGTTGTTCTCGAGTCTTGCTGAGATCTAGGCCTTGCATGTATAAAGGGAAAGTCCATAATGTTGGGCTCATGGGGAACAGTAAGCAGAATAATTCTGAGAGCTCACATAGTGTGGGAAGATGTTAATGTCCAACTGGTCAGATTGGAGAGAATGTGGTGACTACCAGAGATATTCAGTAAGCTTAATGTAAGAGTGAACTATCACTGGATTCATGTAGAAACTAGAACTTCCCTAGCCTGGCATAAGAATAGGCCTCAGGTGGATCACATGATCCAAAAGTACTTAAATGTCTGTCAATATTCTTCAGATAAAGATAACAAAATTCAGATAACTCTACAAGATAGCCTTTACAATGTGTGGCATCCATTAAAAATTATTAAACATAGGAAGAAGCAGCCTACTATGCTCCATATCCAAGAGAAAAATCGGCCAATATAAATAGACACAAAAATGACAGAAACTATGACACTGGCAGATGTATATTTTAAAACAACTATTATAATAATGCTTACATATTTAAAGGAAAACATGAATACAAGGATAAAAAAGAAAGATATTTTTTAAACACTGGAACTGCTAGAGATTGCAGAAGATCAGTGAACTTATGGCTTAACAATGAAATCTATTTAAAGTGAATCACAGAAAGATGAAACACTGAAAACAAGCACAGATTCAGAAACTATTTTAAAAAGCTCTATTTCTTCAAACACTGTCTTCCAACTGTCCCAAAAAATAGAGATTTTTTTCCAAATTTAAGAAAACTATAAACTCAGAATTCTAAGAATGTCAATGAAAATCAAAGAGGACAACTATAATGAAAACCACACCAAAACACATAATAAATATATTGCTGAAAAATGTCAAAGAGAACATCTTAAAATTAGAAAGACTGTATTTCATACAGAAAAACAAAAACATAAGAAAACAGAAGATTTTTCAATAGAAACTATCCCCTCTCAGAAAGGCAAGTTAGAAAAGGAAGCACAAAAATCTAGAACCCAGTGATAATACACATACACACACACACACACACAAATATACACATGTATATACATACACAGATGGATATAGAAATCATTGTAGATATGTGTGAATACAGTGTTTCATATATATGTATATATACAACCTACTATCATTTATTGACAGGGCTTAGAATCAATGACATCCTCATAGAAATGAGAGCTCCCAACTGCCAAATCTTGGCTTTTAAATACCATTCACTAATAAAAGGAACCAAGGCTCCTTGGAGAAATAGTTGATTCTAGGGCTAGAGCAGGAAATATGTAAGATGAGACTAGAACATCTTATACTACTAAAATATAGAGATATACTCAAAAAATAAAAGAATGGGCTGTACCAAAGGGATATAGAGGCCAACATCAAACAGCTCCCAGTGGTCAAAGCTGAAATTATTTGAGGAACAAAATAAATAGTATAGTATTAGATTATAACCCAAAATATATCCATGAATTTAAATGGACTTAAACAAATGTTTGAATGAATGAATAAACAAATAAATAAATAAATCAGGAAGAAGAGCCAAGTCTTTTAGAAGAATTCCAAATAATGTACAGAGACTATTTTCTCTATTTTTGTATTTGTTTGAAATTTTCAGAATTAAATGTTAGAAATAAACACAATCTTCTTTTTTAATTCATTCCTTTATTTCCCACCAAAATATTTGCTCACTGAGAGTTTAGAAATTTTCACACTAAGAAGGGTAGGGCAATATCTACACGAGCACAACTGGAGAACTTTGTCTACTTTAAAGTATGTAGAATTTTTGAATTGCTTTATCTGCATTATGATCCTTTATTTGTTGCACAGAGGATCCAGAGAAAAATGGAATTCAAATGATTTTTATTTTGACAACAATGTTACCTATTGGGAAGACTCCATTTTATACAATGGAAAAAGTACATGGTTTGAACCCAAATAGATTTGGGTAGCTTTTCTGCGTAACATTGGTCAAGTTATTTAACCTCACAAAGGTTCAGCTTCCTCATATCTAAAACTGTGATAATTATAAATGTAGCATAGGGTTGACTTTACATTTAAATTAGACAAATCACACAACAATGTCTAATACATGTTTGGCACTCACTCATAATAATAATATAGAACATTTATTGAATGGTTATTTTGTGCAAGGCACAAAAGTACCATGTTTACTGAGTCATATATGTTACTTTATTAATTAAACTATCATTCTTTACTTTTAAATTTGTATTAAAGATTTTATTGTCTCTAAAATTTTATCACACGCCACCATGATTTGAAAAGAATTTACTTTCCCCAGGAAGATGCATAACATAAATTGTTAAAATTGAATGTTAATTATAATTTTTAAAATATGCCATATTTTAGCTTTATAGCATTTGGATAATTTCCAGATCCATAATCATTAAGTAGTTACATGACTCTCTATAAGATCATTTAACACTGTATATCATTTAGTGATTTAAAAAAATAAAACTGAGTTGTATTCTCTGCTCTTTCCATACTGCGAGCAACTACAAGTCTTTTTTGAAGGAGTCATTAGACTGGAATCAGGAGTTCTGGGTTATGGTTCTGTCAAACTAGAAAACGTCACGATGCCTCTCAGGACTCAGATTCTTCTTCAGTAACAAGAAAAACAAATGCTTTTTTTTTTTTTGTTTGATTCCACTTATTTGAGGTACCCAAAATAGTCAAGTTCGTAGAATCAAAGGGTAGAACAGTGGTTGCCAGGGGTTAGAGGGTGGAGGAAACTGGGAGTTACTGATCAAGGGGCATGAAGTTTCAGTGAAGCAAAATGAGTAAGCTCTAGAGAGCTGCTGTGCGGCACTGTACCTCTAGTCAACCACAATGTGATGTGTGCTGAAAATAATGTGATGTGCAGTTACAATTTTGTTGAGAGTAGAATTCATGTTACATGTTTTTACTACAATAAAGGAAAATTAAAAGAAAAACAATAAAATGATACTAAACAATCTTAGCCTGGATTCCATGGAAACAGACTCCAAAGACAGAGAGTTCCATGCAGAAGGCAAAATTCAGTGTCTTTGTTTCCCCACTTCAGCCAGTCATTGTTCACAGGCAGAGCACTAGGATCTGAGGAGACAGATTGAGGGGTGCTGCTGTGAACCACCACCAATTAATATCACCAGCAGCTGAGGGATAAGTGCCTGGGCCCTGAAGTGAGCATCTGATTGGAGCACTGCAGTATCCACCATATAACCATGAAACTACAGGAGTCCTTCCATTTCAGAGACTCTGGAGCATGTTATAAACAAGAACAAGTCAACATACCTCTAGAGGCATTTAGATGTTTTCCTTAGACCACAGAAAATAAACTTTTAGACTCCTGCCAAATGGAAACAGGAGTATAAGTTAGATGGTTTGTCTTCATTACAGAACTATGTATCTCTTGCAGGAGGAAACTGTCCCATAAAATCCTGGGCTGGAGGCCATCCTGAAGTACGTCTACCTTGCAGTGACTTGATTTCAGCTTTCATCCACTCCCCTGGCTGGATCTGTCATTTTCAGTACGATAGCCCTAATATTTTTAGCTAAAGCCTCCTCTTTTAGCATCACAGGTGATTTATGAGGATAGACTTTTTTTATATGGACATATTGAACAGCTGTCAGATTGTGTTGATTAAGTACTCAGGATTTGGAGGCGGCACACTGCCAAAGTTGAAAACAAGACGGTAAAGCATACCACCATGGAGTTTGTTCAACGATTTGCCAACTTTTCTGTGCTTCAGTTTAGTTTCCAAAGAAATAAAACTGAATGATGATGATGTTGCTGATGATGATAGCAACAATAACAGCACCTATCTCATGGTGTTGTCTCAAATATTATATAAAATTAGTCTGTATAAGATACGTTAACTACTAGAATTCTCTAGGTAGATATTTCATATATAATATATATAGTATATATATTATATATAAAATATATAAAATATGTACCTATATATCATATGTATCATATGTATATACCTATATATCATATGTATATATAGGTACATATTATATATATACACACACTATATATGCATGTGTGTATTGTTTAATTATATTCTAAAATAACTTTATTTGCACATAATAACCAACAGTCATATTCAATGCATTTTATAGCACCTCTGAACAAGAAGAGTGATCACAGAGATTCAAAAATTAAAGATGAAGTCTCAGGCAAGTGCAGATTTCTCCTCTATCTCCTCTCTAACCACTACACAAATCAACACAGGATGGGGTGAAGGTCTGAGAGCTCAAAGGAGAGCTCACAAACTAGCCTGGCAGTCTGGGGTATTCAGAGGAACGTTGAATGAAGAGGTAATTTGTGGGCTATGTTTTCTAGGTTGGATTTTAGTTTTCCAACACTAACATAACAAATTTCTACAAACTTACTGGCTTAAAACAGTATGAAACTATTGTCTTAGAGCCGTGGAAGTCAGAAATCTGAAATGGGTGTCAGTGGACTAAAATCAAGATATCTGCAGGTTGTGTTCCTTCTGTGACTCTAGGGAAGAATGCATTTCCTTGTCTTTTCCACATTAGAGACAGCTACAGTTCTTGGTTCACAGCTCCTTCCTCCATCTTCAAAGCCAGCTAGGAGAGAGAGAGTTCTCACATCACATTGCATTATTCTGACCGACCTTCAGTCTCTATCTTTGCATTTTATTTTATTTATCTTCCCTTGTTATTACATTGGACTTACCCGAGTAATCCAAGATAATCTCCATATTATCAAGTCAGTTCATTACCAACATTAATGTTATCTGCAACCAAAATTGCCCTTTTGTCATGAAAGGTAGCATATTCACAGGTTCTAGAGAATAATATATGGCCATATTTGGGGGTGTCTTCATTCTGCCTACCACTGAAGGCTAAATGTTAATCCAAAGAACAAAATGGAAAAGAAAGTAAAAAATGCAACACTGAGGACTGAAAATGTGTTTTAATTCACAATGATACAAAGGTAGAAGATACCACACACACGTAACAAGAATTTACAGACTGGTGGTTCCGAAACCACACAGGATCCCTGACATACTGTGGGGTAGCCCTGGGGTGGAGAAAAGGACCAAAAGAAGCTTGCCTAATTCAGTTTGCTCATATTTTACAGGTGAAAATAATATTTTGTTTTGTTTGTCCTATAATAGAACATTAAACAAAACTTACTGAAAACCACTAGACTGACATCTAGTATGATTCACTCTAATTCTAAACAACTCATCAACATCTTTCAGAAGATACTATAGAAATCTCCTGTTCCATTGACTAGACACAAGCTATCTGTGGAACTTACCTAAAATTGATTCAGCCAAGTCCGAATTTCTGCTCACTTTGATTACAAAAACATGAAAAAAAAACTATTTGTTTCTCTGCATTTTAGTAGAGTCAAGTACTTTTAATCTGATATTTGTATTATCAAAAAGCAAATGCTTGTGAAAACATTTTAAAACTGGAGCACATTGTCATCACTGTAAAAATTTGTACCTGGTTTGGGAACTCCATGTTCTCTTTCCTATCAGTGATTTTCTAACCCATTCTACTTTCCTAAATAAGATTAATTTCTCCCAGTCATGGAAATCTTCTGGTCCCAAACCACCACAGGTAAATTTCTATACTAATTTTATAATTACTTTTAGTTGTGTTAGACTAGAGATGGTGCGGGGAAAAAATTACAGATAGAATAATTGCCAAGAGTACAAGTATAAGTAGCTGGATTCTCTGGCTGTGTGTGTGTGTGTGTGTGTGTGTGTGTGTGTGTGTGTGTGTGTGTATGTCTGTTCCTTGCCCTGCTGCAACTATGGTGCTTTGGGTAAACTGAGTAATCTCTACGTACCACTTTTATTGGAATCTCAAAAAAGGTTTTTATGAGAGTTAAATGTTATTGTTTATATGTTATTCACTTGACACAGTGCCTACTATATAGTAAATTGCAATTGGCTGGTAATATTGAATTGTGTGATTGGTTGGTTGGTTGGTTGGTTGTTTTTGAGACGGAGTTTTGCTCTGTTGACTAGGCTGGAGTGCAGTGGCACGATCTTACCTCACTGCAACCTCCGCCTCCTGGGTTCATGCCATTCTCATTACTCAGCCTCCAAAGTAGCTGAGATTATAGGCACCCGCTACCATGCCTGGCTAATTTTTGCATTTTTAGTAGAGATGGGGTTTCAACATGTTGGCCAGGCTGTTCTCAAACTCCTGATCTCAGGTGATCCACCCGCTTCAGCCTCCCAAAGTGCAGGGATCACAGGAGTGAGTCAACGCACCCAGCTGGATAATATTGAAATTGTATGCTTTCTCTGTGTCATCTCAAGAAAATAAACACTTACCATACAGTTCAAAATAATATATGTATTTGTGTATATATATCTTATAAATCTTATTATTGTTATTGAAAAAGGATAACTTGGAATAACTACTTAGGTATTCCTACTTTGTATATTGTTTAATAAAATGTTAAAAATTCATGAAAGTGCATGATTGTTCTCATTGTTTAATCATGGAATATATAATCCAAACAAAATAACAAAACACAGAAAACACTATGGAGTGGATACTACAGTATTTTTAGAACACTAGAAGAGAGGGAGAAAAACAGGCTAGCATAAGAGTGAACACTTCCCTATTCAGCAGCCATAGTAGACATTGAAAATTAATAACACTCCTCATTTCAAATATGCTAAATGTCCTATTATTCCAGAAGACACTCCAGGCAGCTACTACCAAACCAACCAGAAATGTATACAGGATGAGTCTTATTTACCACTCTTCCGCTAATATAATATTATGAAGAGATGCTCAAAAATACATAAAGAATGTCAAGAAGTATATTTCCTCTAAGTAAACATAACAAATCATAAAAGCAACAAGTAACTTGAAAAACTTCATATGACTGAAACGTCTTTAATAGAATATTTCTAAAATGAATAGTCAATATAATGAAGAAATAAGGCTATAAATAAGAGACACTGAAATTATTTAAATTTGCGTTTCAAAAGAATAATTTTGGCAAAACAGAATAATTAAGAAGCAGTGACGACGCAGTAAAATACATATTAATAATATACAGATTGGAATGTGCATATAAATTTATAACCAGTATGGAATAAACATTTAATATGCAAACATATAAATTCCTATTACGGTTGTATTCAATTGTCTTCAAGTTCTGTAAACAATTCTTCTAAAACACATTCTGATTTAGATAAATTCAGAATATAATTTTCTTTAAAGATGCATTTTAACAGCATATTTATCTAGTTGCTAGATGTTATACTGGAAAAGCAAAAAAAGAGAGCCAGTAAACTCAAATAAAATCAATTGTACACCCATTTCCAAATACAGAATCTAAGACTATTGGAGGGAACAACATTTTTAAGAACTCGCTTATGCAATCCTCCTCAGCCTTGCATTTACTTGTTAAATCTCTGTACTATTATTTTCCCTTTATCAATTTAATTTTTTCTTATTTATAAGAAATACATATAATTTCTCATTATGTATTACATAACAGAGTATGAATATATATTTCTAGAAAATATCTAAGATTCTTTTTAACACAGGATAGGATATAAATTTGTCTTCTTTCTCTCTATTGCATGTTAAAATGAAGCTTAGAGAGCTCATCTTGCTTAGCCAAGCATTCTAACCAGACAGTCAGAAATTAGAAGTTCCTGAAGATGGGGCTTTTTGTACAGTTTGTCATTTGTTTGTTGGCTATGTCAGTCAATAGGAAACTTCAGTCAATTAACAATGCATAGAAACTTTTCATCTATAAAATAAAGCCATAAATAATACAAAATACTATGTTTTAACACATGATATGTCATGTTATATATGCATAATCTATATACATAGAAATGATATCAGAAAATTTTACAGGAAAAATACATATATGAGTATTATATTGAAGTCCATTTATTAAATATAGGAAGAAACATCTTATGTCAGGCTGCTGTAAACTAAGGAAAATTGTGTTAGCACCAGAAGTTATATGGATTAAATTTGAATAAGTACTAAGATGAATGTTATAATCCCACTTGAAAACAAGTGGAGCTTTTCCATGATAGCTTGCCCCCAGTTGATTTCCTGGGACCATTAGTTTTGAAGTAGGTTAATGAGTGTTTCAATGGAAAGGGGTACTTTGTTCAAATACATTTGTAAACTACTTGGTTAGACAACAATATCCAAGTCCCACTGTCATATATGAGTTCAGGTGCATTAGTGTGCAGATAGGATCAATGCATCTTCCAAAGGGAAGGTAGACAGGTTTTCCCCCATTCTGTTTGACCATGAGACAGTTCTGTAACAGACAATCTCAAAAGAGTTGTGTTCCTTGGAAAATGTGTTCAAAATGCTGTTTTACATTATATTATCCACACCTATCATTGTCATTTATTACATGTCATATGTGATGTGTACATTTACTTTCATAAGAGGGGTGCCCAAAGAACTCTGAAAGATGTGAAATATGCAATATAGAGAGAATAAAGATATTGATGGATATAGAGCTACAGCTATATATTGAAATATATTTTTTAGACAGAATCTTTATTTTTCTGCATAGTAACAAATCCCTTGAGTCAAGACTTACCTTCATAGTAAAAGTATAATTTTGACTTGACCTCTGTACATCATAGACATTTCTTAAGGATAAATCAGATAAAAAATGGTAGTAAAACACTGCAAGTTATTCCAGGGACTCCTGTGTTATCGTTGTTCCCTCTACTTATAAGCTGAATATTTATAGGCCTGTTAAGGTTAAATAATTACTTGTACTTAGGTCTTGATTTCACACTTCAAGAGAAAGCAGAATATTATTTTCCAACATTGTTTCTTGTGGGAATGTGTCTATTTGAAAATTGACAATCACTTTTAAGAATACCGTGCACATCTTTAAACATTGTATAAAACGAGCAAATTTGTGGGGAAAAATTCTTAACAAATCAACTTTCAGAAACAATAAATTTCATGAAATTGTGTCCCTTGCAGCAACATGGATGAATCTGGGGTCCATAATCCTAAGTTAATTAACACAGAAACAGCAAACCAAATATCTCACGTTCTCACTTATAAGTGGGAGCTAAACGTTGGGTACTCATGGACATCAAGATGAGAGCAATAAACACTGTGGACTAGAAGCAGGTGGCAGGGAGTGGGGCATGGACTGAAAAACCACCTATTGGGTACTATACTCAGTACCTAGGTAATAAGATCTGTACCCCAAACCTCAGCATCATGTAATATACCCATGCAACAAACCTGTCCATGTACCTCCATATCTAAAATAAATGTTGAAATCACCAGAAAAAGAAAAACTGGCATTAAGCTAAATGAGTGGTGTTCTCCAAATGCAAGTTATATTTTGGTTCTCTGAAAACAATTTAATACCACTGTTCTTGTTTACTTGCATTATCACCATTTAAAGTGCATCCAAGTAGTTTTTACTCCTTCACAGAATACACTTGGTAACATTTATCTTACCAGCCAGTTGTATGTGTGCTGACACATACCAGAGTCAGAAATTAAACACATACCCATTAGAACCCCTTATTTCTGGTGAATACATTTGCATTCTATCCCTGCCATGGCATTGTGTCTTCTATAATTCACACTGTATCACAGACTGTTAACTCAAGTTGCACATAAAATTTTGAGGTACTACTTATTTTAGGAGTTGACTTTATTACTGGGTGCAGCTATAAACTCATAGAATAGAAGATTCAGACCAAAGGAACTAAAATTCTAAACTGTCTAATATATTAGCCACCAGCTGCATATAGCTATTTAAATTTAAACTAATTCAAAGTAAATAATGTTAAATATAATTTTTCAGTTGTGGCTACTGTATTGAACAGTGCAGGTATAGAACTCTTGTATTTTCATAGAAGGTCCTGTTGGACAGCCCTATAGATCTTGCTGTCCCTAAATGAGATCCCAACTATACAGAAATTACATCAATAAAATTCTGCTTTTTCAAATTTAAACCTCTGTCCAAAGACATCAAATGACCTATTCAAGCTCGTATCAAATAAAAAACTCAATTTAAAGAAATCCACCTCTGTATGTAACTGTGTGAGCACATACATTATTGTGATCCTTGCCAATCAAACTTATACAAGGTCCAGCCTCAGGCAACCACAAGTGTGCTCTGTCAAGATGGATTAGATTTCTGTTTTCTAGAATTCAAGAGTCATATATATTTAATGTACTCTTTCTTGTTTTGTTTAAATCCTCCACATTTGTTAAACTCATTTATTTGTTCTGGTAGCTTTTTATTTAGATTCTTTAGAAATTTCTACATAAATGATCATGTCATTTATGATTATAGATATTTTTACATTTTCATTTCCAATAAGTATTCCTTTTATTTCTTTAGTCTCATTTATTTGCCTAGAATTTCTAGGACAACACTGAAATAGAAGTTATAAGAGTAAGCATCTTGTCTTATTCTTGAACTTAGAGGAAAATATCAATCTTTCACCATTAAGCATGAAGTTGGCTGTAAGTTATCTATCTGTATATTTATCATCTGTCTATCTCAGGTACCTGATATTATGCAATTGTGGAAGATGACTAAGCAGTCTCTGTCTTTGTATGTAATGCTTGAGATTGAACTCAAAGGAACAGGCAGGGAAAGAGGACAGGTGAATGGAGTTATGGATAAGCTGTAACCCATACACATGAGCTGGAACCTATGAGGAAGGAAGAAACCTATGTTGGTTTTCATTTTTCTCAATCTTAATGATGTGGGTGTCTTGCAGGAGAAGCTGATGTCCTTCACTCAATATCTTTCATACAATAGCAAAGCAATAGCAACTGCAAAGCTAAACACACACCTGGCCCAAAAGTCAATGAACTTGAAGGAAGATTAAGCAGAAGGTTCTGCCATTGCTGGTCTTGCCGCTGTCCTACTTAGATGATGTGAGTCAATAGAGCAACAAGTTGTACCAGCTATGAAAGTGCCTGCTCCTACCTTCCTAGCACAAGTGAGTGAAAGATGATGACTTATTCACCCCGACCTCCAAACTTTATGCACATTGTATCTCTTCTGGACCCAATGTTATTGGAAACATAGAAGAAAGAGAATTTGGAGAAAAATTATTGGTCTCTAGTCAAGTTGACATATTACAAAGCTACCATACCTTCCATTTCTAATTTGCTCAGACATTTTATTATGTACAGGTGTTGAATTATTTCAAATGAATTTTCTGCATCTGTTGAGATCATAATATGACTCTTATCTTTGTTCCAGTTATATAGTGAATTACATTAAAATATGTTTGGATGTTAAATTAGCTTTGCATTTATGGAATGTTCTGCACTTAGTCATTGTGTATTCCCTTTTAATATATGGATGAATTTGTTTTGTTCATAGTTCGTTAAGGACTTTTGTTCATCTACCCCTGAAAGACATTGTTCAAGAGTTTTATTTTTCTTTAATGTCTTTATCAGGTATTTCTGGCTTCATAAAATCAGATTGAAATTATACCTGCTTTCTCTATTTTCTGAAGTAGTTGGAGTAAAGAGTTGCTAGTCTTTCTTCCTTAAATGAATTCCCTAATAAAGCCTCCTTATCCCGAGTTTTTGTTTGCTTGTTTTTGTATGTGGAGGCTTTCAATTACAAATTTATTTATTTTTTTACTTGTTGGAGAGCCATTCAGGAGTTTTGTTTACTTCTGAAGGGTCTTTATAGGAAGACCCCTTGAAATGTCTACTTTTCTGCAGGAAATATAAAACAGTCTCTTAAAGTTAATAAGTTCATCGAGGTAGCAGTCTACAAGATAAAAATTTCTTTTCCATATCCTAGTAATGAACATGTAGACACCAAAATTAAAAATACAATACTATTTACATTAGCTCAAAAATGAAATATTTAAGCGCAAATCTAACAAAACATGTACAACACTTGAATGCTGAAAACTAAAAAAAAAAAAAATGCTAATGAAAGAAATAAAAAATAAAATCAATAAATGGAGAGACATATTAAGTCCCTGGATTGGAAGATTCAATATAGTAAATATATCAATTCTCTCCTAAATGATACATAGATTTACTCCAATTTCTATCAAGATTCTAGCAAGATTCTTTTGTAGATATAGGCAAGATTATTCTAAAATGTATATATTAATTCAAAATAATTAGAATAGGAAAAACAATTTTTAAAAGTAAAACTAAGGTAGAAGGAATCAGTCTATCCACAATCAAGGATTATCATACAGCTACAGCAATCAAGATTGTGTGGTATTTGTAGGAGGGTAGATATATGGATCAGTGAGACAGAATCCAGAAATAGACCCACACAAAATTGCAAATGATATTTCACATAAGTACAAACGCAATTTGATAAAGGAAAGATGGCCTTTCAACAAATGGTACTAGAACAACAACTGACTATCATTAGGCAAAAAAATGAACACTGACCTAAGTCTGACACATCATATGAAAAATGGATCACAGACTTAAATGTAAAATATGAACTATAATATTTTAGAAATAAACAGCATAAAATCTTCAGTATGTATGGCAAGGCAAAGAGTTCTCATATTTGACTCCAAAAGCCCTATTCATGAATAGAAAAAATACCTTGGACTTTATCAAAATTCAAAACTTTGCTCTAAGAAAGTCTCTGTTAAGTAGATTATGAGGCAAACTACAAAGTTGGAGGAAATATTTGTAAACCACATATACAACAGAAGACAATTTTCTAAAATATATAAAGAACTCTCAAAACTCAATAGTAAAAATAAAAAAACTCTAATTAGAAAATGAGCAAAAAAAAAAAAAAATTCCCACAAAGAAACATTTAACCAAAGAGAATATACAAACAACAATACCTGAAAAGATGTTCGACACCAATTAAATAACAATGAGGTATCACTAAATACCTTTCATAACATCTAAAATGCAAATAGTGACAATGCTATATATTATGGGGATTTAAAGAAACCGATTCACTCATTTATTGTCAGTTGGATGTAAAATGTGACAGCCACTTGGTAAAACAATTTGGAATTTTTTTCAAAAACTAAACATGGGACTACAATATGACCCAGTGAGTTTACTTCTGGGCATTTAAACCACAGAAATGACACCTTATGTTCACACAAAAATGTGTACATGAATATTGGTAGTAACTTTATTTGTACTAGCCCAAAACTTGAAACAGCTTACTCAAATATCCTTCAATGGGTGGGTGAATGGTTAAACACATGACGATAAATCCATACTATATTGTGATGCCACAATAAAAAGCTAGTAAAAAGCTACGGTAATTTTGATGCAGCATTTAGGCAAGACTAGACAACTGAACATTGAAACAAATCAAATTTCTATAAGCAAAAGGAGGAGGTTTTCAACAAACATCTCCAGGTTAAGTGGATCACTGTGTTGAAAATAAACAATTAATATTTACCTGTATCTTAACTGTGTATCTTATACACAAAAATCAACATCTGGTAGTTTGCAAATCAAAGTATGAAAGGTAATCAAATAAAGCTTTTACAGGAATACCTGGAAGAATATTTCTATGACCATAAAGAAGTAAATGTTTCTTAACTAAGTCAAAAACAATTTAAGGAAAAATGTATAAATTGGGCAATGTCTAAAGTAAAAGCCATTCATATAAAGACAACATTAAGAGAATGAAAAGGCAAGTCAAAGAGGGTGATAAAATATTTACTATAAACCCATCAGAGAAAACATGTGTTTAGAATTGCTGGAAAATTATCTGGGTGGCCTTGGACTGACCTGGTTCTCCCCGATTTTCTCACTTGCAGATCTCAAAATTAACTGTACAGTTTTGATGGGAATGCAATATCCTGAGATAAGAGAGAACTGGCTGGAACAACCCAGGCTTTGTTCCAGCTTCTCCCTAGAATAGGATGTTCTTTAACACTTTAGCCCACTGTGCCCTGTTTCTCCTGAGGTGTAAAACCCTGGGCAGGCTGCTCTTCAGGGTCTTTCAGCTGTGGTGCAAGTGGGACATGTGCAGTGAAACTCTATCTGCCATGTGCAGCTTTCCAGAGCCTTCAGGGATTGACCTGCAATGAACCTTAGGCTTCTTTGGTTTCTTGCTGACTATCTGTAAATACTAATCACTTTTTATGTAACTTATATGTGTGGGTGTTCTCTCTCATCAGCTTCCAATAAGTTGTTAACTAGTGCATAACCTGCTTCATAAGAATATATGCAGAATTCCTAAAAACAATAAAAGACAAAAAATAGACAAAAGGACATGGCAGGACAGTTTTAAATGGCCAACAAACATGGAAATCTTCAACTTCATTAGTCATCAGGTAAATGCAAATGAAGATTGCAATATATTACATCTACATGTCTACCAAATCGACTTCAGTAAGGCAAAAAGTGTTGGCAAGATTATGAAGAAACTTAAACTGCCATACACTGCTTTGAGAGGATAAATTGATGCCATCAATGACTCCTGTTGATACGGACTAATAGTGAACATAAGCAAACCTAAATTACCTATCAAGTCCACTCCTATGTATAATATCACAGAAATGTGTACATTTGTTCACCAGAAGACATGCACTAGAATATTTGTTATCACTTTTCATAGTACTCCTAAATTACGAACTAAATGCTAATGGATTTGTAAAATGTGACATTTTATAGGTAAAATACCACAGAGCAATGAAATGAATAATCCACATTAATATAGATGAATATCACAAATGTAATGTTGAGCAAAAGAAGGCTGACACAAAGTAACATATACTCTATGTTTCCAGTTATAAAAAAGGACAAAAATTGGCAAAATGAATCTCTGCTCTTAGAAACTAAATAGTGGTTATTATTGAGGTTTAGTGCCTGTGAGGAGTCACAGTGGGGCCTTCCAGAATGTTGGTAATGTTTTGTTTCTTGATGTGGATGCTGGCAATATAAATGGATTTGGCTTGTGACTGTACATCAACCTGCACCTTTATGAAGTGTGCTTTTTTTTTTCTGTACATGATACGGATCAATAAAACATTATGAAAAGGCAGCTTAAAATTCCATACAATGATTTTAAAAACCATTCATTGACTATTAAGTGAAAAATACAATTTTTTAAATATATGAAAATCGAGACTACTTGATGTTTTTCTTCAACCTTCCTTATGCTGTGTATGTGTGATTTTAGCTGCATGTGGCAGGCTCAGTACACTCTTAAAATATGAAGTTTTTTTTACCTCTAGATCTCTACTATCCTACGATCTAATCTCAGTTAGCTGCAAGACAGTCTTATGTACCCAGGCAATGGTTAGAGAAACTCATTATCTTCCCAGTTATAGTCTATTTTGTCTTTTATCAAATTATAGTACAGATTTATCTTTGATTAGCTTTTTCCCCAAATTCCTGCAACCATTTTTCTCTCTTTGTGCCACCTTGCATCTAACATAGACGTGGATCCTCTGGTTTATTTCCCAAGCACAATAGACATGAGTCCATCTCTTATGAGTTGTCTAACTTTTTTGAAGTTTTCCAAATAATTGAGGGAGTTTAGAACATGGAATGGAAAAAAGCAATCTTAAAGTTATATCAGAAAATGTTTTTTCCTAAAGTGCATTGGCCACTGGTTTTTTGTTTTTGTTTTTTGTTTTTTTTTTTTAGAATTCTAGTAAATTTATTCCACTGATTTTTTAAAATTTATTATACTTTAAATGATGGGATACACACACAAAACGTGCAGGTTTGTTACACAGGTATACACGTGCCAGGGGGGTTTGCTGCACCCATCAATCCATCATCCATATTGGATATTTCTCCTAAAGTTATCCCTCCCCAAGCCCCCCAACCCCTGACAGGCCCCAGTATGTGATGTTCCCCTCACCGTATCCATGTGTTCTCATTGTTCAACTCCCACCTATGAGTGAGAACATGCAGTGTTTGGTTTTCTGCACTTGTGTTAGTTTGCTGAGAATGATGGTTTCCAGCTTCATCCATGTCCTTGCAAAGGACATGAACTCATCCTTTTTTATGGCTGCATAGTATTCCATGGTGTATATGTGCCACATTTTCTTTATCCAGTCTATCATTGATGGGCATTTGGGTTGGTTCCAAGTCTTTGCTATTGTGAACAGTGCCACAATAAACATACGTGTGCATGTATCTTTATAATAGAATAGTAATGGGATTGCTGGGTTAAATGGTATTTCTGGTTCTAGATCCTTGAGGAATCGCCACACTGTCTTCCACAATGGTTGAACTAATTTATACTCCCACCAACAATGTAAAAGTGTTCCTATTTCTCCACATCCTCTCTAGCATCTGTTGTTTCCTGACATTTTAATGATCGCCATTCTAACTGGCATCAGATGGTATCTCATTGTGGTTTTGATTTGCATTTCTCTAATTATCAGTGATGATGAGCTTTTTTTCATGTCTGTTGGCTGCACAAATATCTTCTTTTGAGAAGTGTCTGTTCATGTCCTTCATCCACTTTTGGATTTTTTTTTCTTGTAAATTTGTTTAAGTTCTTTGTAGATTCTGGATATAAGCCATTTGTCAGATGGATAGATTGCAAAAATTTTCTCCGATTCTGTAGGTTGCCTGTTCACTCTGATGATAGTTTCTTTTGCTGTGCAGAAGCTCTTTAGTTTAATTAGATCCCATTTGTCAATTTTGGCTTTTGTTGCCATTGCTATTGGTGTTTTAGTCATGAAGTCTTTGCCCATGCCTGTGTCCTGAATGGTATTGCCTAGGTTTTCTTTTAGGGTTTTTATGGTTTTAGGTCTTATGCTTAATTCTTTAATCCATCGTGAGTTAATTTTTGTATAAACTGTAAGGAAGGGATCCAGTTTCAGTTTTCTGCATATGGCTAGCCAGTTTTCCCAACACCATTTATTAAATAGGGAATCCCTTCCCCATTGCTTGTTTTTGACAGGTTTGTCAAAGATCAGACGGTTGGAGATGAGTGGTGTTATTTCTGAGGCCCCTAAATGCCCACAACAGAAAGCAGGAAAGATCTAAAATTGACACCCTAACATCACAATGAAAATAACTAGAGAAGCAAGAGCAAACAAATTCAAAAGCTAGCAGAAGACAAGAAATAACTAAGATCAGAGCAGAACTGAAGGAGACAGAGAAACAGAAAACCCTTCAAAAAAATCAATGAATCCAGGAGTTGGTTTTTTGAAAAGATCAACAAAATAGATAGACCACTAGCCAGACTAATAAAGAAGAAAAGTGAGAAGAATCAAATAGACACAATAAAAAATTATAAAGGGGATCTCACTACTGAGCCACAAAAATACAAACTACCATCAAATAATACTATAAACACCTCTACACAAATAAACTAGAAAATCTAGAAGAAATGGATAAATTCCTGAACACATACACCCTCCCAAGTCTAAACCAGGAAGAAATCAAATGCCTGAATAGGCCAATAACAAGTTCTGAAATTGAGGCAGTAATCAATACCCTATCAAACAAAAAAAGCCCAGGACCAGATGGATTCACAGGTGAATTCTACCACAGGTACAAAGAGAAGCTGGTACAATTCCTTCAGAAACTATTCCAAACAATAGAAAAAGAAGGACTCCTCCCTAACTCATTTTATGGGGCCAGCATCATCCTGATACCAAAGCCTGGCAGAGACACAACAAAAAAAGAAAATTTCAAGACAATATTCCTGATAAACACCAATGCAAATATCCTAAATAAAATACTGGCAAACCAAATCCAGCAGCACACCAAAAAGTTTATCCACCACTATCAAGTCAGCTTCATCCCTGGATGCTACACTGGTTCAACATATGCAAATCAATAAACATAATCCATCACATAAACAGATCCAATGATGAAAACCATATGATAATCTCAACAGATGCAGAAAAGGCCTTCGATAAAATTCAACACCCCTTCATGCTAAAAACTCTCAATAAACTAGGTATTGATGAAATGTATCTCAAAATAATAAGAGCTATTTATGACAAACCCACAGCCAGTATCATACTGAATGGGCAAAAACTGGAAGCATTCCCTTTGAAAACCGGCACAAGACAAGGATGTCCTCTCTCACTACTCCTATTCAACACAGTATTGGAAGTTCTGGCCAGGGCAATCAGGTAAGAGCAAGAAATAGTATTCAAATAGGAAGAGAGGAAGTCAAATTGTCTCTGTTTGCAGATAACATGATTGTATATTTAGAAAACCCCATTGTCTCAGCCCAAAAACTCCTTAAGCTGATAAGCAACTTCAGCAAAGTCTCAGGATACAAAATCAATGTGCCAAAATCACAAGCATTCCTACTCACCAATAATAGACCAACAGAGAGCCAAATCATGAGTGAACTCTCATTATCTATTGCTAAAAAGAGAATAAAATACCTAGGAATACAACTGACAAGGGATGTGAAGGAACTCTTCAATTAGAACTACAAACCACTGTTCAAGGAAATAAGAGAGGACACAAACAAATGGAAAAACATTCCATGCTCATGGATAGGAAGAATCAATATTATGAAAATGGTCATACTGCCCATCCCCATCAAGCTACCAATGACTTTCTTCACAGAATTGGAATAAACTGCTTTAAAGTTCATATGGAACCAAAAAAGAGCCCACATTGCCAAGACAATCCTAAGTCAAAAGAACAAAGCTGGAGGCATCACGCTACCTGACTTCAAACTATACTACAAGGCTACAGTAACCAAAACAGCATGGTACTGGTACCAAAACAGATATATAGACCCATGGCCACTGTTTTTAAAGAGACCTTTTAAGAGAAGTTTTAGATTCACAACAAAACTAAGTGGAAGATACAGAGATTTCCCATGTACTGTCTGTCATCATATATACAAACTGTCTTACACACTGTCAAAATCCTGCACTAAAATGATACATTTGTCACAATCAAATAACCCACACTCACATATTATTATCATTCAAAGTTTATAGTTTTCATTAGCATTTGCTCTTAGTGATGTACATTCTGTGGGTTTTGGCAAATGCATAATGGCATGTGTCCACCATTATAATATCATACAGAGTAATTTCACTGCCTTAAAAATCCTCTGTGCTCTGCCTATTCATCCCTTTCTCCCCGCAAGATCTGGCAATCACTAATATTTTTTCTGTCTCCATAGTTTACCTTTTCCAGAATCTTATATAGTTGGAATCATAAAGTACATAGCCTTTTCAGATTGGTTTCTTTCACTCATTAATGTGCATTTAGAATTCTTCCATGTATTTTCATGGCTTGATAGCTCATTTCTTTTTGGTGCTTAATAATATTTCATTGTCTGGATGTACCATACTTTATTAACCTACTGAAGTACATCTTGGTTGCTTTCAAGTTTTGGAAATAATAAATGAAGGGGTCTATAAACATCCATGTGATGGTTTTGGTGTGGATATAAGTTTTTAGCTCTTAGCTCTTTTCAGTAAATTAACTAAAGAGCATGACTAGTGGATCACATATTAAGAATGTTTAGATCTGTAAGATACTAGCAAAATGTCTTCCAAAGTGGCTGGCCCATTTTGCATTCCTATCAGCAAAGAATAAGAGTTTCTGTTGCCCAACATCCCCAACAGCATTTGATGTTATCCATGTGTTTTTTGTTTGTTTGTTTGTTTTGGTGGGTTTTTTTTTTTTTTTTTGGATTTTCTCCATTCTAATTGGTGTTTCATGGTATCTTATTGTTGTTTTCATTTGCAGTTCTCCAATGACTTATGATGTTGAGCATCTTTTCATATGCTTATTTGCCATTTGTATATCTTCCTTGGTGAGATATCTGTTCAGGTCTTTTGCCAATTTTTAATCAGGATGTTCATTTTCTTATTGTTGAGTTTTCATGAGTTCTTTGTAGATTGTTTCTTTTGCTGTGCCAAAGCATTTTAATTTAATATAATTCCACTTATTTTTTCTTTTGTTGTTTGTGCTTTGGTTTCATATCCAAAAAAATTCATTGCCAAGACCAATGCCAAAGAGTATTTACCTTATGTTTTCTTCTAGGAGTTTTACAGTTTCAGGTCTTACATCTAAATCTTTGATTCATTTTGAGTTGATTTTTGTGTATGGCATAAGAAAAGGGTCCAATTTCATTCTTTTGAAGGTTGACATCCAGTTTTCCAAAAACCATTTATTGAAGAGATTATTCTTCCCCCAACTGTATTCTTGGTATCCTTGCTGAAGATGTTAGTTGACTGTATATGTGTGGATTTATTTCTGGACTCTCTATCTGTTTAATTGTACCTGTCTATATGTCTGTTTTTATGCCCATACTGCACAGGAAAGGAAAAAGTCAACAAAATGAAATGGCAACCTGCAGAATAGAAAATTTATTTGCAAACCATATATCTCATACAGGGTTAATATCCAAAATACACAAGGAAAACATACAACTTAATACTAAAATACAAATATCCCAATTTAAAAATGGGCAATGTACCTAAACAGACACTTCTCAAATAAACAAAATTAATATGGCCAACAGGTATATGAAAAGGTTCTCAAGACATCTAATTATCCTACAAATGTAAATTAAAACCCTAATGAGCTATCACCTCACATCTGTTAGAAAAGTTACTGTCAACAAGACAAAAGATAACAAGTGTTGGCAAGGACATGGAAAAAGGGACCTTTATACACTGTTGATAGAAATGTCAATTAGTAACGACATGGGAACCAGTATGGAATTTCTAAAAAAAATTAAAGTGGAAATACCATATGACCCAGCAATCCCACTGCTGGGTATAAATCCAAAGAAGTGGAAATCAGAATCACAAAGAGGTATCTTCAATCCAGTGTTCACTGCAGTATTATTCACAATAGCCAAGTTATGAAAAATACCTAAATGTCCTTCAGTGGATGGATGAATAAAGAAAGTGTGCCACAGGCCAGGTGCGGTGGCTCACGCCTGTAATCCCAGCACTTTGGGAGGCCGAGGCGGGTGGATCACAGGGTCAGGAGTTCAAGACCAGCCTGATTAATAAGGTGAAACCCCACCTCTACTAAAAAATACAAAAGTTAGCTGGGCGTGGTGGCGTATGCCTGTAGTCCCAGCTACTCAGGAGGCTGAGGCAGTAGAATTGCTGGAACCTGGGAGGTGGAGGTTACAGTGAGCTGAGATCATGCCACTGCACTCCAGCCTGGGAGACAGAGCGAGACTCCATCAAAAAAAAAAGAAAGAAAAGAAAAGAAAAGAAAAGAAAAGAAAAGAAGAAAGAAAGAAAGAAAGAAAGAAAGAAAGAAAGAAAGAAAGAAAGAAAGAAAGAAAGAAAGAAAGAAAGAAAGAAAGAAAATGTGCCATATACATGCAATGGAATATTATTCTGCCTTAACATATTGCCATTTGTGACAACATGGAGGGAACTAGAAGACATTATGCTAAGCTAAATAAGAAAGATACAAGGCCAGGTGCAGTAGCTCACACCTATTATCCCAGCACTTCAGGAAGTCGAGGTCACTTGAGGCCAGGAGTTCAAGACCAGCCTGGCCAATGTGGTGAAACCCTATAACCCTATCTCCACTAAAACTACAAAAATTACCCAGGCATGGTAATGCATGCCTGTAGTCCCAGTTACTTGGAAGGCTGGGGCACGAGAATTATTTGAACTCAGAAGCTGGAAGCTGCACGAGCTGAGATCATACCATTACACTCTAGCCTAGGCAACAGAGTGAGACCCTGTTTCAAAAAAAAAAAAAAACACAGAGAAATACTGCTTTATCTGACTTATAAGTAGAATCTAAAATGGTCAAATTCACAGAAGCACAGAGTAGAATGATGGTTGCCAGCGGCCGAGGGAAGGGGGAAACTGAGTAATGTTGATTTAAAAATGCAAATTTCAATTACGCAGGATGAGTAAGTTCTGGAGATATAATGTACAACATGGCAACAATAGTTAGCAACACAGTATTGTATACTTGAAGTTTGCTAAGAGAATTGATCGTAAAAGTTCTTAGCATACATACGTAACTATGGAGGTGAAGGATATGCCAATTATCTTGATTAGAGTGATCATTTCACAATGTATACATATATCAAAACACGACGTGCACACCATAAATATATGTATAATTTTTATTTCTCAATTATACCTCAATAAAGCTAGAAAAACAAAACAAACAATTAAAAAATTGTATCTTTTCTAAAGCTGCACTCACCCTGACTCCAGATATAGGCTGCTCCGAGCTGGAGGAGCTGGCTTCTAGGAAGAGGAAGGAGTGGTCTTCCTAAAGGCAGACCAGGCCACACCCAGTGGTTCCTTGACTTACAAACTGGCCACATGACAACTGACTTTTCAGATGCTGGTAAACTTGCCATCAGGAAGCAAATGCTCAGCAAAACACATAAAGAGTTAGACTTGGTTACAATTCCTAGATGAGTATCCAAAGACTGTTTGGAGCCACTAAAGACTGACCTGAAATGGCAAAGTTTGATTTTGATTTAGTTTTTTGTTTCTTGTTTTTCCTAAGTTCTGCTCAATTGTTCTGCCTTTGTCTTCTCTGTAACAGCTAAAATGAATGGTTAACAACAGAACTCTACACTTTACCATGTTTCCTTCAGAAAATGTCTAAAACTCTCTAAGCCCATTTTCTTATCTTTAAAGAAAACATAAGGTTGCAATGAGGACTAAATAAATGCACATTAAGCACTATGCATGCCACAAAGAAAGTGCACAATAATTTGGATGCCTTTGTTTCTGTTGTGGTGGTGGTGAGAGTGGTGGATCTTAAGTTAAATCTTCTCACCACTCACACACGCACACATGTGGTAACTATGTAAGAATGATGGACGTGCTAATTAGCTTAATTGTGGTGATCATTTCATGGTACACATATATATCAAAACATCCAGTGTTACACTTTAAACACATACAATTTTTATGTCAATGATACCTCAATAAAGCTGTCGAAGTTATTTGTATATTTTGGATAACAGTCATTTATCAGGTATGTGTTTTGCAAATCATTTCTCCCTCTCTCTGACTTGTCTTCTCATTCTCTTTATAGTGTCTTCTGTGGAACAGAAATTTTTAATTTTAAAGAAGCTCAGGTTTAATTCTTTCATGGATTGCATCTTGGTTTTGTGACAGATTACATTAATTGCTTTCCAAATGTTGAAACAGGCTGAATACTTGGGCTAAATCCCACTTGGTCTTGATGTAGAGTTCTTTTATACATTGTTGGATTTGATTTGCTAATATTTTGATGAGAATTTTTGAAGCTATGCTCTTGCGTGATATTGGTCTTTAATTTTCCTTTATTATAATTCTTTGGTTGGTATCAGGGAAACACTGGCCTCACAGAATGAATTAGGGAGTATTCCCTCTGCTTCTATCTTCTGAAACACATTGTAGGATTTATTTTAACTTTTATTTTAGGTTCAGGATTTCAGATGGTTGCAGGTGTGCTGCATTATTTCTGGGCTGGATATTCTGTTCCAGTGGTCAATGTATCTGTTTTTGTACCAGTACCACACTGTTTTGGTTACTGTAGTCTTGTAGTATAGTTTGAAGTCAGATAATGTGATGCCTCCAGCTTTGTTCTTTTTGCTTAGGATTGTCTTGGCTATTCGAGCTCCTTTTTTTGTTACATATGAACTGATATAAATTATTTCTTAAGTGTTTGATTAAAAACCACCAGTGTACCAATTTAGGCCTGGTGCTTTCTGTTTTGGAAGTTTATTAATTATTGATTCAATTTATTTAGAAGATATAGGCCTATTCAGTTTATCTATCTCTTCTTAAGTGAGTTTAGGCAGATTGTGTCTTTCAAAGAATTGATTCGTTTCATCTGGGTTATCAAATTTTTGGACATAGAGTTAGTTCTTCATAGTTTCCTTTGAGTATCATTTTAATGTTCATAAGATTTGCAGTGATATCTCCTCTTTTACTTCTAATGTTAGTAATTTGTGTCCTCTTATTTTAAAAGAAGCCTAACAAGACACTAATAAATTACATTAATCTAGGTGCGCACCACCACGCCCAGCTTTTGTGTGTCTGTGTGTGTGTGTGTGTGTGTGTGTGTGTGTGTATTCAGTAGAGATGGAAATTCACCATGTTGGCCAGGCTGGTCTCGTACTCCTGGGCTCAAGCGATCTGCCTTCCTTGGCCTCCCAAAGTGTTAGGATTACAGATGTGAACCACCGTGCCCAGCCTTCCATCCATTTACTTCTAATTTATATGTGTCTGTTTAAATTTCAGTGGGTTTCTGGTAGACAACATACATTTGAGTCTTGTTTTTTTAGCTGCTCTGATAATCTCTCTTTTTTAATTGGTGTTAAATTTAGATCATTGCCATTTAAAGTGATTATTGATATAGTTGCATAAATATATATATTTGTTACTCTCTTCTATTTTTGCCTTTCTTTTTTGTTCCTATTTTTGTCTTCTACTCTCTTACTGCTTTTTGTGGTTTTAATTGAATTTTGTATGATTTGGTTTCTATGCTTAGCAGATCAGTTATATTTCTTGGTTTTTAAAAAAATTTTTGGTGGTTTCCCTGGAATATATACTTACAACGAATCAATCCCCACTTTCAAATAAAACTATAGCACTTTATAGATAAAGTACCCCACAATAACAAAATAATTCTAATTCTTCCAGCCCTTTGTATCACTGCTGTCATTCAATTCATTTATACATAAACATATATATTTTAAAACTTCATACATCTATTATCTAATACATTGATTAAGCATAATAAAATATATTTCTGCTACTGGAATTTTGAAAAACTTCTTATATGTTACATCAGTTAAGAATAATAAATGTTTTTATTTTGCTTTCACTTATTCCTTCTCCTATGCTCTTCCTTTCTTTATGCAGATCTGAGTTTTTGATCTTATATAATTTTCCATTCTTCAGAAAAATTTCTTTTAATATTACTTACAAGGCAGGTTTACTGGCAACAATTTTTTTTTAATTTGTGATTTTTGGATAAAGTATTTCTCCTTCAGTTTTGAAGGGTAATTACACAGCGTATAAAATTTTATGTTGTTTTTCTCCCAGTACTGGAAATATTTTGCGTGCTCTCTTTTTGCTTATATGATTTCTGAGGAGAAGTCAGATAGAATTTTTATCTTTGCTCCTCTATAGGTAAGCTATTTTTCTCTCTGATTCCTTTCACAATTTTTCTGTGCCCTTGATTTTCTAAAGTTTCAATATGATACGCCTTAGTATACATGCTTTCACATTTATTCTGTTTGGTGTTCTCCAAGCTTCCTGGGGGTGTGGTTTGTTACATGACATTAACTTGGGAAAATTAACAGTCATCATTGTTTGAAAGATGCCTTTTGTTTGCCCATTTTTCTCCTTCCAATATTTTCATTATGCTTAAGTTGTACCTTTTGTAATTGTCCCACGCTTCTTGGATAGTCTATTCTGGGTTTTTTCAGTCCTTTTTTACCCTCTTTTTTCTAGTTTTAGGAGATATCTTCAAGTTCAAAGATTATTTTCTCAGCCATGTTCAGTCTACTAATGAGTCCATCAAAGGCATTCCTCCTTTCCTTTATATTATCCATCTGTTCTGGCATGCTGTGCACTTCATTTATTAGAACCCTTATCCTATTAATCGTAGTTGTATTAAATTCCTGAGCTGACAATTCCAACATCTCTGTCACATCTGAATTTGGTTCTTATGCTTGTTCTGTCTGTTCAAACTGTGGTTTATACCTTTTAGTATGCCATGTAATTTTTTCCTTGATAGCCAGGTGTGATGAACTAGGTAAAAGGAACTTGATTCTTGTTACAATGAAGGTTCCTGCTTGTAAGCCTCCACTCTAATAAGTTGTGAGTCTTTGTGTTCAACAGTCTTTTTCTGATTTTGAGGCAGAAATTTTCCCTGTGATATCACTTCTCTGACAGATCTGAGATGAGTTGCTTGTTTTTCAGATCGCTTAAATTTTACTTGTTGTTAGGATGAAGTGTTCAAGCTCCTTATATGCCACATTGAACACTGAAACTCCATTGACTACTTTATTTTACAAGGCATTGAAAAACTCAAAGTCCATTCATACAGAATAAAACTACAGGGCCCCTACTATAACTAGCAGAGACATGTTTTTAACAATCTGTGAGATTAAAAAGGAAAACAAAAACAATTTCTTTTCTCCAAAATTCCTTTTTATATTAAATTTGGAGAGCAAGTTAGTTCTACATTTTCCTCACCTCTCTCATATAAGTCTTTTCTTTCATAAACAAAAATCCCATTGAGATGTTGATTCCTACAAGAGCATAGAGTTCTGTTAAGGGAAATATTACTGTTGGTATGAGGAAATCAATACGGGAAGCATTTTAAAAAGCAAATTTGTCTTCCCACTCTGACCAGAAAGAAAAAAAATCCATGCTGGTCCTAATTACAAATATTATAAAAGTCTAACTTTTGAGTAAGTTTTGTTGGGATGAGTGTTGTACTTGTCTTCTTGTAAGAGTATTTCCTGACTTGTTAAGTTTTTCAATGAAGAAACTATTGAATGAAGTATTTAAAATAGTAAAATTTAAACAATATTTAAGAGTAAGTAATGAAATATAGAACCTTCCTTTGCACGAGTATATTGGAATGCCTTTTCTTCTTAGCCCTTGAGGATAATAGGATATAAAACACAACTCTCAAAATTGTATGGAACTCATCCATGAGGGAACCATCAAGAACACAACAAAGTTCACTTATGGAAGAACTGAGAAAGAAGGGAATTTGTCCAGCTAGTCAAGAAAAAAATGTCTAAATATGTCTAAATAAAATGACTAAATTATGCATGAGACTGACTCTCAGAAGTGCAGTAAATTATGTTATCAATATTTGCTGGTTAACCTCCAACTTTAAAGAGCCATAAACTACTTGCACATTTATCAGTTGTGGGTTGTTAGTCAAATCTGCTGTGACCGCAAAGTTACACCTTCAAGAGTATCAAATGAGAGTCAAGTTGAATTTTTATAAAATGCTCTGACATATATCAAAAGCAATCATTATTTTGTTTCTTTCTAGATGCAGCTCCATAGGTCACCTTGTTTTCCACCTGAGTATGTTTTTTGGGTTCAGAGGAATGAATCCCCTGCACATCCTCACTGGAGGTTTATTTACAATATACAACCCAGACACACCAGGTATAGCATACTAAAAGGTTTTCTTAGGTAAGAAATCGGTATATAGCCGCCCCAGAAGGCCCTCGTTTATCTTCCAGCTAGTAAATTCCATCAGTATGTTTAAAGGAGGTCAAAGCTGCCTAGAATGTCCCTAAGGAGGATAAAACAGAGTTGCAAACCCCCTACTAACCCTATTCTCCCCGTACAAATAAAGCTTCCATAAATATTGCAGCATTTATGATGGTGGTAAATGATATATTCTTTAAAAGGCAAAATCATGAATTCCATAAAATATAAAAATAACACATGCCAAAGGCACATATAACTTACTAATGAATTAACAAACCAGCAAAATGTGTGTTTGGTTCAAAGGAAAATTCAAATACACCATATATAGGAAAACAGAAAGGCTGAAACAAATTAATAAGTAAATGTAAAACTGGTCAGCATCAGCAGGGCAATAGTAAGTTGCATTCCAGAAGATTAAATACATTAACCTTCCTAGGAAAAAAATACTAATGTACAGCATTACATTTCCTACACCCTCTAGAGTTATAAAATAGCCCAAAACCAATAAATTAGAAAACCCAGAAGGATGAGCTAGGCAGAAAACCCAGTAATCTTTTGTGTGGGTGTATACGCATTTTTAAATGTCATACAGTTTTTCTTCACAGTGGACAATTTTGTCAGGCATTTACCTAGAAGTGTATTTGCTGGATCAAGAATATTCATATATTCTAATTTAATCGATATTAGCAGATATTTCCCCCAAGTGATTGTGCCAATTTACACATTCATAAACCACGTAAAGTTCTTTTCATACTTGTAAAAATTAGGAAATCCTGAGCCTCGATTTAGATCTACCAACAGTTAATCTTTATATCATCCCCTTTACAGTTTTCACACATCTGAAGTCTTTGGAGCTATTATCTGTGATGTAATAAAGAATATCTCTGGTCTTTGTCTCTGGTTCCAGGCACAAAGCTTCTAAACCCTTACAATTGATTGAGTGACTGGAGTCTCTTTTTTATACAAATGAGGTGACTCATGGGAGACCTGTAAATAGCACCAGGATGGGGGCTGGTCTTTGGGTTAGCATGACCTCCAGGGAGAGGATTAGGGCTAGGAGCTGAGTTCTATCACATGGCCAATGATACAAGAAGCAAGCCTTCATAACACAACCCCAATAAAATCTCTGGACTCAAAGCTCAGTACAGCATCCTGATGGGTAAACACACTGATGTGCTAGGAGGGCAGCACACCCTAACTCTATGCAGAAAAGACATGGAAGGTATGTTTTTTCACTCCCAGACCATGTTCTGTATGCATCCTTTGTAATAAAACTGTAATCATAACTACAACATTTTCTATGAGTTCCCTAGGTCATTCTAGCAAGTTACTGAACCTGAGGGGTAATCATAGGAACCTGTACATTGATAGTCAGCTGGTCAGAAGAATGGGTTGTCTGAGGACACCACTTGTGTCTGGTATCTGAAGTAAGAGAAGTCTTATGGAAGACCGGGCCCTTAAACCTGTGGAGTCTGACACTAACTCTAAGTAGTTAGTGCCAGCCTTAAATTTCAGAACACCCAGGTGGTGTTTTACCAGTTGAGATGGAAACAAAACACTAATGACATAAAGAGTAAATTCTACTATTAATCTGGAATTTTAATACGCAGAAATATGAAGCTGGAAAGCTAAAGATAAGGAAGAGAGATATAAATTAAATCATCTGGGCTTCCATGCAAAGAAATCAATGTAAGCATGGCAAAAGCGTTGGGGAAACCAAAGTCAGGAGGGGCCACACAGAGTCATAAAGAGGAAGACAAACATCTTTGTGCCTCTTTTTGTGAATTTATAGGAGACTGAAATAAGTTTAGCTGTTCTTCAGAAAAAAAGATATAAAAATAGCTTTCAACTGAAAAGCTGAAGGAGTAATGAATTATTAAAACAAAGAGCAACCAAATTAAGCAAAAAGTGTTACATACAGTACAAGTCAGAAATGACTAAATTCATATTATATTAAATTCTGTTCATTAATCATTGTAGATTACTAGTCTAGAACATTCAATTTTTATCATTTTACAACATAACTATCACTCATCAAAATTAATCTACAGATAATTAATAAAAATAATTAGTAAAAGATAAATAATATAAACAGAAACTCATGGGTACACACACACAGAGAAAAGAAAATTAGGCAATTGTGGAATATAACATTGTTCACTGGCTCCCAAAACTTTGTAAAAATTAATGTTAAGATGTTTATTGCTAGGAATTAGAGTAAGAGAATGTATCTTATTTATGTGTGTTCTTCTAAGTCACTGAGATAAATCTCCGAGGTAAATTTAGTTGTAAACTTAGTGTAAATTTTCTTATAAAATATTTTCTACATTTTTACTAGCAGTCTCTTATTTTGATCTTGGTTTCATATCAAAATCATATTCAAGTTTCTTATTAGAAAGCTTCTTAGAACCTCCTTGGGTGTAAGCAGATGTAAATAAACAACAAATGAACAAATTTCAGAATAATGATTAATTTTTCTTCGTAAGAACATAAAAAGCAGTCTCTAAAGGCAGAAACAAATGAAGTAGGAAGGAGACAAAAAAAAAATAGCTGAAAAGTTAGCAGCAATGTGTCAAATACACAAAATGTGTTGTTAAGACGTAATACAGTCACTGTGGCTTGATTTTTCCCTATAAATTCAGAGCCAAAAGAATGCATCCTGCTCAGTGGCAATTTCTCCTGCCCCTTGGCAATTTCTCCTGCCTTTTTTGGACACGACAAGCATTGTCTGATCTGATCATAAGCCAGTGTCATACAGGCCAAGCAGTAAAGTCTATTTTTTTTGTTCCCATTGAAAAACATTGTTATCAAATGAAGCCTTATTATATTCCTAACCATGAAATGCTTGACATATCATATCTTCTTGTGAAACATATAGAACCTAAAATGCCTGAAATTAAATATTTAGCAAAAACTTTGCTTTAAAAAGTACTGTTAACAAAAAATTAACATATAATCTAGTGTCTTTTCTCAGCTCTTCCAGGAAAGCGTCTTCCTGCCTCTCCATCTTCAACATGTAGAACAAAGCTTGCAATGTACCAAGTACATAAAATGTATTTGGTGAACAAGTAAAGGCACTGGTTCTAACGCACTCCGTCTAGTTCTTGAGTAAATCATCCCAGAAGCATAAATTCTATGAGCATGGGCCAATCATGGTGGGGCTTGACATCTTCTGTTCATCTGGACAGATTCTAGAAAGTCCTGACTAAACAATGGGAATCTTGTGTACAGGAGGGCTATATATTACCATAGAAAATGACATCCGCCAGCACAGTAATTTTCAGTTTTAAAGTAAGTCAAGGCAAACTGATCATCCAGCTGGTGGTCCACAAAATGGACAATGGCTTCTCCAATAGGATTAATTAACAGGAGTAAAAAGGAGGAGAGTAGGTAGAGCAGCAATTTGAAGTGTGATTTGCATTTCATTATTTCACAACATGAGGAGGGTTCCAGTCTGTAATTCATAAGGGTTTATTTAACTTGTGAGGCTTAAATTCAACAGAGAAAAATATATAAATATTTCATCTCAGGGGAATTAGATTAACTCAAGAAGAGAAAAAAAATCTTCAGAAATTGATATTAGGCATTCACCAGTAAGTATTCACATACAAAGTAGTATCTTGCAATATCAGAATGACACTTTAACCTTCATTTCCTAGATTTATATAATTTTGGAAAACTAGAATTCAGATAGAAGTCTGTTGGACTTGGGATATTTGGCTAAAACATGTGGTTTTAATCCTTGTTCACAGAGGAAGAGTTGAGAAGTTTTGACCAATGAAATGCAGAGGAGAAAGTAGTGCTACAGGGAAACTGATTTAACAGTAAGCAGATGAATTGAGAGATGTAGAACAAAGAGAGACAATTGACATTCATCACATATGGCTACTAAACTTTCCTAGATCATTCATTGTTTTACTGTAAACTTTTTAACTTCTGGAATTACACTATTTACTTCTTCTGTGTACAGTGTGGTTTAACACTGTAATTTTAATAAGCAAATTTATGTTCATTATCAGGCAGCTATATTGTTTCTGAACAATTAAAGAAATTTAAATATTCCATATAAATCTGATTGATTGAAGATTGTGGCCAACTTTTAACAACTTCAATATTAAACTCAGAAAAGAGGAACCTCTTTGTTTTACTTTCTATTTTCATAGTTTTTTGGGGGAACAGGTAGTAACTGGTTGCATGATTAAGTTCTTCAGAGGTGATTTGTGAGATTTTGGTGCACGCATCACCCAAGTAGCATACACTGAATCCAGTTTGTAGTCTTTTATCCCTCACCCACTTCCCACCCTTTCCCCCACAAAGTCCCCAAAGTCCACTGTATCATGTTTATGCCTCTGCATAAGAGGAGCCTCTTTATATTGTAATTTACATCAGGAAAAGCTGAACAGGGAAGAAAGAATTTTTTCAAGTCTATTGCAGTAAAAGAGAGAGGCCAGAATTTGGTCTGAGCTCAACTCCACTGAAACAAAGAGTGAGACAAATTTTAAGTTCTGAGATGAGAGAGAATGCATAGGTTAAATGTGTTTTCTAGCTGACTCTACCCATAGAAATGTACATTTTCTGCTCTCTTAGTGACAAAAGGGTAGTTTTACAATAGGAACAAGGCAGTCACCAAAGTTAGGCTGCTACCCTTCCATAGAAACCAGGAGATGGGGGTGTTATCTCCCTTGATACTTACATTCAAAGAGTTAGGTTGTAAAAACTACTAAGAGGTTTGGTTTTTTGTTTGCTTGTTTGTTTTTAAATCACATCTCAAAGGGGCAGAGAAAAATTTACATTTATGTTTTCTACAGTAAATGCTATACAAAAATGGAGACCAGGGCCCTAGAGTCAGGAAGAAACCTATGTAAAGTGTAGTCAAGCTGAGGGTAATTATAATATATTTAAGTCTCTTGGCCAATGTATTTAAGTCTCTTAAAACATACTAAAGCAATCATAAAGAAAGAAGAGTTCTTCAGAAAAACATAATAAGATTCTATATCTATATCAATCTTGTTGATATACATCTATATATATAGATCTACATATCAATATATGATATCAACATATATAGGTCTAGATATAGATTTATATAGATTTGGGTAAAAATAGAGAGTGAGGGAGATTTACTTAATGGAACTGGTGCATACAGCTGTGTGGGCTGGCAAGTCTGAAATTTGCAAGGAAGGCTGGCAGGCTGGAAACCCAGGGAGGAGTTGACAATGCAGCTGGAATCTGAAGGCAGTCTGTTGGCACAATTCCCTGTTCCTCAAAGGTCCTCAGTCTTAAGACCTTCAACTAATCTGATAAGGCCCACCTCCATATGGAGAGTACACTGCTTTACTCAAAATTACTGAATTTAGGGTTAATTTTATCTAAAAAATACCTTCCCAGCAACACCTAGACTGCTGTTTGAATAGACAGCTGCATACCATGGCCTACCCAAGTTGACACATGAAGTTAACCACGATAGGCAGTGAGCCTGGGAGACAAAAGCACCCTGTAAAGGGCTTTATGAAATTCCAATAATGTCTTTCAGGAAAGTGACTATCTCTGAGAAACATTCCTATACCACTGTTATTAAATAAACTAGTTACCTAATGGGGGAAAATCAGAAACTTGACATAGAGGTTCTTGTAAATTTTTATAGTTTCAGAGAAATGGAAACAATCATAATTTTTTCTTATCTGTATAATAAAATCTGTTTGGAAATATGTGAATATCAGAAGAGAACCCTGAGGCAAACAAGATGCAGCTTTTTTAAAAAAATGATCCAATTTGGAAGCAGGAAACTATGCTTTCCATGGCCATATAGGTAGGGAGATTCTGACCTTCTGATGATAACTGCATTATTTCCGTAACTGCAGGGGACCCAGAACACGATCTCAGAGGTAAAGAGATTTGCAATTTACATTTGCACTGTGATATAGCAAAAAGGAAAGGTGGAAACGTAGCTTTCCTTAGAGTAGTCTACATGGGAAAACTACAACCCATGATAAAAATTAGATGTAGTTAGCCTTAGAAATGATAACTTTAGATATTGTGTAGTGCTGAGTACTTTGAGAGAGTAGGAGATAGGAGAATAAAATAGAAAGATGCATTCAAGCACTAAATGGAGACGTTAAGAATGCTTGCAGCAGATGAAGTTATTATTCACCTGATGTGTTGCTATCTCTCAGATCATTTGATATACACCTTACAATGCAAATTGCTTCTTTCTAGATACTCACTTTTTTCTCTCTCTCTATTCAGCAACTGAAGATACTTTCGGCTGTACACCTCGGGCCCCATTTGCCAACTTCCTAAGTCCTCTACAGGTAAAGTTATTTTAATGCATTCCCACAGGTTCCTTCTTTTTTGGAGTCTTTATTATTCTGCACTAGTCAGCTCTAAAGAGTCTACTAATATAATGGTAACCTCCAAATTGAGGAAATTAGCTAATGTAGGACACAGATTTATGGAAACATATTTTTAGCTATTTAATCATTTCTCAAAAATCAACAATCTGCATAATAGCACTGAATAATTAACTTAGTTGTCAGAGCCCAAACCCTAGTTTTCTTTTTCATACTTCACTCCTTCCTATTTTTAAACTTGTATTTAATACTAAATCTTGCTTTCACAAATTCTGCATTCCTTTTTTATACTCTACTCAGAATACTAAATATTTAGTTTTTTGAGTTTATTATATTATTAAAAGAATAACAGAGAGACAAGATTTCCAAAGGGAGAGTTTATTCAGGAATAGCAGACAATTGCAATCTGGGATACACACGCTACGGTGAACCATGGGCACATTTAAAGGAGCTAGGATGCAGGGAAGCTTTTAAAGACAAAAAGGAGAAATCCATGCAAGTTTCTGTGAAACAAAAACCATTGGTTCTTGCAAGAGTTGACATTAGCTCCTTGGCAGAGACAGACGTTGTCAGGCAAGCATCCTCGTGCAAGTGGCTTATCTGGAATACTACATTTTTAAGGAGTTCCTTGCATAATTCCCATCCTAGGCATATAGGCTAGAAGCTCTTATAAGTCCAATTATAGGCATATGGGCATGAAGTCTCCTTTTTCATGACCTCCCAGCTCCATTTCTTTAGGGCTTCACATAAGTGACTCCATTTTGATATTAGTAACTTGTACAAAAAATGCCTAGTTTTTTATATTGCTAAGATGTTATCAATGGTATGTCATTTCAGAGACTTAATGACAATCCCCAAAAAATAAACTATCACATGAAAATAAATTGTAGGTTTAAACCTGATTTTAAAGCCATGAAACCCAGAGAATTTGTTTTGGAATGTATAGCTTACAGTGAAAATCAGGAAACTGCACATTAACATGAGTGGTGCAAGGTCAGGCATAACCAAGTCCATGAACATCTGTTTCTTTCCACAAGGTCAGACCTGTATCAATGCTATTTCAATCATAAAAGCCATGAACTACACGGAATTCCCAAGGAGGCAATTCTTAGTACCATCCATTCACTTGGTTGCCAGAGCTGTGGGCAAACAGGCTCTGCTCAAGAATCACGTAGCTGGGGAGTCACAGGATTTGCAAATTCCTCAATTGCTCCTATAGACAACATTACTATTGTCAATATCTAAGGTTTGTCTTTGAGATATTTTTCAGACTTTTGCATTCTGGTGACCAACTGACTCACTCAGATTCCTAACTCCTACCAAGGAACCAGCTTGACCGGTTCTGTGACTCTCACCTAGAAGCTGACTCACTGCACAAAGACAGATTGGGCATTCCTGTGATTTCATCCCCAACTAAGTAGCAGCACCCATTCCCCAGCCCTCTGCCCACCAAACTATCCTTGATAACCCTGCCACCCCAGGAGCTTTCAGGGAGGCAGACTTGGGAAACGCCTCCTGTCCTTCCCCTTGACTGGCCCTGCGATAGTTAAACTCTTTCTTTGCTGCAATACCTGCTATTCTCAGTACATTGGCTTTTCTGGGCAGTAGCTCTCTGGGAAGATTAATTCATTGGACTGTTATATTCCTACGTTTTTGTTATTACCTTTATGCTTTGCAAATATCTTTATTACATATATGTAATATGTTCTTGTATTTATACACATATGTGTATATGCATATGGTGTGTGTGTATATACACATAAGCTATTACCAACCCCTTGAGATTACTTTCTTCAGCTGTTGTTTATGTAACTTTTGGATTGAATTGCTTTTGAAATAGACACTCTCCAACTAAATTTTGTTGGGAATAAACACATTTGACAATATTACATTATATTAATTCTGCAAGATCAATCTGCTAGAAATCTTTCTTAAATTATAATTATATAAAAGGAAAATATTCCCTTACAACAGCATTTGTCCAGGATATATTAAATGAAAGCACTATTATTAACATTATTCTAACCAACTAGCTTTGTTGAACAATCAGGCTTTGAGTGGCTTCCTGTAAAACAATAAGAATATAAATTTAGTTTCTGCCCCCATTTCCTGGCACAAAGGGCGTTGGAATCTCTGCAGTGATAAGTGTCTTTTTATCTGGAAGTGAGATGACTGAGGCTGCTAGATAGCCTCTGGATGACCGTTGGCAGCCAGGGGAATGTGAATAGAGGGTTGTAACTTTCACTGAAGGTTGAATTGATCATCAATGGTCAATGATGTAATTTATCATGTCTGTGCAATGAAGCCTCCTTAAAAATCCAGAGGATGGGATTGGCAGAGCTTCTAGGCTGCTGAACATGACCACTGCCAGGAGGGTGGCCTGCCCCAACTTCAGGAGAACAGAAGCTCCTGCTCTCAGGATCCTTCTGAACCTCCTCTTATCAACATCTCTTCATCTGGATATTCATTTATGTATTTTCAAATATCCTTTGTAATATATTGGCAATAGTAAATAATATGTTTCCCTGAGTTCAGTGAGCCATTCTAGCAAATGATTGAACCCAAGAAGGGGGTTACAAGAACCTCCCATTTATAGCTGGTAGGTCAGACGTACTGGAAGCCTGGACTTGCAACTGGAATCTGAAGTAAAGTCTTGTGGGATTAAAACCTTAGCCTATGGGATCTGGCACAAATTCCAGGTAAGCAGTGTCACAACTGAATTGAATTACAGGACACCGAGCTGGTGTGGGGGAACTGGTTAGTGTGGAAGAAACGCACACACATACATCCAATCACACAAGTGTCCTGTGTTGTGTGTTGAGAATATAGCAGGTGAAAAAAGCTTGTTTGTTTTCTCCTACTATACACTCCCCCTCTCCCACCATGTGCTAGACTGCCATTGAACCAAATGAAGACTCTTTTCTCACCAAGAAAAAATGTCATTAGTTTTAACTAATCATACACAGAACTATCGCTGCATCCTTCCTATCCCGAGAACTAGCTTTCAATCCTGAATCAGAATGCCCACCATGAAATGCCTTTTTTAACAGCTGAAACCCATGACATTCCCTCTCCTCTAACTACTCAGTGAAATTCTTCACAGGTATGTTCTTAAGGGTGGCATATAAATGAACCCAGACCTAAGAAAAAAAGTTTTGTTTTATACTAGCTTCAGTTGCTTTTGTGGTACCTTTGAAATCTGTGTTTAGGATACTAATTTAATTCCTTATTCATTTAGACCTGAAAATAAACTAATCAGAACAAAGCTGACTTAATCTTAAGCTAAATGTTTTATCAAATATTAACTCCTCTGATTACAAAATTGTTATTATCTTTCTTTTACAATTTCTTAGAATAACTGTCCCATCTTTGATATTTTTAAGTCATAACAAATTCAAAAACAGGATTTTTCCCTTTATTTATCTTCCTTTTACTTTTTGTGCTCATGACTATAATATCTGTACTCTTCAGACAAGGCTTGTTTTTGTGTTTTGCTGTTGTTGTTTGAGTTTTTAAAAAATCCTTTGACAAAACCCTTGTTTCATTCTCCACTGCATAGTGTACGTATCATGAATGTATCCAACTGAGCTTGATTACATGAAACAAAGCCTCTAGAACTTGGGAAGTACTTTCTTTTCTACTTACCCCACTCAAAAAAAAAAAAAAAAGAAAGAAAGAAAGAAAAGAAATCGGAATAATTTTTTTATGGACTTACTGTGGGCTTGCTGAGGACTGTGTGAGAATGTGGTAAATAAACCAAGGATTTAAGTGAAATTTTCTTGGCTGGTAATCCATCCTCTATCCAAATTGGTTGAACACTACAACCATCATTGTTTCCATTTCATTTACTGCTCACAAAAATGAATTCACTTGAATTCAAAGGCTACATGTAGCTCAGAATATTTGCAGTGTAATTTTGCTGGGTTGTAAGACTGATCTCTCCACTTTTTTTGCATTCATATTTTATTAGAGAACATTTACACAAGAATATAAAAAAGTAAAGAAAGTTGTTCAGAATTCCATTACAACTTATTTTCACATTTCTTGCCACTCCAACTTCACAAGTTAATTTTATACCACTATCATTAATACTTTTTATATGGGTATGTTAGCATAAGCATTTCTGCTATTACCATATTTATTTTATAATAATATTTTGTGGAAACCTAATATTATATAAACCTGATTTAGTTTTCTTAATCAATCTTTTATTATGGGAAATTAAAGTTGCTTCTACTTAAATGATTAAAACTAACCTGCAGTTCAATAGATAGGCAAATAGATTTTTCTCCATTGTCATTTTTTTTAGAACAAATGCATTTTATAATATGTAGTGTTATTTCTGGGTCAAATGCTGTATGCTTTTTAAATGACTTTTGTTAATCATGTGTGTGTAGTCACATATATGTGTGTATATATATATATTTCTTTACCTTTACATAATATACACATATATATTTCCGAATGATTTGAATGTAAGTCATAGACATCACATCCCTTTTTCTACAATAAATTCAGTAACTATTTTCTAAGAATTTGCATTTTCTCTCACGTAATTGCAGTATAATTATCAAAATTAGAGTACATAACAACTATACAATAGTATTATCTATTCTATAGCCCATACTCAAATTTTACCCATTGTCTTAAAAATGTCTATCACACCATAAATTTTTAGTCACAGTCCAAACCAGAATCACATTTAATTGTCATGTATCTTTATTCTTCTTTAATATAAAACAATTTTCAGACCGTTTTTTGTTTTCCATGACCTCAAGACTTTTGAAGCGTACAAGCCAATTATTTTGTAAAATTTCCTTCAACTTATATTTGCCTTGTGTTTCCTCATGACTAGATGCAGGTTATGCATTTTTACTAGGAAAACTGCATACGTGATGCTGTACTCACTGGACAGCATTATTTTAGGAGACACAAAACATCAGTTTGTTTCTTTACTAATGATGTGAAGTTGATCTCTTCATTAGGTATTGTATACCAGGTTTCTTCCCTATGAAGTTACCATTTTTTGTGTGTGTGATTAATAAGTATTTGAAGGAGATACTTTGAAATTATGTAAATATTTTGTTCCTCATTAAAATTTTACCCACTATTATAGCAGCTATTAATGATCCTTGCCTGAATCAATCATTATATGATGGTTACAGGAAGGTGATTTTATAAGAAATCATTAGTTCTGCATTTCCTAGTTTGGTCCTCTGCCACACGTAACAGCTATCTCTTTTCCACCATTAATTTATGTATATCAGTACAGATTCATATTTGCGTATTTTATTCCATAAATATTCTGTTACTCTTATTATTCTGATGCCCAGATTGTCACAGATTTTGCCAGAAGGAGCCCCTTCAAGCTGACATCTGACCTGCTCTCATAATATTTTAAGTACTCCCGTAGTTGTGGGCACGAGACATTCCAGGCTTAGCTTCCACTTTTCCTACCCCAACATGGAAATCAGCCATTTCAACAAGAATTTCCAATTCCTTTAGTGGGTCATGGTTTATGGAAACCAAGGTCCAGGCACTAGGTATGCTCATCACAGGATGTTGATGCTTCTAGCTCTTATCTTGGATTAGAATCCAAGAATCAACACTTATATGAATATAAGTAGCAAATATATTGATCTATCATCCATATGTTAAAAGACATGAGTCCATATCAATTTCTCATGTTTTAATCTCAACATGACTGGTTATAATGTTTTCTTTCCACTTACTAAGAATTAAATTACAAGGCTGGGCGCGGTAGCTCACACTTGTAATCCCAGCACTTTCGGAGGCCGAGGCAGGCGGCTCAGGAGGTCAGGAGATCGAGACCATCCTGGCTAACATGGTGCAACTCCGTATCTACTAAAAATACAAAAATTAGCTGGGTGTGGTGGTGGGTGCCTGTAGTTCCAGCTACTCGTGAGGCTGAGGCAGGAGGATGGCATGAACCTGGGAGGCAGAGCTTGCAGTGAGCCGAGATCAAGCCAGTGCACTCCAGCCTGGGCAACAGAGCGAAATTCTGACTCAAAAAAAAAAAAGAATTAAACTATAATTTCCATCCATTGTTGGCATGCTCTAATTAATTAATTACTTAGTCTGTATTTATTTTTCAATATGTGAAATCATTACACACCCAGAAAAATACCTGTTTCCAAAACTCCAGGGTACCTTCTTATCATACTTTATTTAATAAGTTTCTTTACAACTTGTTGCAATATTTATATCTACTTCTAAGCATGACAAATTCCTCTTTAATATGACAGTATTTAAAAATCCCACTTGTTTTTATAATATATTCCTTTATATTTTTAATGTGTAAAAAGATTTATATGTTTTACTGGAAACAGAATCACAGATTAATAATAGGAAGTTTGCAGCATAAAGGTGAAATTATTATGAACACAAAACATAATAGAAGAAATTGGCTTTCAGAATGGTGGGGCCCAGCACACTCTCTAACAAAACAATCATTGAACTGGAGGAAATTATTAAAAACCCCCTAAGGTATCTGGAAATTGTCCTAAAGTTATACAGAGAATGAAGAAAGATCTGTTCAAGAAAATCTACTGAATAGTGGTAAGAACAGTGAAAACCTATGGCATTTGAGCCACAACCTACTCCCTCCCCAGTCCCTAAGCTCAGTGTGATGGAAGTTTTACTGTGTGTCCTGTAGCTGGAAATACAGTCTCTTCTTTCTCAGGTCACAAGTTAGGATTGCAGTTCATCCCTAAAAAGGTAGGTCATTAACATTTCTCATTTCCCTTAGGTCTTTGTTGCCCAAGCTCTACTCTTGAAGGCGTGGCTGACAGGGAAGCCCTCCTTCTCCTGCATGGAATAGGAGCTCTACTCCAAGCACAGGAAACCAAGAATGCTTGGCACTAATTGTCCTAGCCCTGGCTTACTCTTGAGAGAGACAGAAGTTGTGTGCTGGAGAAGAAAGCCATGAAGCCTAGATGCTGCCAACCTCCCAGCACCTGCTTTCATAGCAAGGTGTCACACTGGAAGCAGTACTCACACATCCATTCATTCTGTATCCAGGAGGAGCTCTTGCCTGATAGGATGGACTTTGCAGAAGAATATGGAAAAGTCTGTGCCTAAGGACACTGTCAAAACAACAGAGATTCTGGTGGAGAATGATTAAGGGGCAGTGTACAGCTCCATGATAATTGTAGTAACAAATAAAAGGGCAGAGCACCTGGATGTTTAACAGAGAGAACCAAGGAAAGAGAAAGCCAGTAAGAGCCATCCTGGATTCTCAGTCATCCCTGGGGGTTGGGAAAGCTATATACAGTGCTAAGATGCACCCACTTAGGAGCAATCATAACACAGGGTGACACAGACTTAAAATCATTCAACAAGTCACGTGGAGATCCAGCCACAAAGGGCAGAAGTCTCACTGTCACTAGGGGGTTAAGCGTAACTTCTGACCCAAACCCTGGGCAAACAGGAGCAACTATGACTCAGATGAAACTCAAAGGAAACTGGGCTTTAAAATAAAATCAGAACAATCTCTGGCAGTCTGAAATGCTGTGTGCATGCCCAAAGCTATATCCCTGTAGGAGGGATTGCAGGGGGAATGCCAAGCTATGAGTCCCTGGCTGAACATGAGGGCAAGAACCTAAACTTTATGAACCGTAATCACAGCCTCCAAGCCTTGATCTCATCAAATGGTAAAGGCCAAAGTCTAGTGAGCTAAGAGGGCTTAAGCACAACATCTGACCAAAATGTAGCTTATGCTGACCCAGGGTAAGGCCCACACAGCACCGGACATGGTGCAGAGACATCTGTCTATCCACATACAAAGTAATGAGGTTGGGCCCTTAACTCATCCCTTAAACAAAATTAACTCAAAATAAATTATGAAACAAGCACACAAGTTACAAGTGTTAAAAATTCAGAAGAAAACATAGGAGTAAATCTTTGTGGCTTTGGGTTATGGAATAGTTCCTCAGATATGACACAAAAACCACAAGTGACAAAAGAAGAGATAAATAAATGATCCCATCAAAATTAAAAACGTGCTACAAATGATACCATCAAAAAGGTGAAAATATAGTCCATAGAATAGGAAAAAATATTTGCAAATTATATTTCTGATAAAAAAGTGTGTATATATACACAGATACAAATACACACATAAGTACTTGTATATATTTAAGTCCCTTATCAGATATATAAATTGCAAATATTTTTAGTACACACATAGAAAAGCGTATGAATATAAATCACACTTATAAATGAATAATAAAAAGACAACTCAATTTTAAAAGCAATAAATGATGTACCTAAATAGACATTTCTCCAAAAGGATATACAAATCCTCAATAAGCATATTAAAATTCTCAACACTCAACATCATCAGACATTAGAGAACTGCAAATCAAAACCAAAATATGACTTCATACTCACAGGTATGACTATAGTAAAACAGAAAGACAAAAATAATGTCAGACAGGTCATGGAGAAATTAAAACTCTCATTCGTTTTTGGTAGGAATATATAATGGTGCAGCCTCTTGGAAAAATAACTTGACAGTTCCTCAATGCTAAACACAGGAATATCATATGGCTCAGCAATTCCACTCCCAGGTATATATTCAAGGTAATTAAAACATACGGCCTCACAAAAACATACATACAAATGTTCATGTAAGCATTACTTACAATATTTCAAAAGTTCGAACAATCCAAATATCTGTAAACTGATGAGTGTGTAAATAAAATGTCACAGATCCATGCAAGGAAAATATTTGGTTATAAAAAGGAACGAAGTGGTGATACATGCTACAACATGAATGAACCTTTAAAACACCATACTAAGTGAAGGAAGCCAGTCACAATAGCCTACATATTACAAAATTCTATTTACATGAGATGTTCAAAATAGATCGATAGAGTCAGAAAGCAGATTATTGTGTGCCCAGGCTGTGGGTGGTATGGGGAAATGACTGTTAATGGTTAAATGGTTACCTAGGGGCAATTAACATGTTCTAAACTTAGATTTTGGTGATAATAATTCCCTAACTCTGTGAATATACTAATAGTCATTAAATTGTATACTTTAAAGAGGAAAATTTTATTCTATGTTAAGATCAATAAAGAGGTTTAACATTAAAAATAGCAAGAAACTGTACTTTTTTATATTGCTTAGCAAAATTTCACAAATTTATTGGCTTAAAACAACACACATTTCATGTAATGATACATGTGTGCATTATGGAAAAATTAGGTTGAACTAACATATTCATTACCTCACATACTTATTATTACTTTACGGTCACAACATTTCACAAATATATACAATTATTACTTGTCAGTTTAAAATACAATTAAATTTTTAATAAAACAACATAAATTTATTATCTCACAGTTTCCATGGGTCAGGAGTCTGGAAACTACTTAGTGGGTCCTCTGCACAGGGTCTCAAAAGATTGTAATCCAGACGTAGACTGGGATGAATGACCTATCTGGTGGCTGAATTCACTTCCCTGTGCTTGGAAGACTGAGGTCTCCCTTTTTTGGCTGTCAGCCAGGGTTGCACTACCCTCTAAAGGCTGGCCACAGTCCTTTGTCACATAGCCCTTTCACAGCATGACCACAAAATTATGAAGGCTGCCAGTAGAATCTCTTTAAAGATTTTCCTCTGATTAAGTCTGGCCCACCCAGTGTCATCTTCCTTTTGTTTGGTTATTTTTTTATTTATTTTTTGAGATGGAGTCTCACTCTGTCACCCAGGCTGGAATGCAATGGCAGGATCTTGGCTCACTGCAACCTCTGTCTCCTAGGTTCAAGCAATTCTCCTGCCTCGGCCTCCTGAGTAGTTAGGATTACAGGCATGTGCCACCATGCCTGACTAATTTTTGTATTTTCAGTAGAGACAAGGTTTCACCATGTTAGCCAGGCTGGTCTCAAACTCCTGACGTCAAATGATCCAACTGCCTTGGCCCCCCAAAGTGCTGGGATTACAGGTGTGAGCCACTGTGCCCGGCCTCATCTTCCAACTGATGTGGGGCCTTAATTACATCTGACAAGTCCCTTTATCTTTGCCATATTCCATTGGCTAGAACCAAATCACAGGTCCTGCCTATGCTGAAAGAGTGGGAATTATAAAGGTCATGAACACTAGGCGGCACAAGCTCCTAAGTGTCAAGGCCCAACTACTACAGAGAATACAGAAAAATAGAAATTGAGTGTCACATCAAATGCAGTATTGTTCTTGAGTCTTCCTGCTGTGAATTTTTGGGCAAAGAAGGTGATAAAATACATTCACCCAGGGGACTATAGGAAATTGCAATATCCAATATGAGTAGCCCCTAGGCTTAGGACGTAGCAAAATGTTTAAATATGGATTTTGTTATGAAGATGATGCAAATGTCTGAAAATCAGTGTCTCTGGTGTGAAAAATTCTGGGTAACTACTGAATGAAATCAATATGTTGCCAGAAGGAATCACAAATATAGAAGAAAAATTAGCAGAATTATTAAAAACAATGAACAAAGATGGCTCGTTTAGGAGTAAGGAAACCCAATAAATTAAGCATGCAAAAAATTGTTTGAGGCTTTTTTAGAAATCCACTTAATCTGAGAAAATTTGTTAAAGGGATGTGCCATACATACGCTAAACCAGTTTGGGATCTAAAAGAAATAATTCATCAAAAAAGCATGACCTGGGCAGGCGTGGTGGCTCATGACTGTAATCTCAACACTGGGAGGTTGAGACAGGAGAATCACTTGAGCCCAGGAGTTCAAGACCATCCTGGGTAACATACATAGTGAGACCTTATCTTTAATTTTTTTTTTTTAATTAGCTGTACTCGGTGCGTGCCTGTAGTCCCAGCTACCCAAGAGGCAGAGGTGGGAGGATGCCTTGAGCCCAGGAGGACGTGGCTGCAATGAGATATAATTGTACCATTCCACTCCAGCCTGAGTGACAAAGCAAGACTGTCTCTAAAAAAATAAAAATAAAAAGCATGGCCTTATGAAAAGAATTTGTCCAAGTATGCACTTAATTGTGCTAATAAACACACATTCACAACCTAAAAAAATTAAAAGCTGTCTTTTTAATCCATTTAGAAGTTGGAACACTGGGTGAAGGTCATACTGTTGCAATATGAGTCCGACTTCCTTCATTAACAAAAGCCTTCTGAGTTTTGTCTTTCACTAATTGATGATAAACAGCAGTTGCTTCTTACAACCCTATGTGTCCCATACAGTCTCTATGCTCTTTTACTGCTATTTCAGGCCATAGTTTGACCAAATATTTTCATCACAGAATAAAATGAATAACCACTCTTAGAGCCTTTAATATCAGTTCACTTTCAGTCTGACAATTAACTATTACGCGGTTACATATATCTGTTTTCATTACGGCAGGCCCTTTTTCTAGGTATGATTACCTGTAACAGTTAGGATGTGACAGGTGTGATAATAAATAACCCCAAGTCTCAGTGCTTAGAACAAGAGTTATACTTTCCCCTATCACAGGCAGCAGGTGGGCTCTGCACTTCACAGTGACCCAGGGATACAGGCTGATGGGACAATCATCATTTAAAACATTCACAAAGGGGAAAAGATCTCTGGAGGATCTCAAACCAGCAATTAAATGCTCTGACCAAAGAGTCACTGGTCACTTCTGCTTACAGGTCATCATAAGTCACATGACTTCAATAAACTATGAGTTTCAGGAAATGCAATCATTTTTGCGCATTGAAAGCAAAGAGCCAAGAATATTTTGTGAACAGTATTAGTGATTATCACAAAAATAGTCACCAGGATTTCAGAAATGATTATTAAAACGGGAAACATTGTTTTTCTCTAAAAGCAAAGAGTATTGGGCAAAAATGTATGCAGATGTCCATGGCATGAGAAAAATGCTATATAAAATATGCTGAAAATACAGTGAAACCTAAGTGACACAATATGGTGGAACAAATATATTTCTATTTCAATTTCAACGTATTATGTCTGCTAGTCCCTCTGCTGGACAGATCATACTATAACCATACCTTATATCATTTAGCAACATTTTCTTCAAGTGTCAAGATTAATTATAACATTTTCCTTTCATGTAACTGAAATACCTGCTACCTCAAGTTTGCTATGCCTGGCACACAGAGAATTAGCAAATAATATAGTTAAAAGGCTTTTAGAGTCATTTAGCAGTGTAACTCTAAACATAATTGATTTTATTAACTGAGCTGCAGACTGCAAAAGGCAAAAATCAGCAGACTTACAAGTCACTACCAGGTGGTAATGTTGGGGTTAAAAATCAGGCAGTGTAGTGCCAACATGAATGCTTTTGGTTATATACTCACTTCCTTTGTACACTACACTCAAATGCAATGATTAATTACAAAATGTAATTTTAAAAACCACTCTCCTTTATAACAGCAAAAGAAAAATACTGTGAGGTAACTAGAAACAAAAGTTTAAACTATTACCTATATTTTAATGGAGCATGGTATTAATATGACACAGGCAAAGAGACAAGATAAGAGAATACTGAGCACAGACACATACTCAGGTGTGCCTGGAAACCTGGCTTGTGAAAAAGGGAGGCATTACAAATCACTGAGAAATGATGGCTTTTATTAAATGCTAATGGGAAAATTGAACATCCATAGGAAAAATACATCCCATGCTCACATCACATAGCAAAGTCAAGCTCAAATATAGTAAACATCCCAATGAGTAAAGCTTATCTAAAATGTCTAGAAAATATATAGGTAATTATTCTTGGGGTATCAGGGTAAAGAAGACTCTCTTAAACAAACCTGCACAATCAAACAGGAAATACTGCTACACCTACGCAATAAAATCAATCATAAACAGATTCAAAACACAAGACACAGGCAAGGAGTATCTTTATAGCTTATTCAGGCAGCCAGTATAAAGAAATCCTAAAAATCAATACTGCACAAAATATGTATGAGCAATCACCTGAAAAGCAATAAACACATGGAAAGAAAATGTTCAGCCTCACTGGTAATCAGGAAAAATGCAAATTAGAGCCAATATTTCAGTCTTACACAGGAGAAACTGTAGTATATTTTGAGGAAATTGATCTTAAGAAGGGACCACCATATTGTGTTGTTAATGGCTAATATGACGAGAGAGATAAATACATATTGTGCTTTGATATTATTTGCAGGCTCTTTTTTGGGGGCCTCCTTCACGACATCAATTTTTACCATAAATAGTTCAGGGACAGACAGCAAAGGGGATATAATCAAAGCATGCCAAAAAATAATGTGTGCTGCAGTCTTGAAAGAATTTAGAGGCTTGTAGCATCATTGAGCTGACAGCCCAGTAGAAAGCACACACCTACACAAGAAATGTAGCCTGAAGTAAAGCCACTCTTGGCAAATAATTTATCAGGGTGCTAATTAGATGAACAACAACAAGAAACACGCCAAGAAGATACTTTTGGAGGTTATTAAAATGCAGAATGGAGAATATAAAATGCTAAATATCCCCATTTGAAGTCAATATGTTTAGTTATACATCGCAGTAACGACCTCCAACTCCCAATGTATGGGCTTACACAATAATTTAGTGTTATTAGTCATAGTAACGAGAGTTGGCTGGACTTAGCTAGGTAGTATGCATTTGAGGTCTCTTATACAGTTGCCATTAGATGGTGACTGGAGCTCAAGACTCACTTGTCAGGTACAAGTGAGTGGCTGGAACAGCTACAGGGTGATCAGGAATCTTCTCTCTCCAGGCAGGCTTTCCTTGAGGCTACTGTGTAGTTCATAGCATGATGGTCTCATGGTTATCAGATTTCTTACATGACCCAGTTTTCCCTGGGCAAGCATAGGAAGCTGCCACCTTCCTATGAGTTGCTTCCAAAATCCCAGAAGATCAATTCCATTGCATTCCACTGATCAAGTCAGTCGTTAAGAGCAGCCCAGACTCAAGAGGTCTGGAAGTGGATTAGACTTCATCTCGTGATGGAAGCAGCTGCGTGGAGGTGCAGGGAAGGAGTAACAGGTGCCTAACTTTGGGTATTACCCACCACACAAGATAATTTCAACATTTCTTCACTCTTTACAGTGTGTTACCATAATGATGACGAAAGATGCCTTCATGTATTAACATTATATGTGAATGGATCAAGCTTGTATCTCTAGGCACAGCATGGACACAGGCCAGAACCAACAGAAGTCTTCACCATAAGTGCCAGCAAGAGAAAGAGGCTGTGCTATCTCCATGTTCCTAAAATAATATCCTATAGCAGATCTCATCACCTGGCTGTTTCCAGGATCTACTGGAATCACTGATGTCAATCAAACCAGACCTATGGACTCAGATCAATTGCGTGGAATCAGATTGATTAAATGATCTTCTAAAAATACCACAGGTCTGAAGAAGCTTTATCCTTAGTATTATTCCACTCATGTAGCCCTTACTGTCCTTAAAGTCAGATAAAATTTGTTTATTTTACTGAAAAGCAATTAATAGGTCAGAATGTGTAAGTATTTCATTCTGATATTTAATATTATTATTTCTTTCTTTTTCACATTGTCTTACAAGTGAATAACTAAGATTTCCAGCTAATACTATGTGGTGTTAGCTTCTATCATCAATAATTAATTGAACTGATTTTCTTGATCATGGTATTATATAATTTCCTGTTTAAACTTCTCCACACCCTACCACAAATAATCTTCAAAATCAATTTCAGAATTTTTTGTTTGAATAAAAACTATCTTATAATTTGTCAGTCACTAGATGTATTTACTTTTTTAAAGTATTTTCTAAATACTATAAGTAAAATGATCATTCTTATAAGTATTCATAATTTCAATTAATTAAAGTCTTTTTGTTCTCAGAACCTTTCACTTTCTCAGGAAATTCAAGTATTATACCAGAAGTTTAGCCAAACAATTTAATTTGTACACATCCCCATCTTCTGGCTCCAACTTCTGTCACTGGGAAATTCTGAGTTCAAAATCATTTTTATTGCTTGATTTATTTTTTGCTATTAATCAAGGATCTCTTTTCTACATTATAAAAGGTTATGCTGTAATTCTTTCCTGATAATGGTTGCTATCTAGTTCTATCTTCTAATTCCTGCCTCTTTTGCCTAAAGCTTCATATCTCAAATACTAAAATAATATCGAAAGTGTCAAAGTGCCATTTAATACTTTGCTCTATTCCTGGCATTAATAAAACTAGAATGATCACATCAGTCTCTTCATGTGTCTATATAATTCAAAGCAATTTCTCAAAGCAAACTAAAGAACTAAAGAAATAATAAATCTCATTGCTCAATCTTTTACCTATAATTTAAAGTGTTAGCCAACATTTTTTTTCCTAATCTTATGGTGTCCAATTATTTTCTAAAATGGTCATATAAATAAAAAGTCCCATAAGCAGTGAATAAGAATTCCTGTTACTTCACATCCTCATAAATACTTAATATTGCCCAATTTAAAAAATCCTATTCTAGTATTAACTATGAGGAACAGAAATTCTCACGTATTGTAGTTTAATTTACCAATTATTACCTTTATTATTTTCATTCTTTATATGTTAAAAGAAATATGTATTTTAATAAAATTCAGGGAAAAATTGATATCTAAAGTATCAAGAATTTTGCACTGTTGGTTTTGCAAGTGTCCTTAAATGCTTATTTGCATATTACTATTATATTTGGTTGTTAATAACACTATAAGAAGTTGAATATCTAAGGATCATTCCAAATAACTCGAATCACTCGATCTACCCATGCCATCCATAGATCAATCAATTCGTATGAGAACTATCCTGAAAGATGCAAAGGTAATTCTGCATCATGGAAAAAATAATAATAATTTACCTTTGCATTACATACAAGTGTTTTTGTTTTGTTTTGGTTTGGTTTCTTTCACAAAAAGTACAGTAGTTTACTTTTTAAAATTTGCATTTAGGGAGTATCTTGTTCTCAAAAGTGATGGAAGTTGTCATAGAAACAACCATAACTACAAGAGATACATTTATCAGAGAGAAAAATATTTACCCTGATCCACTTTTTCCTTGTTACGAAGGAAATAAGTCATTCCCCAGGAGTGAGTTTTCTCTTTCAGGAATATGCAGAGGATACTGACCTTCTCCGTTTTGCACTCCCAAGAGTCCTTTTTTTCAGGCATCATGAGGCTTAATTTGTCAGAGACCTGCATCCTAAACTTGTTTCTGAAGACTAGAATGTTTCCTCACAAGACTTTGAATCACTTGGGGAAAATGTCAGAATGAGATTTTAGAAATTACGTGACTGAACAGAACAGGCTGTTATTTGTGTTTGAGGAGGAAAAAAACACCCATGGTATTTCCCAAGGCAAGTAATTATCTTCAATAATATTTATCCTTGGTGTATTCAGAGTTAACAGAAAAATCACAGGAGTAGAAGACGAAGAGACATTTGTAAATACCTCACTTATTTTTCCCTGCCTGAAACTGTACCTGTTATTTCTCTAACAAAATAATGCCTCTTCCTTTCCTGGCAATACTTTATGTTGCTAACCTCTTCATAATCCTAACTCTATAACTTTGTCTTCATGATCCCTTTATAAATATCTTAACAGTTGTGTCCAATGCTTACAAAAATAGATATAAATTTTAAAAACTCTATTATGATTTGCAATAAATTAATTATAAGATAGTCATATGCTATAATGCATTCATATATTATTATCACTAAAAATAAATATATTTTAATATTTTAAATCCTTTTATTAGTATTTTATTTTTAATTTTAAATTTCAACTTCTACTACTGATTAAAGGCTACATGTGCAGGTTTGTTACACGGGTAAATTGAGTGACGCTGAGGCTGGGGGTACTAATGATTCTATCACACAGGCAGGAGGCACAGCGCCCAACAGACAGCTCTCGAGCCCACCCTCCCTTCCCCATCTACTGATACACAGTGTCTGTTGTTCGCATCTTTATTTTATGTGTATTCAATGTTTAGCTCCCATTTATATGTGAGAATATGTGGTATTTGGTTTTCTGCTCTTGTGCTAGGTTACTTAAGATAATCACCTCCAGCTCCATTCATGTTGCTGCAAAAGACATGATTCCATTCATTTTTTGGCTGCACCGTATTCAGTGAAGTATATGTACCACATTTTCTTTAATCAATCCATTGTTGACGGGCAGTTAGGCTGATTCCATGTCTTTGTTATTGTGAACAGCACTGCAATGAACATATGGGTGCGTGTGTCTTTTTGACAGAGTAAGTTAGTTTCCTATGGATATATACACCTAGTAGTGGGATGGTTGGGTCAAATGGTAGTTCTGTTTTAAGTTCTTTGAGAAGTCTCCAACTACTTTATACAGTGGCTGAACTAGTTTGCATTCCCACCAACAGTGTATAAGTGTTCCCATTTCTCCACAACCTTGCCAACATTTGTTGTTTCTTGGCATTTTAATAATCGCCATTCAGACTGGTGTGAGACGGTATCTCATTGTCATTTACATTTGCGTTTCTCCAATGATTAGTGTTGTTGAGCCTTTTTTCATATGCATTTTGGCCACATGTATGTCTTCTTTTGAGAAGTATCTGTTCATGTCCTTTGCCCTAAATGCAGATATTTTTAAAGTATTGAGCATATTTTATATATTTTCCCTGGTATTTAAATATTGAATAATTTATCCTAGTTTCTTCCAAAAATGATTTCCAGCAACTTTCCAAATACATGGAGTAGTGTGACTAAAGTTAAGAAAAATTTATTTTACTCAGGTAATAGACACACTAAATACCTTAACTTCATCACTACACATTATATACATGTAACAAAATTTTATAAGTTCCTCATAAGTTTGTATAAATTGAAAAATAATAAAAATATTTTGAGTATGATATTAACTGTATAATAAGAGTATAATGAGTTTAATGAGAATAAGAACTATTACTTTTTAAAATAATAAAACTTAAGTAGTAAAGATCAGGTAAAACAAACAAACATACAGAATACAACACAAAACTTGGTCCATACAAAATTACCAAAAAGGTGAGCTGAATTGGTTTCATTTTCTCCTTCAGTCTGTCAAGTGAAGGCAGCACACCTTCCCTCCGGCTTGGTAGTGTCTTAACGATGCTAAGACGATGCTCAGAGGCAACAAAATTATAGTTACATCTGCTCAGAAAACCTTCCCTCCCATGGGCATCATTAAAAACATCTCAGGTAAAGCATTTAACTTTCTCAACAATACCTTATACTAAGTTACACAGTGTTTATCGTGCTGTATGGTAATACGCCTCTCAAAATTTTAGTGACAATGATGGAAAATTGTGTTCTGGAGAAAAGGGTATCCCATGGTTTTATCAGAATGATGGGTTCATGACTCACTCCTCCTCTGGATTAATAAATGGATAGAATTTAAGGCAACCAGAAAAACAGACAGATCAAATCATTTCAAAGGTAATGTACTTTTTCACACCACTAGAATCTGGTAAGTTTCAATGAATTAAATCCACTGGTAATTATGGGAGTGCAGGTGGTCTATTTAAACATTTGTAAGTAGATTCTACCAACTAGGCATAAGCAGAATTGCAGTATTTGTCAGGGGAAAACCCTGAAAAAGCCACAGGTCATGTACAAAGCCTTCTTCCTGCCCATGGAAGACTAGTAGGCAAACCCTTAGTTTTTCACACACACACACACACACACACACACACACACACACACACACACACACATTTAATCAATTTGTTGAGCACCTACTATGTTCCTGGGACATTCCTGTTTCAAATTTTTTTGATATTTAATGACAAACAGGATTCCAAATGAAATGTTTGTTGTTTGGCTCAGTTTGCCCCAACCTCCAAGCTATTGATTTCCATTGTTTTCATTAAATATCTTAGAGAACAGTCTCTAATGATACCCAACCGAATGACTTGACATGGTTTCACCAAAAAAGGGAGATTTGCTGGGTTATCCTTACAATCTCAGTTCAAAATGATCCAATCTCTGTTAAATATAGCAGAAATCCTCAAAATTACCGAGGTAAGTTTACATATATCCTGAACACATTTTGAATTGTTTTGGTAATTTCCACCAGAATATGGGAAGCAGTAAAACGTAGAGAAAAATAGCTTTTTCCTGCTAACTAGATAGCCTTCAAAATATTCCAGAGAAGTATATAGTTAATTAAAGAAAATTATTCAAACTAAAACATAAGTAATTTCATATTTTAATATCTTTAAAACGTAAAAGCTCAGTGAACTTCAAAGTTTAAATACAAAAATAATCTAACATTAGAAGATGAATATAATGATCTGAATGTCTCACTATCTCTATACTTTGCAATGAGAATAGTGATTTAAATAGTATTCTTTTGCTTCTAAGGGATTTGTTTTTCCAGAGATTGCTATTGTGTGATTCCTTAAAAAACTGATAAAACATAAAATATAGAACCATAAAGTATGCCAAAATATAGTTATATTTTTCCCAATTATCTTTGTCTCTTGGATGTGTGTGCGTATGTGTATATATTTATGTATATATACATATACATATATACGTATATACTTATATGTATATATACACATATGTGTGTGTATATATACGTATTTTTTTAATTTCAACTTTTTATTTATTTTATTTTATTTTATTTTAGATACAGGGCATATATAGGCAGTTTTTTTTACATGGGCGTATTGCACCCAGGTAGTGGGCACAGCACCCAATTGGTAGTTTTTCAACCCATGCTCCCTTTCTCCCTCCTGACTCTAGCATTCCATAGTATCTGTAATTCCCATGTTTATGTCCACATGTGCTCAGTGTTAAGCTCCCACTTATAAATGAGAGCATGCAGTATTTGGTTTTCTGTTCTTGCATTAATTCACTTAGGATAATGGCCTCTGGCTCTAATTCATTTTAGGAATGTTTCTTTGCTCCCTCCCTGAATTTCTTTTCTTTCTGGGGGGTAGAGGTGCTGAATTGATACCCTCCTGTTCACAATGCAACATCTGGTATTTTTTAATTGCCAAGCCTATGGAATCTCTTTTAATTATAAACCTCAAATCTTCCAAAGGAAATTTTAAGTTTCCTCTAGGATTCAGCCTAAATTGCACTTATACCCAAAGCCACTCCTTCCCCGCCACCTCCTGGTCTTAAGCAATCCTTCTGCTTTGGCCTCCCAAACTGCTAGGATTATAGGTGTTAACCACTGTATCCGGCCTATGAGACAGTTTGTATGATTGTTACCTGGGCTCTCTCCTTTAGAATTTCTCATGAGGCTGTAATTAAGTTGTCAGCCAGGGCTGTGTTCTTATCTAAGTTTTGACTGGGAAAGGATCAACTGCCAAGTCCACTTATATGATCACTGGCAGGATCCAGTTCCCATGAGCTGTTGGGTTGAGGGTTCATTTTCTAGCTGGCTGTTGGTCGGAGGTTGCCCTCAGTTCCTTGCCATGTGGACCTTCTTGATAAAACAACTTGCCTCATCAAAGCCAGCAAAGGAATACATCCACTCGACTATATCATGTAACCTAATCATGGGAGTGACAACTCACCACTTTTGCCATATTCTGCTGGTTTGAAACGAACTACTCAGCCAGCACCCATTCACAGGGAAGGAATAAAGGCCTGGATGTGGAGGCAGGATTGCTAGGGGCCATCTCAGAAGCTGTTCGCTGCAGTATCATTATAGGGAAAAAAAATTGAAGACATCTGTGTCCACAACCAGCTTATAAAAAGCTTTGTCCATAGGCAAGTGGCTGTTTTCACACAGGAAAACATCTGTTTCCATAGAGGCAGCAAGCGTGGTCTGGGCCTTACTCAAATCTACAAGCTTTTATCTGCTTGGGCAGCATTACAGAGCTGGCTGCTGCCAGTGCAGTTTTCCTAAATTGACCTGGCTGAGGCAAGAATTAGATTTCAGAGACAATCTTTTCACATAATGGCCTTTTAGATATTATATGAAAGAGTAACCATGGGGCTGTAATTTATTCCTCCCTCCTCAGGGATCTCTGAAGAAGTTTTGACACTGACCAGAATTCTTTGCAAATATCGACTCATGGAATACACTAACATAGAAGACAAATGAGGGTCCTGAAAGGGTTGGCTATATCCTGACTACTGATCTAGAAATGATTTCAGCATTACGTCCTGGTCCATTTAGATTGCTTATATTAAATTATCCTGCAAATCATGGGAAGCTGGGCTGAAGCATGTAAGTTATACATATAATCAGAGCAAAGCCATGTGTCTAGTGGAACTCCAGAACTCAGCAGCCTTCATGGCTAATGTGTCCCATGTGCTTGACATACTCCAACACCAAAATATGTCTGGCATAGAAAAGGAAGCTTAGGAAGCTGTATCTGTGGATTAGGAGCCTCCCAGATGTTATGTATATTGCTTCTTCTGTCTCTTATCCATTGATAATTATGCACAAGCTTGGTGGTTCTGAAACAGTAGAAATGATAAAGGTGGAGGCAACTTTAGATTGGTTAAATGGCAATTGGGATAATACATCTATAGTTTTTGACAGCTTTAATTGAGATATAATTGACATACAACAAATTGCATATACTTTAAGTTTTGGCATATGTATGCATCCCTGAAATCATAAATACAATCAAGACAATGGATACTCATTTGATACCACTGACCCAAACCATGATAGATGCTATGATTAGGGGGATCCCTAAATTTGCACTTTTTATGTATCATATTTTTAGCTAGTAGTCAAGAAGTACTCAAGAGACAGTAACCTCAGTTATTATGTATGGGATTAATTGGTAGCAGGAATGTACACGCTTCCCAAAAGAAAGGTGAGACTAAAGAGGGAAATTATAAAGAAGAAAGAAAGTAGTGATGCTTGACCTACTCTGCTGGAACTGTTCCACTGCTGCTGAAAAACGGGATAAAAAAGGGGGAATTGAGAGGGTTTTCAGTAGGGTTTTGGCGGCCTAATCTTGAGGCTTGAGAGGTAAAAATCCAACTTCATTGTTGGCTATGACATGCATACCTTAAGAAGCCCCCTCAAAGTCACTGCATATAACTTAGCATGGATAAGTACAAATCCAATCATAAGGATTATGATTTGGAATGGAAAATACTTATACACGCTGAATGTAATCCCTCAGTTAAAGCCATATTTCTTTTTTATGTAAATTAAATAAGGGTTTGGGATCTGCCCACCACCCCTCAGTAAGAGAATCCAAAGAACTAAAAAGTGATGTGGATGGAATGGCTTGAGGGCAATAACTAAAATATGTGGAATTATTAACTCTTGGCAATCAGTCTACAGAAATCCACATAGGGGCTGGGAGGACAGTCTAAGAGGCCTAAAGGTGAAACTTGGAGAATGCTGATATGCTGTGGTAGACAAGAACAACATAATAGTTAAAACTCTAATTTGGAAAATACAACTGGAGAAAGTATTCTCTCATTTCACCTCCATCACCTAAGTATATAACAGGGATGGATGTCATGTGAGAATGGAGGACTCTGCCCATACATTATTACACTGAATGTGTTCCATGTTCCATAGTCACCCTCCACCTCGTGTTACCTGAAATGATAAACGAGAATCTTTGCAATTGCCTAAGACCTCCTCTGTAGAAAACATTAAATAATACAGAGTTCCAGGAGTAAAAGAGAACATTAATGCCTTAATCAGCATTAATGATCAAAATAGGGATACTGATCTCAATTAATTATTTTCCTTAAATGATAAATGAAAATTTATATTTATGGTATACAATGTGGAATTTTAATGTATGTTTAAATGTAAGTATAGCCATTATAGAAAACAATGTAAAGGTTCCTCAAAAAACTCTAATTAGAACTACCATACGGTAGTTTCAGCAATCCCACTTTTTGGTATATTCCCAAAGGAAGTAAAGGGAATATGGCAAAGAGATAGCTGCACTCCCATGTTAACTGCAGTATAATTCACCATAGCCAAGACATGGAATCAACCCAAGTATCCATCAATAGATCAATAAAGAATACATAGTACGTATACACAACAGAATACTACTCAACCTTTAAAAAATCAGTAAATCCATTGATTCTCTTTTAATAGCCCTTACACACCAAAAAGGTAAAGCAGTTAGCTACACATACTGATAGTGGACCATTGGGAATTTGTCTAGGTAGATCCAACATAGCCTTGGATATGCCGTAGACATAATTCAGAAAACCAGAAAGCAAAACCAATACAAGTACACTAAGCGGAAATGGATCAAAGACCATTCAGTATAGATTTTAGCTCATGCTTTCTTTTCTACACCTATTTCAGAAGTCAGGCAAGAACACTGCCTCCACGTATTAACAGGGCTTGCAAAAAGACACTGAAGTTAACCAGTACACTACCACAATCTAGGGTAGGTGTGCTTGATCTTGATAACCAGTAGGAGTGAGTTGATAACATCAATGATATCTTAATTGCCTCCTCAGAGGAAAAAGCGAAGTATACTTTAGAGACTGAGTCACCCATCTGTCAATAAAGCATGGCAGATAAACCCCCGTACAATTCAAGACCTGCCCCAGTCCTAAAAATTTAGAAAAGAACATGAGCCAGATCAGAAGAGGCTTTCCTCCTATCGTAAGAAATAATTTAGAATCTGTCTTGACCTTGTTACTAAACAGTCCAGAGACTGGAGAATCTGTTTGAGTTATGGCATAATCACATCTTCCACTCTGGGATATTGTTAGTCCTTTCCACAAAGTCACTAGAAAGAAATCTGAGATTGAATTGTGCCCTGACAGAAACAAGCAAATAAAAGATTTATAAAGGGCTGTCAATCAGGCAGTGTCTCTTGAGCCTTATGACCCGAATGCACAAATGATTGTAGAAGTGTCAACAACTGGAACACACACAGACTAGAGCTTTTGGCAGAAATCAATATTGCTGTTCAGTGGAGACGGCAGAGATTTTGGACTTGAAAGCGGTCTGATGCAGCTGCTCAATTCAGCCCTTTAGAAACATAATTGTGAGCTTGTTGTTAGGCATTGGCAGAAATTGGTCCTACATCAAGAGACCCGGCAATCCTGAAACCAGAAACACCCATCATGACTTGGGTGATGTCTGAGAAACACTCAAATTGAGGAAACACCTCAATGGAGCACACTGTTAAATGAAAATGGTGCTCAAGAGTACACTTTGGCTGGGGGTTCCAAAGTTCACAGCATTTATGAATAGATCTCTCCCTTGCATTTGGAGCCAATAGTAACCCTCCCTACCCTTTCCAGCCCATCCTGATCCACAGTCCAAGGATCTCCCTGCTGTAGCTGCTGAATTGTCTAAGCCTTTAAATTATCCCCTGGCCATACAAAATAGTTGCTAAATGTACTGACTGGATTTCATGAGGCTGTTTCGGAAATTCAGCAGTTACCTGTCCTGCATATGCTAAATCCTTAGTGGGAGAAGGAAAAAGGCTGAAAGGGCATTTACATCAAATCGACTCACTAAGTAGAGACATTAGAGGGAGCTATCTTTCAGGAGACAGGCTATAGCTGATGAAGCAACCTGAGAACAGATACTGTGCATTACTAGACTCATCAAACATCAAGCTTGCCAGCAACTCTGGGAAACAGCATCTGCCTTTACTCAGGGGATGTTTTAATAATAATAAAATCAGATGTATTTAACATACATTGGTGCTACTGACAAGATGTCAGTAGAAGTGTGCAGTCCAATAAGGTAGCTGCAAGCTACATATGACTGTTGAGCATTTGAAGTGTGGCAAGTCCAAATGAGAACTGTCATATGCATAAAATGCATATGGGATTTCAAAGACAGTATGCATATGCATATAATATGTAATTATACAGCATATAATATATACTATGTATAATACATACTGTATAATACAATATGTAATGTATTATATATTTTATATAATATATAACATATATAACATATGCTATATGTTATATAACATATGATATGTCATACGTTATATAAATATATACTATAATACTATATGATATATTTATATATTATGACTATATAATATATAATTATATTATATATTCTATTATGCTATATATTATATAATTATATATAGTATATTATGTAATTATATGTAGTATATAGTATATTGCTATATATTATATAATATATATAATTATATATATTAAACAGGCTGAATGTAATCCCTTATTATATAATTATATTGTAGACTATATATTACACATTATATATGTAATTAATATATAATGATATAAAATATACAGAATATAATTTATTCTGTCACTATTCTGGAGACTAGAAGTCCCAAATCAAGGTTTTCAAAGGGTCATGCTCCCTCTGCAGCCTCTAGGGCTCAGGGGATTCTCTCTTTCCTCTTCCAGCTTCTACATGCCCAAGGTGCTTCTTGATTTATGGCAGTATATCTCCAACTTTTGCTTTCATCTGGCAGTATATCTCCAACTTTTGCTTCCATCTTCATATGGCCTTCTTCCCTCTGTGTCTGTCTCTCTCTCTCTTCTGATCTTATAAGGATTCCAGTCACATTAGATGAAGAACCACTTTAATTCAGTATGACCCTATCTTAAGTTGATCACATCTGAAAAGACCCGATTTCCAAATAAGGTCACAGTCACAGATACTGGGGGCTAGGACTTAAACACTTCTTCTTGGGGAAACACAATTCAACCCATACAGACACTCTAGTAGGAATCCCAAATAGGTTAACTGTGTCAAGGGTCTTCAAGACCAGCGCCCAGTTCAATGACCATTAGAAGAATTCACAACATTCATGGCCAAGGTTTATTACACGGAAAGGATACAAAGCATAATCGACAAGGAAAAAAAGGATTATGTGGAGAAGTTGGTAAGAATCAGGCGTAAGATTCCAAGAGTCTTTTTCCAATAGAGTCACACAGGTGTGCATAATTCCTCCAGCAGTGAGTTGTGACAACACGTGTGAAATATTGTCTACTGGGAGTCTTTTTAGAGACTCAGTGCCCAGGGTTTTTATTTGAGGCTGGTCTTGCAGGCACCCACTGCTTATCATATACCAAAATTCCAGACTCCCAGAAGGAAAGTAGATGTTTAACACACACCACATCATTTGCATAGTCTAGTCACAATGAGTCATCCTTATTATTTAAAGGAAGTTTATGTCAGTGGAGAGAACTCTTGATCACCTACATTCCCAGATGACAGCCAACCTTGTATGTAGGCTTTTCTAAGGATAGTAGTGTCAGGTTGGCTCTTTTAGTCTCAGACTTTTCTGCACGCTGACAAAAGAGAAAAGTCAAAAGTTATTTTTAAAAAAGTGTTCTCCGTCTCGAAAGCCCCCTGGATCATTTAGTTAAATCATACAAGGATCTTACAATGTTCATATCTTAACTATTCTATGAAACAGAACATGTTAGACAAGAACTGGCTAATTTAAGCAAATAATCATGACATCCAAATTAATAAACATCAAAGGTGGTCTTTTTATTATATGATATTCATTATTGTTATTAAAAACTTCTATTTTGGATTCCTTTTCATAAATTTCTTTCATATGAAGTCATATTCTGAACTGTGAAACTCTTACATCTCTTCTTTTACAAACTAGAGCTTTAATAACACAATAATCTAAATCATATGTTCTCTGTAGGGGCAATATCTTACTCAAGGAAGAAAAAAATGGTTCTTGGGGAAAAAAAAACTTACTCTTTTTATGTATAAAACAATAGATATGCATCAATACACACATAGATAAATAGGTATCTGTGGTATTAAAATTCCATGGTGGGAGACAGGAGTAAAACAATTTAATAAATTATCTCATACGACTTTCCATTTATTCTATTTACTTATCTATCATCTATTTTTCTAGCACTATATATCTGGAAGGACTCAAATCAAGTTGTTACTGTTACATCTGACTAGTGGGATCAGGGTGAATATAAGAAAAGACTCAATTTTTACACTTTGTGCTTCCTTTTACAATGATCATTTGCATATAATAATGTAATAAACATAAAGTCACTTAATCAACTGAAAGAATCAGTAAAATACACATCCCTTTGTCTTGAAGAGACATCCATTTCAGTTATACACATGGCGAAATTGAGAACTTCTTAACCAAATCAATGAATCCATTTGAGGTGAAAAACATCAATATGGAGTTTCGTAGTTGAAGGAAGAGATTGACTAAAGAAAAGCTAAAACCCAAGATACAGTGCAATCAAGTGAGGCTGTATTTTGAAGAAAAGAGCTGTCAAATATTACCTATTTCAAAAGTGTCATTGGGTCAAGCTTTACAGATGAGACCAGATTTTCTGTTTGATGCACACACACACACACACACACACACACAGACACACACACACACACAGACTCAAGAAATTGGCTTGTGGCAATATGAAGTAAAGTTTTAAGATAACTGACATAAAAGTAAAACTTTATTGGATTATTTTTGAATTAACTTAGTGATACAGGAGTGCCAGGAAGGAGAGTGTGGTCCCTTTAAATGATATGGAAGGTGGGGAAGGGAAGTGCTGGATAGAGATGGGTGGGTCCCTAGCTAGGGCTCCACCCGCAGGGACTTAGGTGAGGGCAGGCATTTCCCGGCCAAATGTTGCATTTCCCAAGACCACCCTGGCCTGCCACACCCCCCACCCTGGGCCTATAAAAACCCTAGACCCTAAAGGGCAGAAGTTTCTGGACGTTGTGAGGAACACGTGGGAGAAAGAAGACACAATTGGCTGGCTGGGGAAGTCGGAGGATTGCTCAGCAGTCCGAATTTAGGGGAAAACCATCTCCTTTCTGGCTCCCCCATCTGCTAAAAGCTACTTCTACTCAGTAAAACCTTGCACTCATACTCCAAGCCCACGGATCTGATTCTTCTGGTACATCAAGGCAAGAAACCCCGAGATACAGAAATCCCTTTGTCCTTGTGATGAGAAATGGGGTCTAATTGAGCTGGTTAACACAACCTATCTATAGATGCAAACTAAGAAAACACCCTGTAACATGTGCCCACTGCTTCAGAAGCTATAAACAATCTCCCCTATACATTGCTGTGGGTTTGGAGCCCCCACAGTCTGCCCGTCTCTGTGCTCCCCTAGGGGTTTGAGTAGCCGGGCACTGAAAAAGAAAGCCACACCCCCATCGCATATCCTGCCAGAGGGACAAGGGAACCTTTCCCATATCAATAGTAATATCTATAATGGTCCATCCTTTGACCATGAGATAATGTATAAAATCTTCTGGAGTATCCCTACCTATTTTTCAAGATAACAACAAAAAAACTCAAGGAATTACAGAAAAGAGAAGCAACTGGATTTTTGAGGATTGGCTGTTTTCAAGGGATTTAAAATTTGTAATAAGATTCTCATAGCAAAGAGGTTTTGGGTCTCATCATGAGAAAGTAAAACAGATAATAGAATATGAGACTGCCCACATAATAAACCACTGACTAAAAACAAACCTGAGTACAAGTAAGAAATTTTCTTCTTTCAGATTCAGGAAAGGGTGTTGGGAACATTACAATTAGGAGAATTATTACAAAGCTTATGTATTCCAAAGCTCATCCTGAGAATTCTGTTTAGAAAGATTTTTCAGATTAATTCACCCTATAATAACTACATTGATACTTTCAGCATCATTTACAATTCCTGGTTTAATTAAATGTGTATATTTAATTAAATATATTTGTATATACTTATATATCTATGTCTGTATTGAATCTTAGTTTCTCTAAAGAAATCTGACTGTACTATTAAACTTTGTGCTTTTTCTTCCCCCATCTAGAAACGTTCCACATTGAAATTTTGTATAAACTAAACACTAACTGTTCTACTTAACAATAATTTCTATTGTGTATTTTCTCTTCTACTTATCAACACATTTTATAATGCCAGCATTATACCAAAACAAGCCAAAAAATACAATATTTTAATAGAGTACAGACCAATCCCTCATATACATAGAAATGAAGAATCTTTTCAGAATTTTAAAGGGCACCTGTGAAGAATTTACAGATAACAGCATTCCCAGCAATGAAAGACTCTGGATTTTCCTTAAGATCACTAACAAGGCAAGAATTTCTCTTTTATAACCTGTATTCAACATTGCACTGGAAGTGTAACCAGTACAATAAGGCAAGAAGAAGAAAAAGAACACAGAGAATGGAAAGAAACTAACTATCTACAGATGGTTGCCTGTCTTCAAATTGCCTTTTCTGAAAGAACTTTTAAGTTCCAATAAAAACTTCAAGGCAAAATAGGTTATGGGTTTAATCATTAGAAAGTAAGACAGAAATGAAGACAGAAGACATGATTGTGTATAGAGAAAATGCTAAGGAAGCTATTTTAAAAGCTGCTGCTAGAACTAATATGGGAAGCTAACAATGTAACACAATGAAATACATATATTCTTATAAGAATTGTAAATTCAAATTTAAAAAGAATGGTTTATTGTAGCATCCAAAAACTTAAAATAATAGGAACAGATTTAAAATTGATATAAGAACTGTCTTATGATAAACGGAAAAAGCACACTGCATAGAGAAATGAAAAAAGATGAAAGTAAATGGAGAGATACAATGTTCTTGAGAATCAGCAGGCTAACTATTGTGAAGACCTCAGTTCTCTTTAAACCAATCTCAGTTCTCTTTAAACCAAACATTCAAGGCAATCCTATGCAAAGATCCTACAGACTTTTTAATAGAAATGGATGAGCTAATTCTAAAATTTATATGGCCATTCAAAAGACCCAGAAGATGCAAAAACACTGTGTACAATAAGAACAAAGTGGGGGGACTTACACTATCTGATTTCAAATGTATATTTATAGCTACATTAATCAAAATGGTATAGCACTGGTGTAAAAAAAGGGTAAAAATAGATCAATGAAAGAAAATAGAGTGTCTAGGCCGGGCATGGTGGCTCACATCTGTAATCCCAGCACTTTGGGAGGCTGAAGAGGGTGGATAACCCGAGGTCAGGAGTTCGAGAATTACCAGGCCAACACGGTGAAACCCTACCTTTACAAAAAATACATAAAATAGCTGGGTGCGGTGGCATGCACCTGTAGTCCCAGCTACTCGGAAGGCTGAGGCAGGAGAATCGTTGGAACCTGTGATGGGGAGGTTGCAGTGAGCCAACACTGCACCACTGCACTCCAGACTGGGCGACAGAGCGAGACCCCGTCTCAAATAAATAAACAAAGGAAGAAAGAAAAGAAAGTGTCTAGAAATATGCCCATGGGTATAATAACCGATTTTCAACAGAGTTGCCAAGATAATTCAATAGGGAAAAGGTTTTCTTTTCAACAAATCCAATGAAAACAATTAGATGTCCAAATGAAAAATAGAAGAACTTTGTTTCTTATCTCATACCATACACCAAATTACATAAAAATAGATGCAGTTGAAACACTGAAAGGTAAATTATAAATATAATTTCTAGAAAAGATTATATAATATCCTCACAACATTTATGAATGCAATGATTTCTAAATAGAACACAAATCATTTTAAAAATCTGATATTTGAAAAGCATAAATAAGTAAATGAATTACAAAATAAAAAATTAGATTTTATCAAAATTGTGTAAGTCTAAACTTCAATAAGACAGTAAAAATTACATAATTGGGTATATCAGGAATAGATTATAAATTACATTATAAAGTAGATTTATATATCATTAGATTTCATATCAAGAATAGATGATGCATTACATAATTGGGCACATCAAGAATAGATTAATAATCCTGACGACTGTAACTCAGTAACAAAGCAAACTACCTAACTTTAAAATGTGCAACTTGTTTGATCAAATAATTTACAAAAGAAGATTTATAAATGACCAATACACATGAATATGATCAATATCTGTAATCATCAAGAAAATGCATGTTAGCATAATGAGATTTCTCTAAGATACCTGAAACTCAGAAGTCTGGCAATTTCGAGTGTTCAGAAGCACGCAGAGCAAATGGAAATCTTCTACATGTTTTATGGGGATGCAAAACTGGAGAACTACTCTGAAAACCAGACTGGCAGTTTCTTATACATATGTTTACTATATGTATAAATGCCTCATCAGTTTTACCTCTAGAAATCTACCCAGGAAAAAATGAAAACTTATGTCCACACAAGGATTTCCACATAATTGTCTACAGCACCTTTATGTATAATAGACCAAAATCAGAAATACTCCAAAAATTGACCAAATGGCGAATAAGTAAATACTAGTATATCAAAACAATAGAACATACTTTTACTTAGCAATAAAGAATGGACTACGGATACATGAGAACATGAACCAATCTCAAAAACATTCTGCTGGAAAAAAGAAAACCTACACTAAAAGTCGATAGCTTATAGTTCTATCTATATAAAAATCTAGAATAAGATAAACTAACCTGTAGTGACAGCAAGATCAGTGCTTGCCTGGAGTCAAGGGTGGTGACTTTTAAAAGGCATAATGGAACATTTGGGGGTGACAGACATGTTCTACATTTTGATCATGATAATGGCTTCAAGGGTGTATGTATTTGTCAAAATTCATCTAACAGTATATTTAAAATCGATGAATTTTATTTTATGTAAATTAATCAATTGATTTGGTTTAAAAACTGCAATAGAAAGGGTAGTGGACACTGTATCTGAGGCACTGAATGGAGTAAACCATTCTTTTTTCCACCCTAGAAACTCCAGGAATGAAAGAGACCTTGCCTTCAGTGCATGAACTAGTCCACACTTATCAGTTACTGGAAATATTTCAGAAACTGATTTCCTCTGATTTCAAAGAATCTGAGGAAAACTTTGACTCTCTGGTAGTCAAACAAATGTTTTTGTACTTGGAGATTTGGAAACTTGTTGTAAATCTAATACTAGGTAGGGCAGCTTGACAAAACAATAATTTGTTGCCTGGGCAGGGTTGCAGTGAGCCGAGACTGCACCACTGAGCTCCAGACTGGGCGACAGAGCGAGACCCCGTCTCAAGTAAATAAATAAACAAAGGAAGAAAGAAAAGAAAGTGTCTAGAAATATGTCCATGGGTATAATAACCGATTTTCAACAGAGTTGCCAAGATAATTCAATAGGGAAAAGGTTTTCTTTTCAACAAATCCAACGAAAACAATTAGATGTCCAAATGAAAAATAGAAGAACTTTGTTTCTTATCTCATATCATACACAAAATTACATAGAAATAGATGCAGTTGAAACAGATACAGGCTCATACCTGTAATCCCAACATTTTGGGAGGTTGAGATGGGAGGATTGCTTGAGCCCAGGAGTTTAAAACCAGCCTAGGCAACAGAGTGAGACCCTATCTCTGAAAACAACCAACCAACCAACCAAAGGTTAACATCAGTTATTTTCTTTACTCCCATTGATTAGTAGTAAGTTCATGTTTAGAAAAAAATTAATTTGTAAACTGGGAAGAAACAATGTTATTATCGCATCTCAAGTTGTACCTGGCAGTTCCCAGGTCAAGTTAAGTGACATTCTCAGGGGAAGCCTCCTGTCTTTGCCTAAATTACACCAAGTTATTTCATGCCTCAACTCCCTCCACATGCGTTGCCCTTGGGGCCTGAAAGTTTTTTCCCTTGTCTTTGCTTGGGTTGACTTCCACTCATTCTTCCAGACCCAATTTAAAAATTGATTTTTTCAAATCACCATTCTGTTTCAATAAGTTGTTCTTTATTAGATTTACTCATTGCACTCCATTTGATGTATTCAGAACATCTATAATATTTGGATATTTGTGTATTTATAAATGAATTTTTTGGCTTATTGTCTGTCCTATCTCTATTCTAAGTTCTATGACCTGATTCCTTTCTAGTGCTTACAAATGCTGTTGATTACTGGAATTGTTCAGTACTTCTGAATTCCGGAGATGTGTACAGGAGGGTCAAAGTTTTTATACAATCAAAGGGAAGATCCCATTTTTATGTGATTTTTCCTAAATCGCCTCAAAACATGGCTTAATCTGAAAATAGGTTGGGGGGTTTCAAAGGCATGGACTCTCATTCTGTCCAATTTTATATTTCTGGTTTCCAAAAGAGTACCAAAAAATAACAACAACAACATAGTATCAAGCGAACAAATTTAAGAAAAAGAATATTCTTTGGAGGACAAGAGGAAACTGAATCATATCATTAAAAACGGTAAATAAAGGGAAAGTATCAAGCATTTATCCTGCCTTGTCTATAGGAAGTACCACTAGGTAATTAACAAAAGAGTAGCCCATAAGAAATGTCTCCTTATAAAACATCACAGCAAATTAAAAAGAAAAAAAAACTCTTCTAACTGGTGTGAGATGGTATCTCATTGTAGTTTTGATTTGCATTTCTCTGATGGCCAGTGATGCCGAGCACTTTTTCATGTGTCTGTTGGCTGTATGAATGTCTTCTTTTGAGAAATGTCTGTTCATATCCTTTGCCCACTTTTTGATGGGATTGTTTGTTTTTTTCTTGTAAATTTGTTTGAGTTCTTGTGCTGGAGAGGATGTGGAGAAATAGGAACACTTTTACACTGTTGGTGGGATTGTAAACTAGTTCAACCATTATGGAAAACAGTATGGCGATTCCTCAAGGATCTAGAACTAGAAATACCATTTGACCCAGCCATCCCCTTACGGGGTATATACCCAAAGGATTATAAATCATGCTGCTATAAAGACACATGCACACGTATGTTTATTGCGGCACTATTCACGATAGCAAAGACTTGGAATCAACCCAAATGTCCATCAGTGACACACTGGATTAAGAAAATGTGGCACATATACACCATGGAACACTAAGCAGCCATAAAAAAGGATGAGTGTGTGTTCTTTGTAGGAACATGGATGTAGCCGGAAACCATCATTCTCAGCAAACTATCGCAAGAACAGAAAACCAAACACTGCATGTTCTCACTCATAGGTGGGAACTGAACAATGAGATCACTTGGATTCGGGAAGGGGAACATCACACACCGGGGCCTATTATGGGGATTGTGGTGGGGAGCGATGGCATGGGAATTATACCTGATGTAAATGACGAGATGATGGGTGCTGATGAGTTGATGGGTGCAGCACACCAACATGGCACAAGTATACATATGTAACAAAACTGCACATTGTGCATATGTACCCTAGAACTTAAAGTATAATAAAAAAAAAGAAAAAAAAAGCTGACAGAACTGACAGAACTTAAATGCTCTAATTTTTCAAAAATAGCTAATTAATGAATCTAATCATTGAGCATTTTGCTGCTAATATAACAAAGAGTGAGGCAACTAGACATCACGTACCTCCTGATTAAAGAATACAATACCGGCCGGGCGCAGTGGCTCACGCCTGTAATCCCAGCACTTTGGGAGGCCGAGGCGGGAGGATCATGAGGTCAGGAGATCGAGACCATTCTGCCTAACATGGTGAAACCCCGTCTCTGCTAAAAATACAAAAAATTAGCCGGGTGTGGTGGCAGGCACCTGTAGTCTCACCTACTTGGGAGGCTGAGACAGGAGAATGGCGTGAACCTGGGAGGCAGAGCTTGCAGTGAGCTGAGATCGCGCCACTGCACTCCAGCCTGGGCGATGAGCAAGACTCCATCTCAAAAAAGAAAAAAAAAAAAAAATACAATACCACCTACAGTCTTTCCAATGGAACGGAAGGAACATGAGCCTGCTGTAGCCTGAGATCCAGCACCAAGTATTTAAAGAAATAGCAAGGACAAAGAACACGTTAAACCACACCATTAGCACATAACAAGTAAAGTCTATACTATGGAAAACCTTACAAATGTCCAGGGTTGATGAACAGATGAGTGGCAAGGTAATATAAAGAAGTGGCAGGAAAGTCTGTCAATGAAAAAATATATCATTTATTTTAAATGGGCAAGAAGAAAACCATAAAAATCACTAGCAGAAGTTCTCTACAAGAAATTAAATGGAGATTCTTTCATGCTGAAATAAAAGGAGGCTAGACAATAACTTGAATTCAAAGAAAGAAAAGCATCGGAAAAGTAACTTTACAGGTAAATAGAAAACGGAATATAAATGTATTTTTTGTTATTAACTAATTTTTTCCTCAACTGTATAAAACAGTATTTATAAGTCTATGTTGATGGACATACAATATATAAAGGTACAATTTGTGTGACAAAATGGTACACTGAAAGAGTAGGGAATGAGCTTTATGAGAGCAAAGTCCTTGTATACTATTGAAATTAGGTTGATATTATCTCAACTAGATTTTTATAAGTTAAATGTTAATTGTGATCCTCAGACCAATCACTAAAAAAACTCAAAATCATATTAAAAGAAATGACAAATGAATTAAATGATATGCTAGAAGTACCTAACAAAAGACAGTAATTTAATAGAATTCAAAAATGCATAAGAAGTACATAAAATAAACACAAATATGGTGGATGTGAGTCCTATCTTATCAGTAAATGCATTACATAATAATGGACTAAGCACTCGAATTAAAAGTAGAGATTGGAAGAATGGTCAACTATACACAAGTCAACTAAACACAACTATACACAAGTCAACTAAACACAACTATACACAAGTCAACTAAAACACAAGTCAACTAAACACAACTATACACAAGTCAACTAAACACAAGTCAACTATAACCTATCTACAAAGGTACACTTTGTATTCAAAGACACAAACAGGTTAAAATTAAAAGGATGGAAAGAGATATACTATGTAAACAATAGTAAGAGAACTGGTGTGGCTATACTAATATCAGACAATATAGACTATAAGGCAAAATATTGTTGTTAGATACAAAGGTGATTTTATAATAAGAGGTTAATTCATCTAGAAAATATAACAATTTAAAATATATTATAATCCAACAATAGAGCTCAATATTCATAAAGAAAAATTGCAGATTTGAAGGAGAGGCACGTCAACCTTAGCAGCTGCAAAAATCAATCCCCCTTTAAACAATAAATAAAAAACTGGAAAGAAATTCAAGAAGGAAATTCAACATTTGAACAGCACTATAAATGAACTAGAACTAACATCTATAAAATACTCCACCCAACAGAACAGACTACAGATTAGGCCCTATGGTAGTCCTTAAAACAAAGCCCAATAAACTTAAAAATATTCAAATCATACAAAGTATGTTTTCTGGCCATAATGCAATTATATTAGAAATCAGTAACAATGAAATATGGAAAACTCACAAAAATGTGGACATCAATAATACACTATTAAATAACCAATAGGTCAAGAAGAAATCCCAGGTAAATTTGAAAAGACTTGGAAATAAGTGAAGGAAAACACAACATATTAAAATACATGAAATGCACCTAAAACACTACTTAAAGGCAAATTTATAGCTCTAACCTTCTCTTAAAAAAATAAGACGTTTTCAGACTAATAACCTATCTTTGCAACTTCTTAAGTAACTAGAGTAAGAAGAGGAAACTAAAGCCAAAGCAAACAGAAGGAAAAAATAAAGATTACAGTGGTAATAAATGAAAAAGAGTAGGGAAAGTAACCAAAACCAAAAGCAGGTTTTTTGAAAAGATCAAATAACCAAACCAAAAGTAGGTTCTTTGACGAGATCAAACCAAATTGACAACCTGTAAGACTGATAAAGAAACAAAGATAGAAGATGCAAGTTACTAAAATCAGAAATAAAAGAGGAGGTATTTTTACTTATATTTTACGTATCTTAGAAATTAAAAGTATTATAAAGAAATGCTATAAACAATCATATACCAACAAATTAAGATAACCTAAATGAAATGGTCAAATCCTCAGAACGACAGAAACAACAGACTCAAAAAAAGAAACAGGAAAAAAATTAGAAAATTGGAATAGACCTATAAGAAGAAAAAAGACTGAATTAATAGTGAAAAACTTCCTATAAGAAAAAGTACAGGACCAGATGGCTTCACTGGTGAATTCTACCAAACGTTTGAAGAAGAATCAACAACAATCTTCTACAGATTCCTCCAAAAAAACAGAAGAGGAAAGAGAGGAGAGACACTTCACAACTCATTCTATGAGGCCAGTATCATTCTGAAAACAAAATCAAAGACATCCCCCAACACACACACACACACACACACACACCACCGCACCAATTTCCCTCATGAACACTGTTGCAAAAATTCTCATCAAAATACTAGTACACATGTAACATGTGAAGGATTATACACAATGGATGAGTGGGATTTCTCTTGAGGAATGCATAGTTGGCATATCATATAAAAATCAACAAATACCATAGGATGAAAAACACGTGACCATCCCAGTAGACAGAAAATAAACATATGACAAAATTCAAACCCTTCCACAATTAAAAAGGAAAACCTATTGGCAATAGGAAGGAGCCTGACAAAGGACATCTATGAAAAGCTCAATGCTATCTTCATTCTTAGTGATTAGTGACTGAAAGTTTTCTTCCTAATATCAGGAACAAGACAAGAATGTCAGTTTTCATCCCTTATATTCAACACGGTACTACAGGATCCAGTTATGGCACTTAGGCAAGAAAAAGAAACAAGGTAATCATATTGGAAAGGAAGAATGAAACTACCTCTATTTGCAATTGATATGATCTTGCACAGAGAAAATCCTAAGGAATCTATAAAAAATTAGAGGCCATAACTGAGTTATTAGAAACTCAGTTTCTAATGTATGAAGGATACAAAATCAAGATATAAAAATCAGTTATATTTCTACAGACTAGCAATAAACAATCTGGACATGAATTTAAGAAATCAATTCCATTTTCACTAGCACAACATGAATGGCACACCTAGGAATAAACATAACCAAAAAGTGTAAGATGAGCATACTCAAAACTGCAAAAATTTCTGAAAGAAATTTAAAAAAATATAAATAAATGTAAAGACATCTCACATTTATAGACTGGAAGACAATCTTTTAAAGACGGAAATATTTTCAAAAATGATCTACAGATTCAATGGAATCACTATGAAAATCTCAGTTGCCTTTATGCAAAATAAGGCGATTTAAAATTTAAATGGAAATGCAAGGCACCCTGAATAGTCACAGTAGTACTGAAAATGAAGAACAAGGTCAGAGGACTCACACTTTCCAATTTCAAAACTTACTACACAGCTACAGTAATCGAGACTGTTTTGTACCAGCATGAGGACAGACATACAGATCTATGGAACAGAATTGAGAATTCTGAAATAAAGACATACATTCATGATCAGTTAATTTTCAACAAAGATGTCAAAACTTCAACTAGAGAAGAGTAATCTGTTTTATAAATGGGCTGGGATAATTGGATATCAACATGGAAAAAAAAAAGAAAAAGATTTTGGAACTCTACGTTATATTGTGGTAACAGACTGCCACGACTTGTTTTCTGGTCACAACCCTGCTGACCAAAACAAGATCTGGCCCAAACAGGATAAAGTGAAGAAATTAGCAGGAACCAGCAGAGGGCGATGAAAGCGATCCCTAGTTGCCCTCATTGCTCATTGGACTGGGATACTCCCACCAACGCCATAACAGTTTACAAGTGCCAAGGCAACTACCCAGAAGTTACCACCCCTTTCCTAGAAAGTTATAAATAAACTTCTCCCCCCAATTTGAATTGACTCACCCATCCATGTAATTGAAAGCGAATGTAAGGGAGTACAAATACAGTTTGTAAAAGAGCCCATAAGTTGGTGACTCTGGGCCCCCTGCCTATGAGTTAGGCCTGTTCTACAAAGAACAGTACCTACAGTTCTAAGAGATGACTAACAGCACTGGCTCACCCTTGAATTCTTTCCTGTGCAAAGCCAAGAACCCTTCTGGACTGAACCCAAAAGTTGAGGCTTGCTTGTGCTGTACCATCATCTATAAAAATTAACTCAAGTGAATCAAAAACCCAAATCCTAAATATAAGAGTAAAAACTGTAAACTGCTTAAAAACATAATTGTATATTTTGGTGACCTTGGATTAAGCAATGGTTTACCTACATTTGACAGCAAAAGCACAAGCAACCAAAGAAAAACAGACAAATTAAACTTTACAAACTTCAAAACTTTTGTATTTTAAAGGATATTATCAAAACAGTGAAAAGATAACACACAAAATGAGATAATTAAAAATGGGCACAGGACTTTTACAAGGAGATTTATATCTTCAATGAATCAGGGTTTGACAAGAGAAACTGCAGCAAAGACATGTGTGTCATCATCTCATAGCTCATGCAACTTACATACACATTGTTGGACAATCATGAATCACTCGCTATATATACATGTAAAGGCCACATAGATGCTCATCCAGCATGTGCTTAATTTGTTAACTGACAACTCATTTTTTCCCAATGCAACTCATTCCATTTAAGAACATTTTAAGCCATTCTACAACGTAAATGTATTTCAAAACATCATATGGTACACAATAAATATATATGCTATATTTGTCAATTAAAAGTACAAAAGAACATCCAAAATGGTACAAAAACAAGGAGAAGCAAAGGATTTCGTAGACATTTCTTCAAAGAAGACATATATGTGACTAATGTTTAAAAATCTTCAAAATCAAGAGTCATCAGTGAAATGCAAGTTAAAACCTCAATGACATACCACTAGATGTTCTCCTAAATGGCTATAATTTTATTTTTTTTAATTTATTTATTATTATTATACTTTAAGTTGTAGGGTACATGTGCATAACGTGCAGGTTTGTTACATATGTATACTTGTGCCATGTTGGTGTGCTGCACCCATCAACTCGTCATTTACATCAGGTATAACTCCCAATGCAATCCCTCCCCCCTCCCCCCTCCCCCCTCCCCATGATAGGCCCCGGTGTGTGATGTTCCCCTTCCTGAGTCCAAGTGATCTCATTGTTCAGTTCCCACCTATGAGTGAGAACATGCGGTGTTTGGTTTTCTGTTCTTGTGATAGTTTGCTAAGAATGATGGTTTCCAGCTGCATCCATGTCCCTACAAAGGACACAAACTCATCCTTTTTGATGGCTGCATAGTATTCCATGGTGTATATGTGCCACATTTTCTTAATCCAATCTGTCACTGATGGACATTTGGGTTGATTCCAAGTCTTTGCTATTGTGAATAGTGCTGCAATAAACATACGTGTGCATGTGTCTTTATAGCAGCATGATTTATAATCCTTTGGGTATATCCCGAGTAATGGGATGGCTGGGTCATATGGTACATCTAGTTCTAGATCCTTGAGGAATCGCCATACTGTTTTCCATAATGGTTGAACTAGTTTACAATCCCACCAACAGTGTAAAAGTGTTCCTATTTCTCCACATCCTCTCCAGCACCTGTTGTTTCCTGACTTTTTAATGATCGCCATTCTAACTGGTGTGAGATGGTATCTCATTGTGGTTTTGATTTGCATTTCTCTGATGGCCAGTGATGATTAGCATTTTTTCATGTGTCTGTTGGCTGTATGAATGTCTTCTGTTGAGAAATGACTGTTCATATCCTTTGCCCACTTTTTGATGGGGTTGTTTGTTTTTTTCTTGTAAATTTGTTTGAGTTCTTTGTAGGTTCTGGATATTAGCCCTTTGTCAGATGAGTAGATTGCAAAAATTTTCTCCCATTCTGTAGGTTGCCTGTTCACTCTGATGGTAGTTTCTTTTGCCGTGCAGAAGTTCTTTAGTTTAATGAGATCCCATTTGTCAATTTTGGCTTTTGCTGCCGTTGCTTTTGGTGTTTTAGACATGAAGTCTTTGCCCATGCCTATTCCTGAATGGTACTACCTAGGTTTTCCTCTAGGATTTTTATGGTATTAGGTCTAACATTTAAGTCTCTAATCCATCTTGAATTAATTTTCGTATAAGGAGTAAGGAAAGGATCCAGTTTCAGCTTTCTACTTATGGCTAGCCAATTTTCCCAGCACCATTTATTAAATAGGGAATTCTTTCCCCATTTCTTGTTTCTCTCAGGTTTGTCAAAGATCAGATGGCTGTAGATGTGTGGTATTATTTCTGAGGACTCTGTTCTGTTCCATTGGTCTATATCTCTGTTTTGGTACCAGTACCATGCTGTTTTGGTTACTGTAGCCTTGTAGTATAGTTTGAAGTCAGGTAGCGTGATGCCTCCAGCTTTGTTCTTTTGACTTAGGATTGTCTTGGAGACGCGGGCTCTTTTTTGGTTCCATATGAACTTTAAAGCAGTTTTTTTTTCCAATTCTGTGAAGAAACTCATTGGTAGCTTGATGGGGATGGCATTGAATCTATAAGTTACCTTGGGCAGTATGGCCATTTTCACGATATTGATTCTTCCTATCCATGAGCATGGTATGTTCTTCCATTTGTTTGTGTCCTCTTTTATTTCACTGAGCAGTGGTTTGTAGTTCTCCTTGAAGAGGTTCTTTACATCCCTTGTCAGTTGGATTCCTAGGTATTTTATTCTCTTTGAAGCAATTGTGAATGGAAGTTCATTCCTGATTTGGCTCTCTGTTTGTCTGTTACTGGTGTATAAGAATGCTTGTGATTTTTGCACATTAATTTTGTATCCTGAGACTTTGCTGAAGTTGCTTATCAGCTTAAGGAGATTTTGGGCTGAGACAATGGGGTTTTCTAAATATACAATCATGTCATCTGCAAACAGGGACAATTTGACTTCTTCTTTTCCTAACTGAGTACCCTTGATTTCTTTCTCTTGCCTAATTGCCCTAGAATGGCTATAATTTTAAAAGGCAGAAAATAAAAAGTGTTGGCAAGGATGTAGAGAAATCAGATCCCTCATATGTAGCTTGTGAAAATGTGAAATGGTGCAATTCTCCTCTGGAAAGCAGATATTGCTTTAGAAAGTTAAATATAGAATTGCCGTATCACTCAGCTATTTTACTCCTAGGTATGCCCCCAAGAGAACTGAAAATATTTGTCCATGCAAAAGCTCGTACATGAATGTTCCTCACAGCATTGTCCATAATTGCCAAAAAGTGAAAAATTCCACGTCTATCAACTGATGAATAAACAAAATTTGTTATATCCATAAATTAAATATTATTCAGCTATAAAAAGGAATGCACTACTGATTCATGCAAGAACGTGCACAAACCTTGAAAACATGCTAAGTGAAAGAAGCCAACCACAAAAGGCTACATATTGTGTGATTCAATTTATATGAAATGCCCAGAAAATAAAATCCCATTGAGACAGAAAGTAGATTAGTGGTTGCCAGTAGCTGGAGGAGGGGAACAAGGAGTAGCTCTTCTAATAGTAGTTGACAGCTTTATAAATATATTAAAAATAAACTGTATACTTTAAAGGGTGATTTTTTAGTATGTAAATTATATATGTCAATTAAAATTTAACTAAAACCTGAACCATAATGATATCAACTTAATATTTTAACTTCAAACTCATAAATGTATATATTTATCCCCAACAGTGTTTGGAAAAATCTATAAGGTCTTTCTGTGACTGTGATCCAATACTGTCTCTCCGTAATTTTCTCAAGATCCAAATAATGCATAACGCATCTTTTTAGAGTCCCAGTTCTACATCATTTCAAACCGTGTGAAAAATCAGCCATTTTTGGGGTCATTCTCAGGGCTAAATTCGTCCAAATATTTTTCTGGTCTCCTACAGTTATAGTGTAAACACCTAATTTGGTGAGATTTTAAATCTACTCTTTAGAGTCTCTTGGAAGCTTCTAATTTCATTTTAAATTGAACCACAAACTTCCTCTACTTTAAACTCATTTAATCATATTTTTGGTATTTAATTAAAACACGTAACCACTACAGGTAGCATAAGCAGTTTTGAAGGGAACAGAACCAATTCTTGACAAGCATGTAACTCAGCTGGTGTAAATGGAAGGGCAAAGGCAGGAAAAAGGAAAAGCATCTAAGGCACAAGTCAACAGATAACAGAAAAAAACACTGAAAAACCAGTTTGTTCAGGACATTCGTATACAGAAATTAGATTAAATACCTGCTATTATACTTAAACGCGATAGTAAGGTATGGATGAGTCTGAATATGTGAAAAGGTCATTGCACACATATATTAATATGATAGCATGGACCATAGAACAGATTTTGGGGAACATATAAACAGAGAAATTTGACTAGTGTTTATCCACCCATGTATAAACCTGCACCCTTAGTTGAGGATAAAATATCCTTCAGTCCATTTCTAGGACTTTTACTGCAAAAACAAAAAATGGTGATCACTAAACTTTGAAGAATATAAGCAACCCCAACCACATAGAGCCCCACCTCTGTGTCTCTACTCTACTCATGGATTCTAATTATTGCCTTGAAACAGATTATACACCCTGGGTCTAAATAATGTCCTTTGTAGCTTTGGAAATGACTTTTCTCATCTTTTAAACGGCTACAACGATTGCTGTGTTGGTAGATAGCGAGTACCAAAGATGTCCACACCCTAATTTTCTGTGAATATATTGCCTTATACCACAAAAGGAACTGTGTAGACAAGAGTAAATCTTCCTGAGATTAGATTATCTTTGACTACTAAAGTAGGTCCAACCTAATCACATGGGTTTCTAAAAGTAGAAGAACAAGGTAGATGAATATGTCAGATGCAACACAAGGACCTGACCGACTCTGGGTGGCTTTAAAGATGGAGAGAGACCATGAGTCATAGAATGTGGGTAGCTCCTAGAAGCAAGGAAATGAAGACCTCAGTCCTACAACCACATATAACCGAATTCTGCCAAAAATCTAAATGAGCAAAGAAAGACATTGTCTCCCAGGGCCTCCAGAGAGAAACAGCCCTGGCCACACCTCAATTTTAGCCCACTAAAACTGGTGCTAGACCTGGATCTACAGAACTGTAACATAATACATTTATACTGTTTTAAGACACTAAAATTGTGTTAATTTTTAATACTCACAATAAAAAAAATAAAATGAACTCATCCTCACAGAAATGGGACTAATTTTAAACTAGATGATTCATGTAAAAAGGATATACCGTTCCTGATACTAAAGTTGTTAGTAGTTTTACCACTGCTCTTCTGTTATTGTTAGTCTCACAGCACTTAGAACATGAGGCATTGTTTCATAGATATATTTATCAAAATAGATTGCATGCCCCTTGATGGCAACAGTCATGCCTAATTTATTTTGGAGTACTCATGCTAGCCATACCATTGCAGGTTTTTTAATTCTTTCATATATCTGTGATTAAACAATTGGACAGTATTGCAGGATTTTGCATTTTCAGATACTCAGAATTCTGCGCTAAATAATTATAGGAACACTTGGGAGTTGCTGCTCTACCTAACTGATATGAAACTATGGCAACGGGAGAAAAAAATGAAAGTAAACTATCTTTTGTAATTGGTCTTAGATAGGCAAGAACACGGCCAATAGTGAATTAAGGAATGAAAAGCATTACAGAAGACTAAATGGGATGCAACATTCATAGTTTTGACATAGTTGTTGTTAGAGACAAATTTTATGAATGACAATACATGTAGTCTATATGCATTGCTTATGTGATGTGTATTAGGAGTTATTTTCTTACCATTCTGCTCAATAAGACTTAGTAGAAAAGATGAACAAGCAACAGTAAGAACAGCTCTTTCATCTCTTCTATAAATTTCTTACCAGTCAGTATTAAAATTGTCCCAAATTTAAGCCTGTTTGTGTTACCATATACACAGAATACTCATCAGGGATTACACAAAGAATATTAGAATAGAAAGAAGCTTTAAGAATTTCAATTGAATTACAAGACACCCTGATACTTAGGCACATTTTTTTCTAACCTTTTTTTTTTTTTTTTTTTTTTTTTTTTTTTGCTCAAAGTAGTATCTCCAGAGCCGCAAAGCACAATTTTCACTGCTTTGGAAAATAATGTTGTATTTTCTGAGTCAAGTATATCTGGATAATTACTTATTTGAAGTCTACAAACACAACTTTTGAGATATTGAAAAGCAAACATGTAAGACAGGTTAAAACAAGAAAGGTATGTTTATAATACACTATTGTTTTGGTTTAGGTATCATTGTATCCTTAAATCTTTGACCATATAGAAAAAACATAATCTAGAGACTCACAGGATTTGTGTTCATCTTTCTGCGGCAGACAGACTCAAAGATGGCCCCATGGTTTCCATCTCATGCTTTGGCTCTTGCATACTCTTCTCCCTTTGAGTTTAGGTCAGACTCGTGAGTTTGTTCTAGCCTGCAGAATACAACAAAAGTGGCATGCTATATGTAATTATGACATGTAAGATTGTTAACAGCTGTCTTCCTAGGAGACATTATTTCCCTTGCTGGCTTTTAAGAAACCAGCTGCCATTGGTGTATTTCCCATATGTTTTCTTGCTTTTTGTCGGTTTCAAATAAATAGAATGTGAGAAACAAACAAGTCTGAAACTGACTTCAAGTTTTAAGAGTGATGAAGTACTATGAAAGTTAAAGAGGCGCACCCCGCCGCCATTTTGTCCCCTGGTCCCTGCAAGGCATACTGACAGCCGGCGCCCCAGCGTGGACCTGTCCTGGTCTGCGCGACGCACGACCCTCATGGACACTCACCCCTGGCCACCCTGCGCAGTTCGCAGTTCAGAGCGGCTCAGAGCTTCCCGCCGGGAAAGGGGTGGGGCGGGACGCGGCAGGGAGGTCTTGGAGAGGCGGGGCGGCTTCCCAGCATACCGCACCACGTGACTCTCAGTGTGGCCGCGCTTCTCCCAGCTGCAAGCGCCTTGTGGCCCGCGCGCAGGCGCACTCTGGTTCGCGCCACTGGGGCGCCCAGGCGGGAGGTCGGAGCATCTTGTGAGTTAGAATATGGAGAGGGCCACATGACAACCGAGGGTGGCCTCTGTCCAGCAGCTGGTAAAAAAGTCATAACGCTCAGTGCGATAACCTGCAAGAAGACTGAATTTTGCCAACAATCACATGAGCTTAAACGAAGTTCCTTCTCCAGTTGAGCCTTAGATGAGACTAGTACTCTGGCTAACATATTGATTGCAGCTTTGTTAAACTCTAAACGGGACGCTAACTAAATTATTCCTCGACTCATGACACAGAATACATGAGATAATGTATTGTTTTAAGCAATAGCTAATATATTAGGTTTCAAAACCTTTTCTGTACAGGTTGAGACAATACAAGCTATTGCCTCCTATTTCTTATTTAAAGTATTAAATACTAAATCAACACAATAACATCAGTTGACCCATTATGATACTACATACATGAACTGACAAGTGAAACTTCCATCTCTAGGTTGTTTCAAGACTGTATATGAAAAATTGGTTAAATGTTTAAGTTGGGTGCCCAATTAATTTGCTACAAAACTTTTTTTAATCTCTTTTTTCTTTCTTATCTCTGCAATATCTACTAACCAAATTAGGCAAGCTCACATCATAAAGATTTCTAAAATTCATCTAGTTTCCTTAATTCATAGTCATGATCCGTGATTTGGGAGCTATCATATCCCACCTTTCACTGTATCAACTTCTTTTTTTTTTTTTTTTTTGTGAGACAGAGTCTCGCTCCGTCGTCCAGGCTGGAGTGCAGTGGCACGATCTTGGCTCACTGCAAGCTCCGCTTCCCAGGTTTACACCATTCTCCTGCCTCAGCTTCCAGAGTAGCTGGGACTACAGGCACCTGCCATCACGCCCAACTAATTTTTTTGTATTTTTAAAAGAGACAGGGTTTCACTGTGTTAGCCAGGACAGTCTCGATCTCCTGACATCGTGATCTGCCCACCTCGGCCTCCCAAAATGCTGGGATTACAGGCGTGAGCCACTGCGCCTGGCCTGACTGTATCAACTTCATTCTGATCTCCACACTTCACTCTCACTCTTTTTCCCCTTCCTTCATTTTTACCTGAAACCAGAGTAATATTTGCTATATAAACATGTAATTACATGAACCAGATTCTCTACCTGCTTTCCGGAGTCTTTGGGAAAAGGCTAAACTCTTCAGTATAACTCATCTTATGCCCCAGGTTTTACTAATTTCATCTGCCTAGCTAAAAGAAACATATTTTGTTTCCTCAAGGATAAGGATTACGCATGTCTTATCACTTTATTCTCAGCATTCTGCATGTTTGATTCAAGCCTCAAACAAATTTGACATTTAATATTTGTTGAAGTAATACCTGAAGCAATAAATAACATATTTTTAAATGTATGTCATCAGAACGAGAATCTCACATACATGTTGTACATTTATTTTGTGTACCTATTCATCAATACACTTTTTTTTTTTTTTTTTTTTTGAGACCAAGTCTCGCTCTGTCACCCAGGCTGCAGTGCAGTGGCACTGTCTCGGCTCACTGCAAGCTCTGCCTCCCGGGTCCACGCCGTTCTCCTGTCTCAGCCTCCTGAACAGCTGGGACTACAGGCGCCCGCCACTGCGGCCAGCTAATTTTTTGTATTTTTAGTAGAAACGGGGTTTCACCATGGTCTCGATTTCCTGACCTCGTGATCCGCCTGTCTTGGCCTCCCAAAGTGCTGGGATTACAAGCGTGTGCCACTGCGCCCAGCCTAAACTTTTAATAAAACATCTGAAAAGTATGTTAGCAAGATGGCAGAAAAGGAATTTTCTATCCCCTGAGACAGCATCGCTTAATGCTGAGAGACACCCTACTGGTTTGCTGTTTCTCCCACAAGGGAAAGTTACAGCATAGTGACAGAGCATCTGACTCCTTCAGCTATGTGGGGTATTGCTCAAGAGGCCCACTTTTTTTTTCTCATCCTACCCAAAGTACTGAAGTAATCAACATGTCTGAGGGGTTGAGAGGGCTGGGAGCACAGAAGTGAAACTCCAGACCCTACTAACCACTCCACAGACTCCATCAGGAAGCCCAACCATCAGTCACTTAGCAGACCTCACCTGTGAACTTCTAACTGGCCAGCAGGCTCCTCAAAGGCTCAATGTGCCTCACTCTTTCACCCAGGACAACTCATCAGAAACACCCTTGTGGGTGGCAACTACAAGCAGCTTGTACAGACGGACATCCTAACTCTGCATGATTGGGAAAAAGTACACAAACTTGAGTATTTTAGGGTGCCACCCAAAAACAACAAGAGGGTATCAGCACCAGCTTTGAAGTTTCAAGAGAAGGCATACGGTATTAAGAATTCTCCCTCATAGAAAACAATAGCAGGCACATCTACAGAAAAGATCTGAAAGAGCCATGAAATTCCTGAGATGTTTGGTGAAGGTATTTCTTTCCTGCAGTCAGCCAGTAAAAACTGGAGATGACTTTTTAAAATGTGAATAAAGCAACACAAGACTCAGGGATCAAGAAAAATCAAGAAACAAGACACCACCAAAAGAACACAAAAATATTCCACTAACCACCTCCAAAGAAATGGAGTTAGACAAATTGCCTGACAATTCAAAATAATTGTTCAATGGAAGCTTAGTGAGCTACAAGAGAACACGGATAGGCAAGTCAATAAAAACAGAAAAGCAATATGTAAACAAAATTGGAAGTTCAGTAAAAAGATAGATATTAAAAAGAACCAAAGAAAATTCTGTAGCTGAAAAAGACAGTGAATGAAATTTAAAATACAGTAGAAAACAATAGCAGCAGACTTGATCAAGCAAACAAAAACAATTTGTGAACTCAGAGGCAGATCATTTGAACATATACAGTGAAAGGAGGAAAAAAAAGAATGAAAATGAATGAAGATTATGAAATTTATGGACACCATCATCAGAGCTAACTTTTGCCTAATGGGTGTATAATAAAGAGAAGAGAAACAGAAAGGCCTAGAAAGCTTATTTAGAAAAATAATGGCTAAAAAATTCTCAAATGTAGGTAGAGTATAAGCGTCTAGGTATATGAAGCTCAAAGATTTCCAATAAGCTTCAGTCCAAAGAAGACTTTACCAAGACATAGAATCAAGCTCCAATAAAAGATTACTAACACACACACACACAAATCAAAGATCGAGGATTTTGAAAGCACCAAGAGAAAAGAGGCTAATGATATATAAAGAAATTCCATCAGGCTATCAGTGGGTTTATAAGCAGAAACCCTGCAGGCCAAGGAAAAGTAGGATGATATATTTAAAGTGCTAAAAGAAAGACAAACTGCCAACCAAAAATGCTTTACCCAGCAAAACTGTTGTTCAGAAATGAAAGGGAGATAAAGACTTCTCCAAATGAATACAAGCTGAGGATGTTCATCATCACTAGAGCTGTTTTACACAAAATGATAAAGGGAAGCCTCTGAATTGAAAGAAAATGACGCTAACTAGTAACATAAAAACACATGAAAGTATAAAACTCACACGAAATCGTAAGTGTATTGTCTTAAAAAATAAATGTAGTAAAAATAATTATAGCTACGATAACTACACAATCTAAAAAGATATAAATTGTGATCTCAGAAGCATACTGTTGGGAGTGTAGTTTTTATGTATGACTGAAGTAAAGTTATTAGCTTAAAATAGTTTGTTATAACTCTAAAAGATTTTATGTAAGCCTCATGGTAACTACAAAGCAAAAATCTATAGTAGATACACAAAAGATAAGGAGAAAATAATTAAAGGATAAAATTAAAAAGGAAGAGAGCAAGAGAGGATGAAAAGAACAAATAATCTACAAAGCAGTCAGAAAACAATTACCAAAATGGCAGCAATACCTATCAATAATGTAAATAGATTAAAATCTCCAATAAAAATAGTGAGTGTCTGAATTGATAAAATAATAAGATCCAATTATATGACGACCTTAAAAAGAGTCACTTCCCTTGTAAGGACACAAATAGGCTGAAAATGAAGTAATGGGAAAAGATTTTCCAAATGAAAACCAAGAGAGCAGGAGTAGCTGTACAGAAAACAAAATAGACTTTAAGTCAAAAACTAGAACAAGAGATAGAGAGGGCTGTTTTATAATAATAAAGGGGTCCATTTCTCAAGAGGATATAATAGTTGTAAATATAGATGTACCCAAAATAGGAGCAAATGAATAGACAAAGCAAATATTAAGAGATCTGACAGGAAAAATACAGTAATGCAATAATTGTAAAGGATTTCTACACATCACTTTTAACAATGGATATATCATCCAGACAGAAAAATCACTAAGAAAACATTGGACTTAAACCATACTTTACACTAAATGGAACCAAGAGATATATACAGAACATAACATCCAACAGCAGCAGAATACACATTTATCTTAAGCATACATAAAATATTTTCCAGGATAAATCATAGATTAGGCCACAAAACCACTCTTACCAATTTAAGAAGACTGAAATCATAAAAGGCATCGTCCCAAACATAATGGTATAAAACTAGAAATCAATAACAAGAGAAAAATTAGAAAATGTATAAATATGTGGAAATTAAATAACACAATCCTCATCAATGAAGGAGTCAAAAAAGAAATCAAAAGGGAAATTTAAAAATACTTTGAGATAAATGAAAATGAAAATTCAACATACAAACGTTATGGGATGGGACAAAAGAATTTATAAGAGGGAAGAGTAATAAATGCCTGTATTAAAAAGGAAAAAATATCTCAAATAAATAACATTACACCTCCTGGAATAGGAAAAACAACACACTCAGCCCAAAGTTAGTAGAAGGAAGTAAATAACAAAGATCAGAGCAGAAATAAATGAAATACAGACTGAAACACACTATAAAAATATAAACAAAACTGAGGTATTGTTTTGAAACATAAATGATGTTGACAAAACTTCATCAAGATTAAGAAAAAAAGAGACTCAAATACATAGAATTTGAAATTAAAGAGAATATATTACATCTGATACCACAGAAATACAAAGAATCGTTAGAAATTACTAGGAAAAATTATATGCCAACAAATTGGATAATCTATGAAAATATTTAAATTCCTAGAAACATATGCCCTGTGAAGAGTGAATCATAAATAGAAAATCAGAACAGACTAATAATGAGTAAGAAGATTTAATCAGTAATCAAAAGTCTTCCATCAAAGAAAATTCCAGGACTTGATGACATCACTGGCTAATTCTACCAAACATTTAAATAAAAATTAATACCAATCTATCTCAAACTCTTCCAAAAAATGAAGGGAATAAAACACTTCCAAACATGTTTTACAGCACTAGTATTACCCTGATACCAAAGCCAAACAAGAACACTACAGGAAAATAAAATAACAGGACAATAATTTCTGATTAACATAGATGCAAAAAATCCTCAACACAATCCTAGCAAACCAAATTCAACAGCACAGTAAAAGTATCATTATTCATAATCAAGCAGAGTTTATCCCCAAGAAGCAATGATGGTTCAACATATGCATCAATAAATGTGATATTGTCTCAATAAGTGCAGAAAGAATGTTTGACAAAATTTAATATCCTTTCAGGATAGAAACTGTCAACAAATTGGGTATAGAAAAATGTACCTTAACACAATAAAAGTCATATATTACAAGCTCAGGGATAACATCATACTCAACAGTGAAAATTTGAAAGTTTTTTCTCTAAGATCAGGGACAAGGCAAGGATTCCCACTTTTGATACCTCTATTCAACATACTACAGGAAGTAAAGCAGATCAATTAAGCAAGAAAAAGAAATAAAAGACACCCAAATCAGAAAGTCAGAAGTTAAATTGCTTTTGTTTGCAGATGACACATTCTTATATATAGAAATCCTAAATACTCTAGCAAAAACAGAAAAAACAAATTCACTAAGTTGCAGGATACAAAAATCAAAACACAAAAATTAGTTGCATTTCTATACACTATCCCTCCAAAATTAAGAAAAGTATCCCATTTACAAAAGCATAAAAAAGAATAAAATGCACAAGAGTAAATTAACCAAAGGGGTGAAAGATTTGTACGTTGAAAAATGTAAACATTGATGAAACAAATTGGAGAAGATACAAATGAATGAAAAGATATCCCATGTTCATAGACTGGAAGAATTAATTTGTCAAAATGTCTATACTAACCTTGATAATCTATAAAATCAATGCAGTACTTGTTAAAATCATGATAGTATTTTTCACAGAAATAGAAAAAATATATCTTCAAATTAAAATAAAATTATGAAAGATCCCAAAGACCTAAAATAATCTTGATTAAGAAGAACAAAGACAGAGGCATCATACTTCTTTATTTTAAATTATATTACAAACGTACAGTAAAAAAGTATGGCACAGGCACAAAAACAGGCATATGGTACCAAGTATACACAATGGGAAATGTATAATCTCTTCAGTAAATAGTGTCAAGAAAATCGAATAGCCACACAAAGCAAAACAAAATAAAATTGAATTCTTATTTTATACCATACAGAAAGATCAACACAAAATGGATAAAAGTCTTATCCATAATACCTGAAACCTTAAAACTCTCAGGAGAAAACAGAGGAAAAGCTCCATGCATTGGTTTCAGCAGGGAGTTTTTCGATATGATACCAAAAGCACAAGCAATCAAGTCAAAAATAAACAAGTAGGACCACATCAAACTGAAAAGTAGTTCCTGAACAGCAAAGAAACAATCAATTAAATGAAAAAGAAACCTAATGAATGGGAGAAAATATTTGTGAGCCATTTATCCAATAATGAGTTAATAACAAAAATATGTAACCAATTTATACAACTCAAGAGCAAAAAATAAATAGCCTGATTTTTTTTTAAAAAAGGGCTAAGAATCTGAATAAACATTTTTCTAAAGAAGACAGAAATGACCAATATTATATGAAGAAATGCTCAACATCACTCATCTGTAAAATGTAAATCAAAACCAAAATGAGATATCACTTCATGCTTGTTATTATGGCTACTAGCAAATGGTCAAAAGACAACAAGTGTTGGCTAAGATGCAGAGAAAAGTGAGCCCTTTTTGCTTTGGTGGTATTGAAAATTTGTGCAGCTGTTATAGAAATTCGTATAGAGGTTCCTTAAAAATTCAAATATAGAACTATCATATGATCCAGCAATCCCACTACTTGGTATATACCCAAAGGAAATAATGTCACTATATTGAAGATATATCTGCATCCCCATGTTCTTTACAGTATTATTTACAATAACCAAGATAATGGAAACAACCTAAGAGTCTGTTAACAGATGAATGAATAAAGATACATGGAATGTGTTCTACAATTCCATTGTACATGTGTGTACAATGGAATATTAGTTGGCCTTAATATAGAAAGAAATCCTGCCATTTGCAACAACAGAGTTGAACATAGAGGACATTGTGCTAAATGAAATAATCTAGACACACAAACATAAATACTACATGATATTACTTATGTGCAGAATCTTAAAAAGTTGAACTCAGAGAAACAGGGTAGAAAAGTGGTTGCCTGGGGCTGGAGTTGGGAAAATGGTAAAATGTTGGTAAAATGGTACAAACTTTCAGTTATAAGATGAATAAGTTCTGGAGACCTAATGTACAACATGGTGGTATATTAATAATAATGTATTTTATAGGTGAAATTTGCTAACAGAGTTGATCTTAAGCATTCCTACCATTAAAAAGTAACTATATGAGGTGATGGATATGTTAGTTTGATGGTGGCAATCCTTCCTCAATGTATACATATATGACAGCATCATGTTTTACGCTTTAAATAAATACACAATTTTTATTTATCAGTTATACCTCAATGAAGCTAAAAAACACAAAAATACATAAAAGGCATGTGCCTTCACACATGCTCATACTCACATATTTCCATATATGCACTTAGATCTCATTACCTCCATGTGCCAATAGGAAAGATAAGAGAAGAAAGGAAGCAGAGTAGATACATCCAGGGTAGTACCTACCATATAGCAAGAGAATTATGGGGAATGGCTGTGAATATCTGCTCTCTATAGTATACTCTGTACTCTTAGTTTGAACTAACATTTAGCTCACCAGTGCTCATAGACAATTCAAAAATCACATTTTTATACGTATATAACCAAGTAAATACAAAGCTTTAAGAGTTACATAGCTATTTTCTTAACAGAAAGCCAATGTGACAGGGACAGATTGGTGAACCTGCCATTGGATTTCTCTCCAGTCATGATTCTACATGTCTTCATGGTCTGTATTGTCTTTGGAGCTTTAGCCACTGATAATTTATAGACATTGCACACAAACATGAACACACATGTCTCCTTGGTTATTTACATATTGTGAATGGCTAAACTGGACCACAGAATTTTATACAAACATTCTGTTCAGATTTTTCCTCATCTTTCCACCCCTCTGAATGACACACAAAGAAATGAAATGAAATCAAAAGTCACTGGTTTGCATCATGGTGATAAGAATTTCTAGGAAATGTGAAAATGGAGCCCTTTTGCATGCAGGTCATGGCTGGAATTGAGGCAGAGAGAATGTTGGCAGAGTGGTGAAACCACAGTTCTCATAGCTGTAGGTATTCATTCTAAATCACAGGTTTTACAACAACTTATTCACTGGTGGTTCAAAGGTATTTAAAAAGCCATTTAGTGATGCTTGGCAGGGCGTGGTGGCTCACGCCTGTAATCCCAGCACTTTGGGAGGCCACAGTAGGCAGATCAGGAGGTCAGGAGATCAAGACCGTCCTGTCTAACATGGTGAAGCCCCATCTCTACTAAAAACACACAAAAAATTAGCCGGGTGTGGTGGCGGGCACCTGCAGTCCCAGCTACTCTAGAGGCTGAGGCAAGAGGATCGCATGAACCCGGGAGGCAGAGCTTGCAGTAAGCCGAGATCGCACCACTGCACTCCAGCCTGGGTGACAGAGCGAGACTCTGTCTCGGGAAAAAAAAAAAAAAAAAAAAAAAAAAAAAAAAATCCACTTAGTGATTCTCTTTGTTAGCCAAATACCACTTTCTTAAAACAAAGAAGTGAAAAATATCTGAAAGTAGCATTGTTATTTTCCCTGGTGGCACTAGGTCTGCCATCCAGTATGGTAGCCCTTAGCAGCATGTGGCTACTGTGGATATGAAGTGTGGCTAGCCCGAATTGAAATGTCCTGTAAAAATACTCATTGAATTTTGAACATTGAATATAAATCTTTTAAGTCATAAAATATTTCATTAATAAAATTTTACATGTATTACATATTGAAATGATCACATTTTGAATACCTTGGTTTAAATAAATTATTAAGTCCATATTACCTATTTCTTTTTACTTTAAATGTGGTTACCAGAATTTTTTTGAGTCAGAGTCTTGCTCTATTGCCCAGGCTGGAGTGCAGTGGCACGATCTCGGCTGACTGCAATTTCCACCTCCTGGATTCAAGCAATTCTGCTGCCTTGGCATCCCAAGTAGCTGGGATTACAGACATGAGCCACCATGCTCGGTTAATTTTTATATTTTCAGTAGACACAGGGTTTTTCCATGTTGGCTAGGCTGGTCTCGAACTCCTGGCCTCATGTGATCTGCCTGCCTCGGCCTCCCAAAATACTGGGGTTACAGGTGTGACCAAACTACAGTGGTTCTAGGCCACTGCACCCAGCCAGAAATTGTTTAATTACCTGTGTGGCTCACATTGTATTTCAGCTGGTCAGGGCTGCTCTACGTAGTTATATTCTTCACTAGTGAAAAGGAACAAGTGAATTGTGACTTCTCCTTTACATCTCATTCCCACGGGCAGACAATTCATCTCCCCTACACTTGGATGAAGCCCATTCACATTAGGGAGGGCAATCTACTCCACTGGGTCTACTAATTCAGATGTTAATCTCAGCCAGAAGCACCCTCAAAGACATAGCCAGAATAATGTTTGAACAAATGTCTGGGGACTTGTACCACGGTCAAGTTGACACATAAAATCAAACATCACAGTGAGCCCTTAAATATTTTCTAATTCCCTTACAAAGCAGTTGTGTTGCTTTAAAAATCATTTTTACTCACTCTGGTTGCTCTGATACCCCTATTACTTGTCCTGCAAAATACAAGTTGTAGCTAATAATTGTTAAAGTCTTTATACTGATAATTAACTTGCATGCACATAAGTTCATTTTATTCTAGTATGTCATCATTACATTATTTTATCAGTAATGCTTCTTGGTTGTAAGCAACTCAAAATAACTCTGGATAACTTAAGTAGAAAAATAAGGCCTAGAAGGGAGATCTGAAAGCCTAAAAAAATGCCTGGAAAGTTGGAGAATAAGACTTAGTCAACTATCAGGAACTGAAAGAGAGGACAGGCAGTAGGAAAAACAACCAAGACCACTCTGAATTTGAACACCTGCATTACTGAATAATTAATGACATTGATGTTTCCACTCCTTCTGGACTTATGTCTCTCCCTCAAATCCTGTGTGGGTGCATTCAGTTGAAAGAACTCAAATAACACACGTCTGTGCCTTCGCCACCACAAGAGAATTAAGCTGATTTCTTGCATGTTGAACACCTGACACAATAAGGCCTGCTACTAATTTGAGAAGGGTGTTCAGATTCTGGGTAATATTTTTAATGACAACTATCCCACAGATTCCTCCAGAAATATTACTTCTGTGGTATATAATAACAGATTGACAGTAGGATTTACACAGAAATTAGAAGCATATATTTTCAGTAAAATAAAATATGCTAGTGTATTAAACATGGCATGGTTTTAAATTTAAAATAAACTTTATAAAAATGAACTTTGAGATATCACAACAATTTCTTGTGCTTTCCAAAATTTAATTGGCCCTTCCAATGAGTCTCTAATGAGGATTGAATCCTAGTTTCAGAACCTTTCAATTTTTTCAATCTACAGACATTTATCGACCTATTAGTCTTAGTTCAGCCTCTTAGAATAAAAGATCAAAGAACAGCAGATAATTACATATGGACATTTCCATTAAAGTGCACCATGTAGGTTTTTTTTGCAATTGTTAATGGTGTGTTGACACTATGAGAGTAACTCATTATATTCCTGACTTTATATATAGCTATCTGTATAATTAGCTATTCATAGCTAAGAGTACTTATTTAATTGACATTATCAAAATTTTAAATTCCCTTTTTATTTACCTAAAAATATACATAATCGAAGCAGTTGATGCACATGTTAAAAATAAATAGTGCCAAAGGACTTATCATGAAAAGTAAAACTCTTCTAACCTATAATTTTATGTCCCCACTGTCACCTATTTTAACCATTTTTTAGTTTTAATTATCTTGTAGATTACACATAGAAGGCTAAGTGAAGTGTTCATATTGCAATCTTTACAATCTATTATCTATACAAAGGCACTATATGACAACATTTCCTCTTTGTGTTTCATAGTGTATTGATCCCATATCAACACAAACAACTGTAACTGGTGGAGAAAAAATGAAGGTAATTAGGAGAATAACAATGGAGGAATAAGATGGACTGAATCAGAGATATTCCAGTAAGTATATTCTCCTCAGAGTTGGCCATACCCTGTCTCTCAATGAAAGGAAACAATCTGGGGTGAATTGTTGAGATGCCTGGACATTCATTATTTGAGTCTTTATTTGAGAATGGAGAGAAGCACATACACCCTTCATCCCAGGTATGTGATGATGAGGCCTTGAGCTCATGTGTGTCTTGGGGCTGTTATGCCATCCCTCTGTAACCACCTGAGCAAGAACTACTCTATTCTCAAACTTGTTACATAGTTTGTTTTTTGGTCTGGTGACAGTTCAGCAGTCAGGACGCAGCTGCTATTTGCAGCTTGGTTATTTTCCCCTAGAAAACTCAAGCCAAGAGAAAAAGTTAAGGAAGCAGAACATTTATTTTTGGCACTTGTTCATATATTCAGTATTTTGATGTCACAAGTTAGAAGAATCTGAATGATAGTCCATACCAAGCACCATGGTCTAGATGTGAAAAATCAAATCAGGGGGAAAGTCATCTGTTCTTTGAAGTGAAAATTAGAACTTCTTCAAGTCTAAATGCTTTTTTGTTGTTGTGTGTGTGTGTTTTATTTGCAGTAACGTGTGCATGCACACCCACATATTATTGGTAGAGATAGTTTTCTACTTAAATAAGTTTCGTATTGGTATTGTGAAGCACACATAAATGATTATGACTTCCATATTTTAGACTACCGATTTATTGTTCTAGGCAATACAGCTTGGATGCTAGTAAGAATTCTACCCTCCTGATTTCTTGTGGTCTCTCCCACCTTAGTAAACCATATTGCCATCTTTTCAGCTGCTTTGACCAAAAACTTGGAATTATCCCATAGTTCTTTTTATTTAAATCCATTTTATTTGCCACAAGCCACAACCAATCCACCAATAAAATTACCCATCTGTCCATTCAAAATGTTTGGAATCCAACCACTTTTCAGTACTTCCATGATCAACTTCTTGATCCAACATCATCTCATTGGATTTTTGCAGTAGTCAGCTAACTATTCATTCTCTCTTTGCATTCTTCATCCCCTTATGTTTATTTTCCATAAAGCATCCATTTTTGTATTATAAGTCAGATCATTTCATTAAAGTAAAAGTAAAACCAGAATACTTCTTTGTGACCCATGGGTCCCATGTAATCTAGCCACCTGCTACTTTATAACATCATTTACCATCACATCTATTCATGCCTCTTCATCCAGATCATCCTTCTTGCAGATACACTGATCATGCTCTTACCTCTATGCATTTGCACATGCTGTTCCATCTTCCTGGAAGGCCCATTGCTCTGATATTCACATTATGCTTCTTCATGTTCTCAGGTCTCAATTCAAATATCACTTTGTTACCATGGCATTTTTCTGATAACTATAAATAAAATAGTAATCTTGACCCATATCTCTGGCCCTTTATCCATCGTACCCTTTTTATTTTTCTTTAAGATTTGCATAACTATCTGCCCTTTCATTTATGTGTTTATTTCTCATGTCTTCACCTAGCCTCTGCCCTCAGAACATAAGATCTCTCCTGATAGAGATTTTATTTTTTGTTTGTTTACTATGATACCTTAGGCATTTGTATATCAGCTGGCTTGGAGTCAGCATCCAAAATTATTTGTTCAAATCAATGAATGGACACAAAAATAAATAAATGCACAAGAGATGAAAATTTTATGCTCAGAAAAGGGGTATGGCTATTTAGGCTTAACAGAGACATTAATTAAATTGAAGCCAGAAGTGCAGTCATCAAATTTGGCAATCTTGGGTCACTATTAACTTAAAGGAGGATAGATTTAGTGGAGTTGAAGGCTTGCTATGTACTCCTCTGTAATCCCATCTCAGCCCCATCATATCTGTGTATTTGAGAAGAATGGTTCAGAACCAATGTCTTCTGTAAATGTGAGGCTGATACTTGAAAGTCTTCCCCAGTCTAAGGGTAGAATAGAGGAGGGGCAGGGGCAGAGGAAATCCTTCAACCATCATGGATGGTGATTCTGAATCCTACTGGGATGCGGAGGTGAAACCACAATCAGGCAGAGGAAAACAATGGCAGGATGGGCAGTGAGTACCGATGCGACTCTTGTAGCACGCCTAACACTAGACCATCCTCATGAGTTTTGTGCAGGAAAATACTTTTAAATTACACACAATCTCTCTTAGTTGAACTCATCATGTTCTAAAGAACACATAGCACTAGGCCTTGGTGATAGTTACCAGTCCTGGGTCACTACTTCACCATTCAAGCTCTTGCTCCTGCATTGATGCTGGAAGATTTTTATACATTCCTTCATTCATTCATTTAATAAATACATTATGCTTCTCCTAAAGGCCAGATGCTATTCTAAAATCTGGGTAGAAAACACAAATTGAGCATGGTTTCTGCTTTCAAACCACATACAACTGGAAGCAAAGTTCAGAAAAACATGTTTCATAGTATAAGTAACACTGACATCCATTGGACACTCAGCCTTTGCAATGGGGAGAGAGGACTGTGTTGTAGTTTTAGTTAAGAAAGAAACAAGCTGATGGTAAATGAAGCATACCTTCAATATATTTACATGTGTTAAGAAGGAAATGCAAGACTCCATATATCTACCTTTGGATTTATTTGTCAGAAAATATCACCACCCTACTGTCAGAAAATAGAAAACATACTTTCTAATTTGATTATTTTCTAGCCATATTGAATAATGTCTATATATTCAACTATAAATAGCTTTTTGAATGATTCTAGTGAGATCTTTAGTTAAGGCAATAAGACAGGGTTTCTTCCTTCTAGCATATGTTTGAGTGAAGCCCTAGTTGGTCACTGTATTTTAATTTCGGGTGGATACTACACAATTTAGAATTTCATAGACTTATATGCTGCTTATGTTGGTATGTCACATGAGCTTAGGGAAAAATTAGTTTGTTGCATAAAACAATGTATTTAAATTGTTTGAAGGATTTCTTAATAAATAAAGATGGTGTTTTAAACATTCATATCATTCCACAATGGATTCAATGTTTTATAAAGGGTGTAATTTTTGGAAAAGTAAGTAAACATATGACAAAACATTGTTCTCAGTACATTAAATACCAAAGTTCAGGAGAATTTTTAAATGTGCTCCAGAGAGATAATTACCACAAAAAACAACCCTGATTACTCCTTCTATTAGACTTTATTCATTTATTAATTAATTTCTTTATTTATTTTACAAATTTTCTTGCAGCATCTATTGTGGGTTAGGCATTACAAAGTGCCCTAGGAACTTAATAATGTGTTTAATAAATATTTATTGAATCAACATTAGGTAAGTGGGAGAACAAAACACAGTACTTCATCTCTAGGCTTTTCCAGTCCACAGAGAAGTCACCACAATGAATTGTCTTTTATCTGAGACCTGAAGGATGAGCCATGAAACAAAGTTCATCGGTGCTCTGGTTTATATGGATGACTGGACTCTTCCCTGGGGTAATGGGTGATGCAAAGCACAGGGCAGGGTGTTTATTGCTCTCCTAGCACTGTGATTGCAAATGCTTTGCTTGTTGGTTGAGTGGTCTCTGTGCCATGTGCTATCTCAGGTGACCTGAGGGGGTCTGAGTGATTAAGAAGCTACTTGGGAAGCCTTTACGCCACTCCTTGGGAAAGTTCAACCTCTCATCTGAATCTGGCAACTGGGAAGATGGTTCTGGAGCTCCGAATGATGACTACGGGAGAGTGAGTTCTCTCTGGCTTGGGTTATTTATTGATCTGTTCAGTATCTTGTATCGCTTTCAATTAAGTCATTCTTATCAGCATTCCAATGCACCTTATCATTTCTAACATGAAAAACAATCCACAGGTACCACTGTATACTCCACTTCCCTCAGAGGTGACTTTTTAAAGGAGTAGTCTACACATGGTGCCTTCAGTTCTCCGTCATTCATGGCTCACTCCAACCTGGCTGCCAAACTCAGATACCCATTTTGTAACATCCAATAGGCATTTTTCAGTCCTTATCTTACCACACACCCAACAGCATTTGATTCCGTTGTTCTCCCGCTCCCTTACACTCTTCTCTTTTGACTTTTACATCACCACCCTAACCATTGTTGCTTCTATAACTGAAATTCTTCTGAGTCTGTCTCTCTTTCAAGGTTCTCTTTTCATATGGTCCCTAAAATATTGAATTTTTGTAAGGTTCAGTCTAGGATCTCCTCTTTTAACTCTCTATTTTCCTCCTAGATGATAGCATTCATTCTCACGGCTTTAAATACTACCTGTATATCAATAGCTTCAAACCTTACATTCCAGCTCTAATGAGCTTCTGGTCCATTTAGTCAAATGCCCAGTTAACAGATATGAATATTTCAGGATAGCTCAGACTTCACATGCTCAGGAGGGGAACATTGATATTATTGATATTCTGATAGTAATCTTAATAAAAATAATTTCCATCCACCCAGTTGATAAAGAAATGTCCGTCTTTACAGTTTTCCCACTCTCACCTCCTACACACTAGTAATTAGAAAACCCTTGTAGTTTACATAAAAATATTTTCTAATCTCCCAGTTACCTCTGCCCTAAGGCCACCTTCCAAGCTGTCCCAGTCTCTTACACCTGTTCTTGACAGCTATGCTGTGACCCACTGCAGTCCCTTTTCCACACATCACACAGGTCAAAATTTAATATGTGAACCAGGTGTATCATTTAGTTACTTCAGGCCCATTATGAACATCCTCATCCACCAAGGGCTGTATCTTTCCGGTATATTCACATAAAGCAGTACTACAGAGGAATGAAGGGTGATCAGTTAACGTCAGGCGCAACAACATGAGTATATCTCAGAAATGTAATGTTGAGTGAAACAAGCCAAAAATACAAAAGCTCTTACCTTATAATTTTATTCATATAATGCTAATGAAAGAAGTCAAACTGATCAATGCTGGTAGAAGTTAGCATTGGAGGCTGGGCGCGGTGGCTCACGCCTGTAATCCCAGCACTTTGGGAGGCCGAGACGGGAGGATCATGAGGTCAGGAGATCAAGACCATCCTGAATAACATGGTGAAACCCCATCTCTACTAAAAAATACAAAAAATTAGCCAGGCATGGTGGCGGGCACCTGTAGTCCCAGCTACTTGGGAGGCTGAGGCAGGAGAGTGACGTGAACCCAGGAGGCGGAGTTTGCAGTAAGCTGAAATTGTGCCACCGCACTCCAGCCTGGGCCACAGAGCAAGACTCCATCTCAAAAAAGAAAAAAAAGAAGTTAGCATTGGAGTTACATATGGATACATAATAACTACAAATAATTGAACTGGTAATGTTCTGCAGCAGCTACCTGGATATCTTCGCTTTGTGAAAATTCACTGAACTGCATAGTTAAGGTTTGTGCCTTTTCCTTTATAGAGGTTATGCCTCAATAGGAAACTTACTTTAAAACTCAAAGAGTGTTTGGATCTTTCACTTCTGTTATTGTTACTAACCGCTCTTTGTATGTTAAAACTAAGAAATAGAAATGGTAGCATTTTCTACTGGGTAATTATTGTGTATTTAGAAAAATGCCTAATTATACATTCAACTAACACACAAGAATGATTTCAGAAAGCTTTGGCTAATATGAAAACTATGTGTTCTGAATAAATAATATCCTGTTGTCTGAAAAGTAAATAGCTAGGCCTATGATTAAATAATGTTAATACAACTATGGTAAAGAAAATAAATTAAAAACATAAACAAAGTCTAGAAATACAATATTAAAAGTGCTATTCTGGTTATTACATTAATAAGAACAGTAATACTATTCTGTTTCATGGGAAAACCAACACAGAGGAGCTCTGAGAATCTATGTTTTACAACTCAAATTTACAATATGAAAGCTGCTCTTGGAACTGTGAATTTTCTTAGTAATCACTTAAGGTTGAAATTTTATTTCAGGTATCTAGATATAAAAGAATTGACAATGAATTCAGTTTTAGGACATTGGAGTTACTTGTCTACAAATTTCTTATTTTTTAATTTCATGGTCATTTTTGAGACATACAATAATATGCATTTGTGGGTCAAAATTATCAAAGCCAGTAAACGAGACATATTCTGTTTGTAAAAACGTAAAATAAAAATTGGTTTTGAATTTGCAAGACAATATTATTATATTAACTTTCAGAACAAATTCTATCCATTGAAACTTCTCAATCAATCATACAATATGAGGTGAAACATAAAATAGAAATAACAAATTTAAAGTGATGTAAATTATAGCATCAATCATTTTTCTTTGGTTTGAGAGTTAGTTTTTCTGGACTGAAGAATGAAGACTAATCTGAATTGAAACATTAAAGACTCTCATTTGGAGGTATGATGTGAAAACTATTAATATGATTAAGCAGTTCAGTTAAAACATAAATTATTCACTACCCTTGAAAACTCAGCTTTACTAAATTATTAAAAGTTCTAAACATTAAAGTTAAAATAAAATTACAAATATATGTATTATAGATATTTTCTGCTTTATCATCCTCGTTATTTGAATGAAAGATATTAAAGTTCTACACTAATGTAGCTTTCCTCGTTTCTTTTTTGTTCTTTTTTGTAAACTTTTATGACAACTTTAGCAGCGAATCAGAATTTTTACTGATTCTCTACAAACTTAGGCAATCAAGCATATTCCTAAGATATATTTGCATACAATTTTTAATAGGTAAGATTTTGTAATGTTTTAATGTTTCCAATGGGGGAAAAGTCTCCAAAACAAATAGGAGTTTCATCACCAGTCTAAAGACAACTTGATTTTCCTGTTTTCAAATGATTAAATCCATTTTATAGCAGCTGATAAATATCAACCTGGATGAGATCTTCTTTGTGAGCATGGGGGCTTGGGTAGAGAGCTGGGCAGATGGATGTTTCAGTCAGTCATGTTTCAGTCAGTCATGACCCCTTCAAATTCCATTTCACGACTCACTTCATGTTCAGAGCTGAATGTGCATGAAAATCAAATTCATAAATTCAGCCATGGCTTTGATCAGAAATTTTTCGGTTATTATCGTTCTTTTTGAATTGTTGTAAACGTCATGGCAGATGGGATGTTTCTGAAATGTCTGCTGATGCTCCTCTTCCTTCTCTCACCACAGCACAGTACTAGAAAATCTTTAGCACCTTCCCAGAACAAGGCCTTCTTAGAATCTGAATGATCCTTAGACATAACACCTTCATTTCATAAATGAGGAAAGTAAAGTTACAGTCTGAAATAGGACCTGTCTCTCTTCCTCCCAGCCCAGTGACCTTTCAGATACACCAGTGTCGTCTCCAAGAAAGTGAGCGTAAAGCCTGGGAAACATTGTGATTAATTAGAAACTTTGCTATAGAAATGATCAAGAGAAGATAAAGCAATTTACATATACACACATACACACACACAGACACATATCTATGCAACTGCTGTGTTATATATTTATATAGTATATTTATATTTACATCTACATATATTTTATGAAAATTATAAAAGGAAATAAATCAATTTACATAAATTTTCAATTGCTTTATATTTCCGCTATGTATGATTAACGCATATTTATATATTTCCCTATAAATGATATTTACAACAATTAGCTAAAATAATATGTTATACGAGAGCATGGAGTTTGGAAAGCGGAAACATTTGAATGCCAGATCTGCCACCTAACACCTCTGTAGCTGTATGACCTTGGACATGGTATTTAAAATTTCAGAGACTCAGTGTTTGTTGTTGCTTTTAATATATATGGGGCTGGAATGTGGATTAGATAAGTTAATGTTTATAAATGCTTACCATTTATCATGCCTGATGCATGGCAGTTAAGATGCTTATTTTCCAAGTTTCAAAAAAATTTCCCATGCATGCAAGCAAGTACAATAACCCATACCATTTGCCAGGAAATAGGCGATTGCTTTTTTTTTTGGCATAGGATCACATTTATCCTGTAAGGTTGGTGCAGCTGACATCATGGTCACAGATAAGGGCACAATTGCTTAGAGGGGTGAAATGGCCTGCCCAACACATACTGAAAGTGACTGGTACAGCTCTTATCTATGTCACCAAACAGATGGAAAAGTAATTTCAATTTAAGCCACACGAAAAGCTCTAATTCAAGGACTGCAAGTGTGTTTGCCTCAGTAATCCATTTTCCAAAATTAACCTCATTCTTACAATTTCCACTTTCCTGAAACATTAAAAGACTAAGTTTCTACTCTGATATGTATTGCTCAAATGTATATAATATAGTCGTGAGATTATAAAAAGACTCTTACCTTCAGATCTGTTTTTGCCTGACATAACCTATAGACAGGTTCTTAAACAATGATCAGCATTGCAATAAAGAGAAATTAGATACCTGTAAGTTGGAACTTTAACCACACACTATGCTGTGATCTGAAATCTCCATGATCATTAATACATTTCTACGCCAGGACCCAAGATTCTCTTTAGTACTATAATTTAAAAAGCATCTCTTCTGCATTCATATAGGCAACATGCCAAGAAAGGAAACAAAAATGGTCTTGATTCGTTTCCCAGCTGGCACTTTGGGCTGAATGGCCAACTACCAAAGAACTGCCATTTGTCACATAGGAAAACAAAATGAATTCCTTGCTAAGTGTACATACTTCTTACTGTTGAAAAATTATCCTAAGAATAAACTAACTGCCTCTGTAAAACACAATTTCATCTCACCCAGCATCCATCTGGAAACTCTGAGAGAGACAAATATAAACTTGCTGGCAGTCGTGATTTTGGATTTAATACAACTATTGATATATGGCTATTAATAATATCCTTTTTCCATTGAAATTGTTTCAGTATAGTATCCCATTTTTACTGTAAATAATTTGCTTTTAAGAATGCTGTTAATTAAACAGGCAAATTATGTTTATATGGCTGTGTTATATGTATATATATAAAACAAAATCGTGTGTGTGTATATATATAATTCAATTGGCATCTAAAATACATATATATTGTAAAATTACTTAAAACCCACAATAATCTCCTTCATGCAATTATAATAAATAATTCCTGGTCATTTTAATTAAATTATTTACAAGCATCAGAGATATCTAGAAACACATGAGGCTTGCTTTTGAAAATAGGATTTGAGATTGGGTTCATGCAGGTAAAACACTGAAATTTAGTCATACCCATAGGCAAAACAAAAAATGTAAAATGTTCAGCAGTTATTTTCTGGCTACCACTAGTTAACCAGTTGTCATTTCAAGTATTTAGCACAGGTTTTTCTCTGGAAGATGTGTCCATTTGGAATTTCTTATCTCTTCCTACTCTCCACATCATTCAGCTTGAAGTTTGAAAAGGAGCACTGACATTGAATATTTCACACAAGTAGAGATTTTAAAATGGGTAAAATCTTACAAGATGCCTTTAATCATTGTCTAGTGCATTAGGAACTATACTAGGATATAGTGCAGCAGCATCCATTACATGGAAACCTTGCATCTTAACATTCCCAATTGCCTTCTTTAGAATGTTCACTTAACTCTTAAGTAATCACACTTGAGTTGTAAAGAGTTCCAGGTCCAAAAATTCCACTTCATGATCATTCTATTCATAAATTCTGTGGGCCAGAGTGAGTGGAGAAGAGCTATTTGGGCAAATTTTTAGTTTATGGAAAAAAAAAAAAAAAAAAAAAAAAAAAAAAAAGGCCGGGCACAGTGGCTTACACCTGTAATCCCAGCACTTTGGGAGGCCAAGACAGACAGATCACCTGAGGTCAGGAGTTCCACACCAGCCTGGCCAACATGGTGAAACCATGTTTGTACTAAAAATACAAAAATCAGCCAGGCATGGTGGCACATGCTTGCAGTCCCAGCTACTTGGGAGGCTGAGGCAGGAGAATCGCTTGAACCCAGAAGGCGGGGGTTGCATGAGCCAAGATCGTGCCACTGCACACCAGCCTGGGCCACAGAGTGAGACTCTATCTCAAAAAAAAAAAAGAAAAGAAAAGAAAAGAAAAAAAATCAGAATTTTGAAATTTCTAATGAAAACTACAAACACTTGTATAGTTAGGCAAAAATTTATATTTAAATGTCTTTACAGTTGCTTATTACTTAATTATATTTACATTGTAAGAACCTGTTTGGAGTCAGGAATCAATCAGTGGTTCATTAAACTTCTATTTTATTCAAGGAATACTTTCCTACTATTAAGCTGTGTCATTTGGATAAGCATAACGTTAGTGGGTATGTTATTAACACTGATTATAACTAAATCTGACAAGCTATGCTGACCTAGAGAAATAAAATCAAAAAACTCCCATTTGATTCATTCCAAAGGAATTGAAACCCTAATTTGAAGAAATGCTCCATTTGCATCTACATGCAGCTTTATGATTTATGACGTGAGAGTTTTCAGCTAAGATAGAAAGTTGACTCTCTAGGAGTTATTATCTGGTGGAAATGAAATTTCCTAACCTATTTAGATGAACTGGGTTGTGCATTATCTTTCACACTGGTATCTCCTCACTGCCTTCATTTCAATAACTGCTGCTATTCTCTGCCTACTGAGGGGAGAAGAAGATAAAAAAATGTTATTCCATGAGAAGGTAAAACATCCCATCTTTATTATATTTAGATAAAAAGTCTGCTTGAAGAAGAATAATTTTATGTATATAATAATTATATTCCTGAATTATCTTTTATCTGTTGCAATATAGAAAGGTGTGAGCAGCACAACATTTTACTGTGTTCACTTGTATTAGTGACATTCCTATACAGAATAATTCTAAGAAATGAAAAAAAATAGGATTTTGAAAGTTGTGTAGTGAGGGTCAAATGTCACAAAGGTTTATGAATATTTACAATAATCACTTTTTGTATTGATCAGCTTCCTCAAGTTGCTAAGTGCTAGTATTTTCGAGACTTCTCATGATTAGCAAACTACTACATTATAATTTTGTGAGTTTTTTAAATGTTTTCTGTCTTGTCACTTTTAGAGACTTTATTTGCCTGTTATATTGGGATTGCAACCAAAGATTAGTAAACTAGTGTGTTCAACAAGAAAACTTTGGAAATGTCCTTTTAAATTACTCTTTCTAATAAACATTAAAATGTATTGATTAATTTTTTTATTTCTAAGTTCTTGTTAAGATTGGAAAATGAAAAATCACTTACATTGTAAAACTCTCTAAGCTGAAAACTCTCCCTGTCATAAATCATAAAGCTGCTGTAGATGCAAATGGAGCATTTCTTCAAATTAGGATTTCAATTCCCTTCACATTATAGCACTTGCAGATGAATGACCTTCAAAGATAGTTCTTTTCAAGAATTTCCAAATGTGACAGACAGTGCACAATCGAAGAGATGCTATGTGGAGATATTCTATAAGAATGTGTCAGCCAGCTGAGTGCTTACGATCATTGAGTCTCAAGGTTAGAAGGGAACTTAAAACTCACTTAGTTCAACCACGTGTTCTGATGCTTGAAGTGTTTCTAGAGAGAAGCTCACTCTGGAGCTTGGCTACATGGGTTTTAATCCCAGCTCCTAGCTTTCAGCATGGGGCCAGTTACTTAACCTGCTAGAGCTTCATTTTCCTCATGTATAAAATGGGAATGACAATAATAGGACCTGTTAAAAATATTATTATAAAGATTCAACGAGTTATTACATATAAAACATTTAGAATCATGCCTGGTTGGGTGAATCACCAGAGGTCAGGAGTTCAAGACCAGCCTGGCCAACATGGTGAAATCCCATCGCTACTAAAAATACAAAAAAAATTAGCTGGGTATGGTGGCGGATCCCTGTAACCCCAGCTACACAGGAGGCTGAGGCAGGAGAATTGCTTGAACCTGGAAGGCTGAGGTTATAGTGAGCCAAGATCACACCACTGCACTCCAGCCTCGCAACAAGAACGAAACTCCATCTCAAGAAAAAAAAAAAAAAATCATGCCTGATACCCACCCATCCCTCCTCCTTTCCCATACTGAGTACCTAGTCTTGTTTGGGTCATCTCAAATAAATCTATTATATTTGGTCAACAAATATTATTGATGATTTCTTTCTGCTATTCAGTCCAGAGCTATCTGCTCACTGTTCTAGTTCCATCCCTTTGAATCAGGCAGAAGAAAGAGGCTTTTACTCTCAACATTCCTTAATTCAGCATGGGCTCCAAAATTAGACAGATTGGGTGGTGACTTGGTTATTGACTGAGGCTAGTAACCTAAATCATTTAATACCATGTTTTCCCGTGGGCTAGAGAGAGAGAGAGAGAAAGGGAGATTTAAAAGAGACAGAGAGAGAAGTGTTAAAATAGTGCCAACTTCTTAGAGCTGAATGTACATAGTGTTTAGAATTTAATTAATGGTAATAATGGGAATGATGATGGCAAGGAAGATACTAATTCCCATTCTAGGTTAAATGTGCCCAAGTCATCTTACACTTGTGAAACTGTTTGCTCAGAGCTTTACTGCATATCCCTGACTACCACAGATTTTACATGACTGCAAAGTTACTCTCATGGCTATACTCCTCAAAGAGTTTTGTTGTGCATCGGTTCTGATTCTGTAGTTCTGACAAAAAAAAAAAAAAAAAAAAAAAAAAAAAAAAGCATCTTGATAATATGTTTCACCTGTTTTATTGACAAAAGATATCTTTGAGAGTTTGAGTATCTTATCAAGATCAATCATTTCACCTGATACAGAAGCACTGCAGTCAATTACGTGCAAATTTTGGACAGACACCTTGGTATTATTTTGTTGCAATTGCTTATTAGTTCTCATGTTATATTCCTGAACTGCCCTTAATTTTCATATTGAAAATAGACATCCTCCCGTTCAAACTTCCTTAAATGAAACCATATTGCTCTTCATTTCAGACAATATTTTTTTCATGTTTCAGGTACTGTTTTTCCCTGAATTGTTTGTATTTTCTAAGCAATACCAAAAATGTTGATAAAACAAAAGATCGCATCATCTCTCACTAAAAGAATGATGATGGTCTTATCACTATGTTTTCACTCTCACCATTCATCGCTTTAATCTACAAACAACTGCCAGTCATCCTTCTACAGCATAAATTTGTCCTTCATTAATTAAAATCTTCTATTGCACAACATCACCTACAGAAGGAAGTGCCTTTTCAAGGCATACAAAGTCCTCTATTACTGCATTAATTTCTTCACCAAATTCATTTCCTTTATTTAAGTTTCTTGCATTGTGTCTGTATCTCATCTATACCACTACATGGAATTTACCAATTGATTCAGGCTGCTTTGTAGCTTCCCGATATAGTATCTGATGTTCTGGATACATAGAAACACTGCCTACACTCACATTAACCACACAACTTACACACACACACACACACACACACACACACACACACACGCACACCATACTTATCTTGAAAATTCTCCCATGTTTTTTGATTACCATCTCAAATATTTTCTTTGAAGTGTTTCCTAGTTTACTGTTTTTTGGTGTCAGGATGTTAGACTAATTTGTATCATTTGTATCATTTTTTGGAGACAGGATGTTAATTTACATAGCTTTTTATGACTTGTATATATTACTTGACCATAAAATAATTTAAATTGTAGAATAGACTTTATTATTTGAATGTACTTTTATCTATTCATCTATTTTGCTTTTTGTACATGTGTTTTTCAAAGTGACTAGAATTAGTTTCTCCAAATGTAAATAATTATTCATTTTGGATGGTGAGATTTGGGGAAATGCCTTTTTTCTACATGTACACTTTCTTCTTTTTTTTTTTTAAAACTTTTAAGTTCAGGGTTATATGTGCAGGTTTGTTATATGGGTAAATTTGGGTCATGGGGGTTTGTTGTATAGATTATTTCATCACTCAGGTATGTATTAAGCCTATTACCCATGCGTTATTTTTCCTGATACTCTACCTCTTTCTACCCTCTGAAAGGCCCCAGTGTGTATTGTTCCCCTGTATGTGTCCATGTATTCTCATCATTTAGCTTCCCCTTTAAATGAAAATATGAAGTATTTGGTTTTCTGTTCTTGTGCTAGTTTGCTAAGGATAATGGCCTCCCGCTCCATCCATGTTCCTGCAAAGGATATGATCTTGTTCTTTTTATGGCTGCATAGTATTCCATGATGTATATGTACCACATTTTCTTTATCTAGCTTAACACTGATGGGCATTTAGGTTGAGTCCATGTCTTTGCTATTGTGAACAGTGCTGCAATGAACATACATGTACATGTGTCTTTATATTAGAATAATTTATATTCCTTTGGGTATATATTGCTGGGTCGAGTGGTGTTTCTGTCTTTAGATCTTTGAAGAATTGCCACACTGTTTTCCACAATGGTGGAACTAATTTATGCTTCCACCAACAGTGTATGAGAGTTCCTTTTTGTCCACAACTTTGCCAGAGTCTCATATTTTTTTTTTTTACTTTGTTCATTGCTTGAATTGTATACATTTGTCATTAAAAATAATAGTGGGAATCTTTTACGTGGAAAGATTTTTTTTTTCAGATTTTTCTCACTGTTTTGAAAATAGATATTTAAAAATCAACAGCAAGGTGAAATACAATGACTCTAATTCCATATGAAATTCTAAAGATTGTAAGATTGAAGTTAAGTAAGCAATTTTATATAATTTTTAGAATCCATATAGTCATTTGGCATAGATTATAGAAATCCAGATGGCATTAAAAATAAGAGGAATTTTCCACATTTTTTGGGTGCCATGATGATCTTTCTACCATAAAATTTTGAATCAAGAAATAAAAATATTTATTATGTAGTGAAAGAATGTATACAATATATAATTGGGAAGATACTATGGAAATTGCTGGGTAGTCAAATGTAAAAGGAACTGCTGTGTTTGCATGTCTAAAAAAATAACTGGACCATACAAGTTTAGGCATTCTTTATGCTTTTCCATGGGCAAAAACAATTATGATCATCCTTTTTAGAGGTTCTTACAGTAGAAAATACATTTTTTAAAATAAAATAAATTAACTGAACTCTACAGGCAGAGAATGTTTGAGTGATGCTGAGTGGCTCTGCTCTGGCTGTCTTTTAAAACATGGGAAAGAGATAACATTTCAGCTTTTAATAGCTGGTTAACATTTGGCTCATGTGAGTTTGCAGACAAATAATATCAGCTTCATCTCATCTAACTACATCTGACTTCAGGCAAGGACAAGAGGATCAATTCACTCTATGATGGTAGAATGCTAAATCAGCTCCTCAAAACTGGTTTTCCAAGATATTAAACCATAAATATCATCTTGCTTGCAGATGAGCTTCCATTTCAAGCCCCTTCAGTAATGCTTTCCTGTCCTTTCTTCACTTCTTTCCCTGAGGACTAGAAAACTTCCTAAGTATCTGCTCACCCCACATACCACAGAATTTAAAAACTGGGTTTTACCTTTACATTCAATAAATAATCAGCCAAACAAAAAGACATAACTAAAGCCAAAAACGAAGTTTCAAATATTCAACTACTCATGTGAAAACATTTCCATGAGTCTGATTTACCTGGGTAATTCCTTCCTTTTTTTACTTAATCATACATGTGTAAATCCTAATTAAGATTTCTCTGATAACCACAGGTGATAGATTAAAAGCAAAAATAAAATAGAAACCTAATAAACTTTTAGTTCTCTAAGTAATCTACTTGGAAAATTTAAGTACTTTTCTTAAATGTCTAACACATATGTATGTATTCAGTGCCACAGGTAGTAAACCATTAGTCTCTTAGGAGTCTCAAATCATCGAGTTTAAGTTAATTCCTAACTTTAAATCCTTGGGCACAATGTATATTCACTCTATAACAGTTTTCCCACATTTAATTTGGACATAATGGCACCTGTCTCATTGTAATGGTGAGTAGTAAATAAGATAATGAATTTTGATTTCTAAGCAAAGCGCCTGAAAATAAGAGTGTGAGGTAAGCGATAATTATTCTTTCTGAATATGTTATACATAAGCATTCTTCTTTAAAGCGCTGGGTTCTTTCATGTCTAAACTTGAACCCTAGAGAAGGCTGAAAGCTCATTAGGGTATTGAAACACTAATTCCTACAGCTCAGAGCTCGAGTACCTAAGTCAACCGCTTTGACTGCTGATTGAGCTGAGTCTCTACAGTAAGTTTTAAGTAACTTCCAGAACTCCTAAGTTTAAATAGATTTTATGTAAGCTTAAGAAAGAGCATGATGGTACTCACATGTGGAATGTAAATAAAGCCAGACTCATAGGAATGGAGGAGAAGAGTGGCTACCAGGGAATGGGGAGAGGGGAGTGGGGGGGGGGGAAATGGAGAGATGTTGGTCAAAGGGTACAAACTTTCAGTTATAAGATGAGTAAGTTCTGGAGATCGAATGTGCAGCATGATGACTACAGTTAATTATGATGTATTTTATACCTGAATGATGTATCTTATACAACTCAAATGTTTTCACTACAAAAACATAAAACGGCAACCATGTGAAGGACAGATACACTCATTAGTGATTGTGGTACTGATTGTGGTAATCATTTCACAATGTATATGTACATCAAAACATCACATTGTGGCCAGGCATAGTGGCTCACACCTGTAATCCCAGCACTTTGGGAACCCAAGTCAGGAAGATTGTTTGAGGCCAGGAACTGTAGGCCAGCATGGGCAACAAAACAAGACCTGATCTCTACAAAACATTAAAAAAAAAATGTAGCTGGACATAGTGGTGCACACCTGTAGTCCCAGCTACTCAGGACTGAGGAGGTTGTGGTGGGAGGATCGCTTGAGCACACGAGCTTAAGGCTGCAGTGAGCTGCAATCATGCCACTGCACTCCAACCTGGGCAACAAAGCAAGACCTTGTCTCAAAAAAAAAAAAAAAAAAAAAGAGAAAATGTATACCTTAGATATGTACAAATTTTAGTTCTCAATCATAGCTCAATAAAACTGAAGGGAAAAGTGAAATACCATGATGAAAGAAAAAAAAGCAACATTTTCCATGTTCCCTTTGGATGTTAAAGAGTAAACAGAGTTGATGCCTTTTGCATGGAGGAAAACATCACGCTTGTGGCACAAAATATCTGGGCCACGATGAACTCCCTCCCAAGGATTTCCTGTGCCTCCAGAGGTGGCTTACGGAGGTTGCCAAGGTCAGCACCAGCTCTCTGCAATTACTTCAAACTGGCCCCTGGTTGGACAGCTCTCAATGCCTCTAATGGCATAAATTCTCTGGGGAATCCACTGCCCCATTCATGTCTATCTAAAAACAGTGTTTGGCTTCTGAAAGAATTGATAATGTTCTTTTAACCTGTCAATACCACCTCTAGAGGACAGCTAACTAGTATCTCTGTGATAGGGGGCACATTTCTATGCTGGAATGTCTTCAAAAAATGTTTCTTAGTGAGTATGGCTGAGGCTCTTTAGCTCCTTCAGGGAACCAACCTGATGCATTGGTGGCGTAAAGCACCTCAGCATCCCTGCTGCCCATTCTTCTGTGCCTTGTAGCAGAATACAGGCTCATTGATCAAGCTAAGCAGGCCCAGCCTTTTACCACTGCCTTGATGATAGATGAAAGGGGCGATTTGTATTTGCCTGATCAGAGCTATGTGCTTGTTGTTTCAGTATTCACTTGCAGGACCACCCTCATCACCTCCGGCTGGCTTCCACACATCAGAAGGTCCTCCCAAAGATGTACTTAGAATAGGCATTGATGAAACTTACAACAGAAAAAAAAAAAAAAAAAACTGTAAGTGACTAAATCAGAAAAACACATATAAATGTCAAGGCCTTGGTTTTCTGAGGCTCAAAACACCACCAGGAGGAAAGAGAAATCTCTTTAAAGTCTATCAAGGGGGAAAAAATGTTAGATTTAGGAGAAATAACAGTAACATTTATAGGTTAATGAGATGGAGGCTAAGTCACAGTTGAATTGGACCTCTATGCTTGTATTCTTTTAAAATTTGCTTAATGTTGATATAAATAATAAGAGTTGATAGTTATATGCTATGTTTTGCCATTTCTAATAAAATTTTTATGATGGAGAAACCATTATTACCTGCCTAATGTGTTAATCTATTCTCCTGATTTCCCCACACACAGAAGTAGCCTTTGCCAAATGATTAATGGTTTTTATGGTCACAATTAACTGTAATTCAAGCCATGCATGGAACTCAGAAGGAAATGAGAAATCCCTAACATGCAGCCTTAGAGCCCATAAAGAGTCAGTAACACAACATGTGCTGGGCCCACTTAGACTCCTTACATGTGGATTAAGACCCATTTTGTGGTCACCATTAAAAATACAGTGCTATTGGTGTTCATTTTCTTCTTTTGACAAGGTTTAAAAGCAGAGGTATTCTGGAGCCAGCTTGTACCAGCTCACATGAAAGTCAATTTTGTGAATTTTTTTTTTTTCAATTCTTCATTCAGTGATCGTCAAGTAGTAGCTTGAAATCGACTATGGTGGGAATGTTTACACCACGGATATGAGCAAAAGTTACAAATCGGGAGTGGGTTTTTGCTTTATTTTCTCCTCCTTCTCTCTCTCTCTTCTCTCTCTGGAGAGAGAGAGAAACCAACATAGGCCTACTTAAAAGAGTAAATTTTACATGTACTTAAATCAGAGTTTCTCCTAGAAAGACATTTGGGATTTAAAAGTTGCTTAAATAAATGCAACAGTTATCTGAATAAAACACTGATTTTCGTTCCTTCATTCTTTTCTCACCTTATTCGTCATCCTACCACTTACAAGCTTTACTTCCTGACAATTATATTTTCTCTTATCCCACTTTTTAAGTTTTCTGTTGTCTACCATTCTTTGTTCAAAAATGTTCATCTACTTTTACTGATATCTATTTCTTGCTTTTAATAACCACCTGTAATTTATGCATCCATTCAATGTAAGGTTCCCCTAGATGTTGGAAACAGGTTCCTCACTGACAGCCTGATGTGTAGAAAATTAATACATTGTGAATAAGGAAATTAGTAGTGTTGGTGGGAGTAAGAATAAGAAAGGACTGGCAGTAGCAACAAAGTAATAATCGGTGTCATACGTTGCCTGGTCTACTCTACGGTGGATGTTAATACTGAAACTTTTTACTTTTTAATAGCAATCCTGTTAAACACCTTGTGTGGCTGTAATGATTACCCCATTTAAATAGGTTTATGACTTTTGATAACATCACACAGTGAAAGGGTGGCAGAACAGAGATTTGAACCCAGTGTTTATTTATGATTCCTCTCGTGTTTATGATGGCTAGTGATATGGTTGAGACAATGTGTTAGTGTCCAAGTTGAATATGGCTGAAGGCCATCTTAGTGAATTGTGGCATGTAAGAAGAAAGGATAGTTAAACATACTTAGGGTGACTGACAGCTTTAAAATTGGGGAATGACAAAATATATCCTGAACGACCCAGAGGACAGGAAAACTAAAAGAAGGGTGCACGAACTTACGTGAAAAGATATACAGTCTAATCTGAGACCTGGATGATTTTTTTCAGAGTTCAGCATGACTTTGTTGAACTTTGCAATAAAAATGATTCAATTGCCAGTTTAATTAAAAATTGGGTTTAGCATTAAGACCACTGGCAGTAAAAGGATGCCCTTGAGAGTGAACAGCTAAGATCTGCCTACTAAAGTTTTGATTCCACATAATAAATAATTTACTTGGAATTTTATTTTACATATCAGATATCTGTGTCCCTGTGATTGCTGGTCAAACCCAAGAGAATGATAAACCCACAGAGCACTTTTAGAATTGTCTGGACAAGATGGCTCTAAGCTAGGACCTAGACCAGCCTAGGTTCATTTTCTTTCTTTTTTTAAAATTTTTAAATTTTTTAATTTTTTAATTATACTTTAAGTTCTAGGGTACATGTGCACAACGTGCAGGTTTGTTACATATATATATATATGTATATATATATATACACATGTGCCATGTTGGTGTGCTGCACCCATTAACTCGTCATTTACATTAGGTATATCTCCTAATGCTATCCCTCCCCCCTCCCCACAATAGGACCCAGTGTGTGATGTTCCCCTTCCTGTGTCCAAGTGATCTCATTGTTCAGTTCCCACCTATGAGTGAGAACATGCGGTGTTTGGTTTTCTGTTCTTGCGATAGTTTACTGAGAATGATGGTTTCTGGCTGCATCAATGTCCCTACAAAGGACATGAACTCATCCTTTTTATGGCTGCATAGTATTCCATGGTGTATATGTGCCATATTTTCTTAATCCAGTCTGTCATTGATGGACATTTGGGTTGATTCCAAGTCTTTGCTATTGTGAATAGTGCCGCAATGAACATACGTGTGCATGTGTCTTTATAGCAGCATGACTTATAATCCTTTGGGTATATCCCCAGTAATGGGATGGCTGGGTCAAATGGTATTTCTAGTTCTAGATCCTTGAGGAATCACCACACTGTTTTCCACAATGGTTGAACTAGTTTACAGTCCCACCAACAGTGTAAAAGTGTTCCTATTTCTCCAGCACCTGTTGTTTCTGAGACGGTATCTCTTTGTGGTTTTGATTTGCATTTCTCTGATGGTGAGTGATGATGAGCACTTTTTCATCATTTTCTATCTCAAGTTAGAATCACATCCTCTATGGGGCTGACTCCCCCAAACCTTCTTCATATATTCCAGAGTATATGGACTTCTGAGTCTTACAATTTATCACACTATTGCCTGTCTCATTTAAATTGTAAGACCCGTGAAGTCAGGATAGATATCTGTCTTGCAGACAACTGCATTCTTGCTACCTGGTATCTCAATAAATAAGTGTTGACTAATTGATTGAATGAATAAATGAGAATCCTGAGTGGCCACAGTGGTACTATCATCCTGCACAAAAGCCAATTTGTTTAGTCAGCTACACCTCTTTATACCTCTAATTACAATACAACCTATTGCTTTGGTCGAAATGATTCTGCTTCCATCAAATTCATATGTTGGAACCTCATCCTCAATCCAGTCTTATTAAGAGGTAAGGCCTTTAGATGGTGACTAAATCCTGAGGGCTCTACTCACATGAAAGAGGCCCAAGGCAATCCCTTTTTCAATATCCACAAAATAAAAATACCTAGGCATACATTTAACCAAAAAGATGAGAGTTTTCTACAAGGAAAACTACAAAACACTGATTAAAGAAATTGAAGAGGACACTAACAAATGAAATACATATCCTATGTTCCTGGATCAGAATTAATATTGTTAAAATGATCACACTACTCAAAGCAATCTACAGATTCAATGCAGTCACTAACAAAATACCAACATCATTTTTTCACATAATTGGAAAAAAAATTCTAAAATTTGTGTGGAACCAAAAAAGAGCTCCTCCCCTAATCCCACCCGCCTCCCTCCCCCCTCCCCCCTACCCCACAACAAAATAAGAGCCAAAGCAATCCTGAGCAAAAGGAACAAAACTGGAGGTATCACATTACCTGACTTCAAAATATATTATAAGGCTATAGTAACCTAAACAGCAAGGTATTGGTATAAAAATAGACAGACTAATGAAACAAAATGGGGAACCCAGGAATAAAGCAATTCATTTACAGGCAACTGAACTTTGACAGAGCTGCAAAGACCATACACATGCCGGTTCCGACCACAAACACTGGCCGAATAAAGTATGAAAAAATGCACTCAGACACAGGTATCCAGTGAAAGAGCAGGCTAGGGGATCCGGCTGCCCACAGACATGGAGGATGGTGCTGTGAAAGGGACAGCAGCCCAGCCCTAACAAGCCGGTGCTGTGGGCATTTATTCATTACACATTTAATGACAAAGGCCTTGAGTCAACCCACTTGTGGGCAATTCACATGGTCCCCCCGCACATCCGCCCCCCTCCCCCGGCCCATGCCCCACCCCACGCTCACGGATGGTTAAAGGCCAGGTTCAGAGGCCTAAGTAAACTAAACTATCTAGATCAATTCCCTTACACTTCCTTGTTATCTACTCTAAGAGAATTCAGCTGCCTTTAGCCAAACCCTCTTCTGAAGCTATGCAAACCTCTGGCCTTCCAAGAAGGTTTTCGTCCTTTTCCTATAATTTATCTTACCACCCTGACTGATATCCTGAATACACGGGTCAAGGACACCCTCTTCCATCAATGGTCCTGGGAAAACTGGATAGCCACATACAGAAGAATGAAATTGCACCCGTATCTCTCATGTTATACAAAAATCGACTCAAAATGGAATAAAGACTTAAACATAAGATCCAAAAATATAAAACTACTAGAAGAAAATATAGATAAAACTCTCTAGAACATTGATCTAGACAAAGATTTTATGACTAAGACCTCCAAAGTACAGTCAACAACAACAAAAATACACAAGTGAGACTATATTAAACTAAAATGCTTCTGCACAGCAAAAGAAACAACAGAATTTTTAAAACAACTACTGAATAGGGAAAAGTATTTGTAAACTACTCATCTGTCAGGGGACTAATATCCTGAATGAAAGTAGAGAGTAAAATAATGAATACCACAGACTTAGAAAGATATATGGGGAAAGCGACGTGAAAAGAGATTAGTTAATGAGTACAAGCATACAGTTAGATAAAAGGGTTCTAATGTTTGATAGCAGAGTAAGCTGACAATACTTAACAACAATGTATTGCATATTTCAAAAGAACTGGAAGAAAGTACTTGAAATGTACCCAACACATAGAAATGATAAACACTTAAGTAATGGATACCCTAAATACCCTGACTTAAGATTATTAAACATTCTATGCATGAAACAAAATTTCACATGTACCCCATAAATATGTACAGATGGAATTTATCAAAAATACTTAAAAAATTCTTTAAAAACATGGAAAATGGGACTCAAGGATGCTTGATCATCCTTTCCACCACATGAGGATGTGGCAAGAAGGTGCCATATATGAAGCAGAGAGCAAGTCCTTACCAGACACATCTTGTGGCACCTTAATCTGGACTTCCTAGCCTCCTGTACTGTAAGCAGTAAGTGTCTGGTTTTTTTACCCAGTACAGGTATTTTGTTATAGCAGTCCAAATAGATAAGACACCTATTAATGAAAAATATTTTATGAGAGGTAAGTTTAAATAACAAATAGATTGTTTTAAAAATAAGTTAATTTTATCCCGGCCATTTATAACCTATGTTTCCAGAAATAATGGTATAAATTACTGTTAGATCCTCAGTATAATTTCAGCCAGATTAAAAGCAAATCAAATGGTAGAAATGAATTTGAAATTTTAGGAAAAGAACATTCTCTATTTTTATTCTCTTCTTTCCGATCCCAAAACTGACCTCATTATGGTTTCCTGGCCTCCAATCAAAACATTTCAGGCAGTATCATGGGGTCATATGAATCACTTCCACAGAAGGCAGCATAATTATCAGTGTATAAAAATAATCACTGGTATGTTAAAAAAATCCTGCTAATGTAAATAGACATTACTGCAAACTTCTACTTATCTTCAATCAGCACATTTGAAAATAAAAGTGGGAACAGATAGTTGGATCCATGATGCATAGGAATATATGATATAGTGGCCACACAAAGTTGGAAATATGAGAAAATAATAGAACTGCAAAATGTGGCCCTAGATAATTTGAATTGGATTAAGGCCACCACAAAGAAACTCACAAGGCAAGTAATGATAATCAAAAAAATTGATATAAATAAAAATTTCTCCATTAGGAATCAAGTTTGTTGTGTAGCTACACAGAAAAGAGTAAGTCTTAACGAAAATACTTTCAGTAAAATATAATTAAATAGGGTAAATATTGAAATAATTTCATGTGAATGTATAGAATTGATTTGACATTCAATGTCAATCATTCAATGTCAATCAAAATCAATGACATTGAATTTGACATTCAATGTCAATCATTGAAATGAGTTACATTAAATAAATCTAGATTTATTTTTTACAAATTCTGTCAACATTGGTACACATTTAATTATGTGTGTATTTGTAAGTATTGATGCAAGATTCAGGAACTAATTGATCACTTCATGCAGAGATGCATATTGACTGTATTTTATTCTTGGAAACAGTAAGAACTTCATTTTTCATTTGAGTGGATGACAGTGATATTCTTAAATAATTTAATCTATACCTGTATGAAGTAGACATACACACTTGGTTAAATAAGTACTGGGCTATATAAAACTATTAGAGGATACTGGTGCTCCAGTGTATTACATAATTTATGGGATAGTTGGTTAAATTCAAAGTAAATCATTTTATTGAAAGATTATTTAAGAGCATATGATGTCTCTTCTACATTAACGGAAGTAGATTTTGATGGCACCTATTTTTAGTAGATTAATGATAGCAAGAAAGGTAACCAGTTGTTCTTGAGAAATAACTGAGATTTGCTAATAAAAGTCCTCAGTGATTCAATCTACAGATCTAGCATTTAAAAACACATTTTTAAAAGTTAGTTTTGTAAATTTACTTAGAGAAGTATATCATCTTAGCCTGTCAGAGGTCTCAGAGACATCTGGTTTTGTGACATGCTCCTTAAAACCTAATTTACTAGTGACTGTTGGTGACATTTTCAACCCAAATAATTTCAACATGAATCATAGTTCACAAATGCTGTATAGAACCTATCAAAAGTTTATTAAATAGTTTAATCATAACTCATTTGGCAAGTAAGTTGAGTAAATCAATTTGCCTCAAATGACTTTAAATTTTAATGACAGAACCAACACTGGAATTCAGATATAAGGACTCTTAATCATGGAACTCACTTTGAGAAAATCAATTACTTATATACTCTAACTTTACAACTTGCTTTTAAATTTTCAATACAATTTTCAATACATTTGCCAAAATCGATTATTGACTTATAGGCCTTGTTGGTTTCAATCTTATTTCTTTCGTAGCTCATCTCTATATGATGTCACCATCAAATTCAGAATTATCAACCTTTCAAGTGCAAAATAAAAAAGATAAATCAGGCTGACCGTGGTGACTCATGCTCGCAATCCCAGCACCTTGGGAGGCCGAGGTGGGCAGATCACCTGAGGTCAGGGGTTCAAGACCAACCTGACTAACATGGGGAAGCTCTGTCTCTAAAAATACAAATTAGCCAGCTACTTGGGAGGATGAGGCAGGAAAATCGCTTGAACCAGAGAGGCAGAGGTTGTGGTGAGCCGAGATTGTGCCATTGCACTCCAGCCTGGGCAACAATAGCAAAACTCTGTCTCAAACAAAAAACAAACAAACAAAAGAGTATTTAATGTATCTACTACATCAAAACAATATTTAATGTATCTACTACACCACTACTATGTGTATTTTGGAGGAAACTGGCTGGTCATATTTTGCTTGTTTTATTTTTTAAATAATGCAAAAGAAGAGAGCTTCTCAGGGTAAAGCAGGTCAGTTATTCAAGTAATGAAGTTTCAGATTGTACATCGTAAATGAACCTGCCGCCTCCCTGACTCTTCCAATTTTTTCTTCCCTTATACAAAGGTATTTTCACTTCATTTATTTGGTAGACTAATGTTTGATCTGCTCCATGGAACCATCAAAGAAAACTATTAGGATCAGTCCCAGGTGTTGTTACTAAACTGTTTACTCTTGAATTATGGCTGAGTGTGCTCATGTCAATGAATCATGCCATATTTGGTTTTATATCTTACACATACACACACATACACTCACATCAGCAGTAGAAAACCCTCAAAATTTACCCCTACTCAGGCACCCCTAGTTCTTGTTGATATGTATTTGCAAGGTCTTCAATCCATTTTGCTTTGTAGACATATTTTTTTTCCTGAAAGCAAGGCTCGTGCCTCCTTGTTCAGAATGTGTTAAGAACTGACTTCAGTTATTGACTTGGAGGCAATGAAGGCCAGTGGGGGGCAGAGCAAGTTTTATCCTGCAAGGGACCTGCTTTTTATTTTTCAGTAAGGGCTTCACATTTTCTCCAAGCAAGGGAAGCCAATATCCTCTGGCAAAGAGGGATACTTTGAAGGGAACTTTGAAAATCAGGGGGTCTTGTGTTTAACCAACCATATATCCCCAATGAAGTCTGAAGGACCAATTTTTTTTTTTTTTTTTTTTTGGTCAGGACTCTCTTTTGACAAAGGAGATTTACTGGGGTTGTACATTTAGATTTTCTTGCATCTTTGTCATCTTTATATTCAGAACCTAAGCCTGATTCTCAATACATTGTTCTTTGAGGGTACAGGAAAATCTCCCTCAAGGCTATAATTGAGGCTTTCAAAACCTGTCTTAAATTGGCAGCTGACTGTCTGAAATTGTCATCTATTTCTGTAAGTTCCATCAGAAGCCATCCTATTCCATTGTCCTAATGTACAGCAAGACTTGCTTGGTCTCCGAGAGCACTGCTGTGAGATAGTACTTCCTTCTAAGTAAACCCAGCCACTGCAGGCTAGGGATCACTACCACCCTACTCACCAGTCACAATGACCAAGAATGACTACTTTCATTTGAGTCAGCAGTCTGAATCCTAAAACCCACCTTGAGGATATGTATCTTTAAAATACTTCTATTACAAATTGTCTTAGCCCAGGAACTTTAGAAAACAGAGGCCAAGGAAAGGATCTTGTGCTAACATTATATTTAGGTGGTACAAGCCTACAGCAGAGAAAGCGAGGGGAAAAGAAAGGGAGGTTAAGGAAGATGCCGTGCAATACGACAGCTATGGCTTCATCCTGTTCCATAAAGTGGCACAGCCGGTCACAGGAATGGGGATTCCCCAAACATGTTGCAAGAAGGAATCTCATCCTGGGAAGGAGAAGGGGGGAATTTATCCGCCTGGCTCCCTCCTGTCTCCCACTTCGTGTTGGTTAATTTTCACCTGTTGGCTAGCTAATTCCCTCCAAAACACGTGAAAGACACATAGAAAACCAAATTTCACACCCTAAAGTGTGAGATTCACCTAGTTCCAAAAGTCTGGCATAGAAGAGATAAGAGCCAAGAAAGAGAGAAAGATGGACATCTGGGGGAATCTGAGAAGGCAGATGAAGATTGTGTACCCAAACAACTCCTGGTTTCCACTCATTCACCAATCTGCTTATGCCCTCCCTCATCAACAGGTCCCATCATACAGCATAGGGCCTCTTTTGAGAAAAACATCAATGCATCATAAAGACATAGTTCATGTCCATAGGCTTTCTAATTTGATTGAAGAGCATGCATATGAGAATAAGAGAATCAAGAAGGCTTTCAGTTTTAAGTGATACATAAGAGAGAGTATCGTTATAGAGTAAAGGGGTACTAAGGAGTGAGGAATTGGTTAATTGGGGAAAGCTTTCTGAAAGGTTTGACATGTTTGGTCTACTTTTTTTAAAAGCAAAACTTTCAGACAAAACTTCTCTCTCTTGCATGTCTTCTTCCACTTTCACTAAACTATATACGGCCTAACTCTCTCTCATGCTATATTGACATGAACATCAAGTCCAGTCGGGTAATTCAGCAGAGTCCAGACACTCCAAACTCATCGTCACATATTCAAGCAGCTTGAGGATTAACATAGCTAGATACATCTAACTTGATTTCTTATTATTATGTTTATTTATTTATTTATTTATTTAAGCCATGGTCTCTGTCACCCAGGTTGGAGTACAGTGACATGAACACAGCTCACTACAGCCTCAACCTTCTGGGCTCAAGAAATCCTCCCACCTTAGCCTCCTGTGCAGCTGGGACGACAGGTGCATGCTAACATGCCTGGTTTATTATTCTTATTCTTCTTATTATTATTATTTTGTGGAGATGGGGTCTCCCTTTGTTGCCCAGGCTGATCTTGAATTCCTGGGCTCAAGCAATCCACCTGCCTCGGCCTTCCATAATGCTGCGATTACAAATGTGAGCCAGGCTTTACTTTATTTTTTAAAATAAATAACATATCTATCACAAACTGTTTAACCATCTTAAAAATAGAGGTGTCAATGAAGGTAGCTAATTCTATAGAAAATTTTAATAAGAATAAAAAGTTGAAAAAAAAGATGGGTGATGAGGGAAAATGATCGTATCAGGGAGACCATTATCTTTACAATGTATGTAACTGTGAATGTTTAATTCCCATTCAAATCACATGTTTAATCTAGGAACAATTGACATTGAACACAATTTATACAAATTGAATTTACATTAAATTATCATAAGGCCATTAATAGACAAATTGCTTCCCAAATGACTAAGTGCATAAAGATGAATACATTCCAAAAGTAAATGTATAATGGATAATTCAAAGATTCTTTATTACATTGCTTCTTTTAAATTTTCTTTAAAAATGGGCTTTATTAATATTTTGAGTGCACAACGTTTGAAACTTAAAACAAACCATACCCAGATGAGTATGACACACTAATGGAATATATTTATTTATTATAGATAAAATTATAACAATTTTAAATCATTTTGAGTAAAAAGTATAATGTGTTTCAATTTTATATGACTACTACACACACGCACATACACACACATCACCTCTCTATAAATATGCTATAAATCAAGAATCGTGGCTGTGTTTAATTATAATAACTTGATCATAGCACATGTTTTGGGTCAATTAATTGCCTTTGTTTTCTTTTTCTTTTTTCTTTTTTTTGAGATGGAGTCTTGCTCTGTCGCCCAGGCTGGAGCATGGTGGCACGATCTCAGCTCACTGCAAGCTCTGCCTCCCGGGTTCACGCCATTCTCCTGCCTCAGCCTCCCGAGTAGCTGGGACTACAGGCGCCCATCACCACGCCCGGCTGATTTTTTTGTATTTTTAGTAGAGATGGGTTTTCACCGTGTTAGCCAGGATGGTCTTGATCTCTTGACCTCATGATCCACCCACCTTGGCCTCCCAAAGTGCAGGATTACAGGCGTGAGCCACCGTGCCCAGCAAATTGCCTTTGTTTTCTTAAAGCCAATTAATATCAGTAGGAAAAAATACAAAGCAATTTAACACTATATGAGTTAAACAATATATTCTCAAAGATTAGATTTCTATATGCTTTCTACGTAGTGCCTACATAATTAGGGTAAAATACTTAATCCACATAATACATGATATTGTTTAAGACTCCACTACGATATTTTACACTCTTCCCTTTTTTTCAAATAATTTTTAATCAGTCTGTGGTTCAACATTTGCCATACTTCAGTGATGACTTGAATAATTTGGGACAATTTAGTCATCGCCTTGGTAATCACCTAAAAGAGGGATGCTTTGAAGCCTTACTGATACTTTAATTCATACACATTTTTATTAGTGTTTTACATGTGCCGGTTAATTATTTTATCTCCATGCATTTCTTCTGTTCTCTGTAGCAGAATTTTTTAATTGTGAAGAGTGACGCTTCTACATTGGTTTGATAAATATAACTTCTACAATTTTATGAAGTTTTGTTGTTGATTTGTTGAATTAAAAAACAAATCTTTCTGGCAAATTCATCTAGAATGTGTGTACCTAATCAGGTGAAGTCAACAGACCCTTTTGACAGCCTGGTGACGTTCCATTAAACTTCACCAAACTGATCATACTATTTTAGAATAATACTGGTATATAAATATTAAAATATTTTTAAATTATGTAATAATATATGTTTATTATATTAAATAACAAGCTCTAGTGGTAGGGTAATAACCACGGTAATATCTAGAGGTGGATATTAACTAGATTTTGAAATATCTGTAACAACTATAAGGTGACATAAAAATACCGGATTTTTTTTTTTAATGAAAATAAATCACAAGTTTATTGGCTATTTTTCCAATTAGAATGTAAACTCCAGAAGGTGGGATCCGTGTCAACCGAGCACCAGGTTGGGAAAGTGTAGATGTAGATACTCAAATAGGAATAGCATAAATCTTCTCTGATGAGGAACCCATGAATTCTTTAAGTCTCTTGTTCGCCTTTTGAGAATATGGCCTCTTTGGAAGGCACTTGTCTGTCTCTCCTTTAACTAGAAGGGACCTGACTTGCTGGACCAGTCTACGATGTTTCTACTTACTCTCTCTTCTTTCAGACCATGAACAATTTGATATTTGCTTTCTTTCTTTTTTAAAAATATTTCTTTCTGGCCGGGCGTGGTGGCTCACGACTGTAATCCCAGCACTTCTGGAGGCCGAGGCGGGCAGATCACTTGAGACCAGGAGTTCAGGACCAGCTTGGCCAACATGGTAAACCCTGTCTTTACTGAAAATACAAAAATTAGCCAAGCGTGGTGGTGCATGCCTGTAATCCCAACTACTTGGGAGGCTGAGGCAGGAGAATCGCTTGAGCCCAGGAGGCGGAGGTTGCAGTGAGCCGAGATTGCACCATTGCACTCCAGCCTAGGCGACACAGTGAGACTCTGACTCAAAAAATACAATAATAAATAAATAAATAAATTCCTATCTACTCATCTCCACCCACAAAGCTGACCTTAGCTTTTTCCAAAGTATTCCTAATGGTTGCTATGAACACAAGTTGAACCTCAGCTCTGCTGGTGATAATTTTGTCCACGAGAAGTTCAATTCTTCAAATTAAAACAAAATAAGTCTTTAGGCCTCATTCTCTAGCGGACTTTGCTAGCCTAAATGGTTTTTTGCTTTTTAAAAAAATACCTAATTTCTATTGGTGGAAATCACAAGCACTATTAATATGACTGTGGTTAGTTGCTGATAAACATAACCAAATGGAAAGCTACGTTTTAGTTATTAAATCCAGATTTTAAAATAAAGTTGATACCTGATTTACAGTAAGATGAAGTAATTAACACATTTTGTTTAGCATTATAAATGTCTATGATTTCAATTAACTCATCTATAATCCAGTTTGCTTTTCATCATTCCCATAAATATGTTGTGAGAGTTTAGTAAAACATACCCTCAAATTAAGTATCTTTCAACATAGCTTTGAATTATAATATTGCACTGGAATTTCCAAAGAAGCAAAGGGATTCAGTTTCATCTGAACATTTTGCATGCCTATGTTCTGCAGCCTACCATTCAAAAAATCTCCAATTTTCAAGTGGTAAAGTCTTTAGGAGGAGTATATGTGACACAATTCTGCTTCGTGCAAATTGTAGTAAACATCGTAGTGAGAGAACAGAATAACCTCTGTTCCTTAAACACTAATATAGATACCATGTTCCTAATACATATTAACATTTTGTGCAAACACAAAATTATAAGTATATTTAATATTATCATGTAAGATTTTAGTAAATGCAATTCACACAGGCAGTGCTATTTGTCTTTTAAAATAAGCATTATCTTTACAGTCTCAATTTCTTAGTTTTCCTGATGTTGGTCCCTAAGTAATTTCCTCACATCATAAAAACAATTTAATTTATATTTAGAAATCACCATCCAACCAGCTAGTATACCAGTGTTACCCAGCCTTTGAATCATTGAGACATATTTCATTTGAATATACATCCATCAAATTAGCTCCATATGTCAACTCAAGGAGCATTAACTTTAACTTTCACATGGACAAGAGATTCTATAAAACCAGTGCTGACTGGGTAGTTTCACAGCTCTTGTTTTTATGTGAAACTGAAAAGTTAATTTAAATGCATACTGGGGAAGCTTGGTTTTATTGAATATGTGGGATCTATGGAACATACTATCTTAGCCTAACATCTGCTGTGTTTGGATGTGTGTATGGGTGAGCATTATGCACACAGGCGTGCCTTAGCTCAGCAGTGATTATTGAATTCCAACAGATTACAGGCAGGAGAAAGCAGTCCCCAGGATAAATGCAGAGGAGATTTGTGGGAGGGAGGTCCAGATGTAGGATGGGTACCAGAGGTTCCAACAGCCTCAAAACTTCACTTAAGCCTGGCACTTAGCATTAGTTGCCACCTTATTTTCCTTGCTGTATTTTAGCTTCAGCACTAGCAAGCTTTCCTCTGTTTGAAGGATGAAATCTTGAAGGTTCAAAGGATTCTTAAGATAATTTATTTCAAAACCCCATTTTGTCAGTTGGACAGATGATATTCAGAGGAAGTTGAGTTTATTACTTAAACTTTTCTTTTTCCCTTCAGAACATAGCTGATAGTTATGCTCTAACCATGTGGTCCTGGTAAAAGAACACTGACTACTAGGTATTTGGGAATAAAAATAACTGTAACTCAGAGGGGGGAAGAAAGAACTCTGGAAAACAACTTACTATAATAGCAAGTGGAAGAAAAAGGAACAGAATAGACTTCAGAGATGAGAGGGTCATATTGGAAGGAAGACACGGCCTCAGGCTGCAGACAAGTAGGACTCGGTGGAATTTTCAAGGTGAAAAATTAAATGAAGCATATCAGCTCCTTTGACTCTAATTCATTTTCCTCCTGTACTGACTTTCCTTTGGAATCTTGACTTTTCACCCTAAATTGTCAGTCTAGATACTCTTTGCATCTGTAGATTTTGGACATAAACCAAATCCTGGCTAATCACAGTATAATTGCTGTTAATGCAATTTTAAAAATAATACCATTCCATTTCTTTGAGTATTTTCTGTTTTTAAACATTTTTATTTTCAAACAACTCATTTTTATCAGACAAGCTTGCAGCTTAGTCACAAATGTCCTTAAAGAGAAAAACAAAAAAATACCCCCAGGCTCAAACTTTCTACTTCTCTCTCTGTCTCTCTCTCTGGCCTTCCTTCCTGGGTTATCTTATCATTAATAAGATCAAATATCATCTGTTGATTCATGACTTCAAATATTATATTCAGTCCAGAGTTCTTTCTGATCTCCAGATTCATGTATCTTCAACCTCACTCTGATATCTACAACCAGCATCTCAGACTCAGGCTTTACATGTCCAAAGGTCACAGGAGAAACTTGAATAAAAAGTCATTGCTTCTCACTCTTCTACTGTCACACAAGCAACTATTTTATTTTTTATCCTTCTAGAGATATTACATGTATGCAAACACACACACGCACGCACACACACACACACACACACACATTGTAGTAGGCAGCTTCTAAGATGGTCCCAGATGACTCCATCTTCTGTGTGCAAAGCCCTTGGCAATCCCTAGGAAATCCACGCTCTTTGGCTATTTTGCTTCACACAAATAGGAAACATCCACTCTGAGTGGATCTCACCTCTGTGATTAGGTTACCAAAGACTGCACCTTGGGTTTGGCTAGCTATTCTCCCTATTTCTGGCCTTGATGAAGCAAAACAAAAGTCAAGTGGTAAGGAACTGAAGGCAGTCTGCAGCCAACAGACAGTGAGGACCTGGGACCCTTAGCGAAACACCCTTGAGGAGATGAATTCCACCAACAAATATGGAAGTAATCTTGGAGAAAAATCCTTCTCCAGTTAAACCTTAGGTGAATCCCCGGCTCTGGCTGGCACTTAGACTTTAGACTTGTAAGAGGCCCTAAAGTAGAAAATCTGTGCCCATTATTTCCAACCCACAAAAATTGGGAGATAACAATTGTCTGTTGTTTTAAACTGCTAAGTTTGGGGAAGATTTACTACGCAACAATAAATAATCCACATACATTTGTACTTTAAAAAAAATTATATTCTATACACTCTTCTATATGCACAGAAATATACACAAAATATGTTTTAACCCTCAGTTTATGTTATCTGTAAGGTTTCCCATCAACAATAGGGAGATAAGAGATAAGAAATTGAGAATGTAGGGTGGATTTTCTTAGGTATAAATCTATTTCAGGGACATGCAGATATTTATCTTTTCCTTAACTACTCATTAACAGGCAGTAGATTCAAAAATATCAATTTAAAGGAAGTCTATTATAAACAAATAATTAGGACTAAGGGCAAAACAGGTACAATTAACTTCCTAGCTAAAACTGAAATGAATTTATGGGATTCCACCATTGATCACAACCTACTTTCCAACAGGATCTAGAAGGTTGTAATTATCCTGAGACTACAAGTTTCAAATAGCTCTACTGCCAATATTGGCAACTATGGTGATAGATGCCTTCGTGATTCTAAAGAGGTTGAATGCATCAATATTTCTTTTCCCTGAGTCTGCTCTATTTCTGATAAAGTTTCACACTTTCCTTCTCAAGATCTTAATTTAGGCATCAACCCTACTGTCTTCAGAGATTTTCATTAACAGCTTCATTATTACAAGGTAATTATTTGCATGCTATCAATATCTACACAATTCTTGGTAATAGTCTTTTCTTAAGCTGACCTCTTTGTTTTGTTTATTTTTAAGTTCCTAAGTCATTCTACAGAAGTAAATATATGTGGGTTTGGTAAATCATAGTAATTTCTCCAAAATAACAGTTACATTAGCAGAGGGGTAATTTCTTTAAGAGAAAAGGCAACTCTTCACAATGCCAAAGACATGCAGTCAATCTAGGTGCCCATCAGTGGTGGACTGGATAAGGAAAATGTGGTACGTATACTCTGTGGAATACTATGTAGCTACAAAATTAATAAATCATGTCCTTTGCAGCTGGAGGCCATTATCCTAAGAGAATTAATGTAGGAACAGAAAACCAAATCCTGCATGTTCCAACTTATAAGTGGGAGCTAAGCACTGAGTGCTCATGGACATAAAGATGGCAACAATAGAAAGTGGTGACTACTGGGGGAGGGGGACAGGGGCTGAACAACTAAATATTGGGTACTGTGTTCATTATATGAGTGAGAGGATCGATTGCACCTCAAACCTCAGCATTACATAATATACACAATAACGATCCTCCACATGTACTCTCTGAAGCTGAATTAAAAGTTGAAGTTATTTTAAAAAGAGAGAGAGAGAGAATAGGTAAATAAAACTGAAAGGTAGTGACATGCCTAAGGGCCCATTGTACGTGATGGTGCTCTAGCCACTTTCTAGTTCTTCTTGAGTCACTGCAGTCAGGACACCACATCATCCTTTATCCTTGTGTGTGGCCGGAGGAGTGTCAGAAAATACAAGTCCAAATAATTACAGCCATCAAGGACATTTGCAAGTGGCTTGAATTTGATGGGGGGGGGGGCACTAAAATCCAAGTTGCTAAACAAAAGACTTAATAAGCTACTGAATAAAATTTCTTGGAATCTCCTCATCTTTCATTTCATTTGTGATCTTAAGGGTAGTACTGAGTTTCATTTAGGGAGAAGAAATGAACATGTTTATTTTCTTGTATTTTTACATTTCAAGTCTTGAAGACCCCCCTGTCAAACACACTCATCCTCTTAGATGTGGCTGCCATTTCTTGGTTATTGTACGTGGTTTCATCTCCCTTGTTTCCACGATAGTAACTGCTAGCACATTGAAATCCTAGTTACATATTGCATGCAGTAATTAGGAGATGCTAGGCTAGAGAGTTTTTAGCTCTACCATTGTTGTCTTGGATTATACCACGAATGCCAGACCATCTGTCAGGAAAGTGCTGCCAAGAGTGGATATTTATCTGGCTTCTCTGTCAATTTAAGAGGACTTAGTAAGTTGGCCACCTGCCAGCAGCTACAGAACCAACCTTCGGAGAGATGACTGCCAAGGAAATGACTGAAATTGTACAATTTTAATCTCCCTTTTCATTTATCCAATTTTTCCACATCTGCACATAATGAAAGGGGAACTGACTCAACCCCCTGTGCACCCCCACGCTCACTTGTGATGATTCTTTCTCTTCCTTTCCATCACTTTTTTTCTGTCAAAATCTCATCCATCCTTCAGGATCCAGCTGAAATTACAGCCACAGGTAGAATCAAAATATTACTTCTACCTCTTGTATTCTTCTTGGCTGTTGGCTTAACACATTTATTAAGCACCAATTACACATTATGCTGTTGTTGCCAGATATCTAATAGATTGTACATAGCTCCCTAGCCAGGAATGCAAAAGTCTGTGTAACTCATTAATCTTCTAGCGAGTGTCTAAGTAATTATTGCAAAAAAAAAAAAAAAAAAAAAAAAAGGAATGAAGAGGCAAATCTCCAAATTCAGGGGTGGTAGAGATGTTCATGAGAAGTATTTATTAAGTTTTCCCATGGGGTCAAACATTGAAGATATAACAACAAGTTAGCAAAGGAGGTTAAAATTCAACACAGTAGACAGACAACTCCCGTTCCAGTATAACTGATATATTTACAATGAGCAATAGAGGAGTGAAACTTCCAAAAAATGATTTGAACTAAGATGCATATATATTTTTTCTGTTTTATTTATTTATTTATTTTGACAGAGTGTCACTCTGTCACCGAGGCTGGAGTGCACTGGGGTGATATCAGCTCATTGCAATCTCCGCTTCCCAGGTTCAAGCAATTCTCCTGCCTCAGCCTCCCGTGTAGCTGGGATTACAGGTGCATATCACCACTCCCAGCTAATTTTTGTATTTTTAGTAGAGTCAAGGTTTTGCCATGTTGGCCAGGCTGGTCTTGAACTCCTGGCCTCAAGTGATTCACCCACCTTGGCCTCCCAAAGTGCTGGGATTACAGGCGTGAGCCACCATGCCCGGCCAAAAGGCATATGTTTAATAACTGAATTACCTAATGTTTTGTCTCTTATGAATACAAATTTAAAAATAAATAAATTTAAATATGAGCTTCATGATATGTTCCTATTTTAATTTCTCCTAATGGGCAAAGAATTACAGTCTTTGTGTGTGTCTGTTTTTTCATTGGAAAAATCTTTGGTTGCAAAATATGGCTATAAAGTTTGGCAGATTGTTTTGGCATAAGAAACAAATTTTGAAGAAAAATGAAGACCAGAGACGTAAGATCTGGTTTATTATCTTAGAAGAATGGCTTTCCAATGTTCCTGAACGTAATTATTTCAACTGAAAACCTGAAGCTTCTCTCTAGGATTAGGTTATTGTCTTTGAAGAGCAAGGTAGGAGGTAGATCAATCACTAGAAGTCAGGGGTTGTGAGAAATTGTCATGACAGTGCTGACTGAGTCAAGTTGACTTGCAGACCTACTGCTTAGAGTGACACTGGTATTGTCAGCTGGCCTGTAGTCTAGAGGGTTCTTCAGAGTATGGTAGATATGACTAGCAAGAACATAGATGCCATGTGCATGTAATGAGGAAAAGTCTCTTAGAATATGGGTTTTGTATTAGTCTGTTCTTGCACTGCTATAAATAAATACCTGAGATGGGGTAATTTATAAAGAAAAGAGGTGTAATTGGCTCATGGTTCTGCAGACTGTATAGGAAGTATGGTGGCTTCTGCTTCTGGGGAGGCCTCAGGAAACTTACAAACATGGTGAAAGCACAAGAGGAAGCAGCAATGTCTTACATAGCAGGAGCAGGAGGATGAGAGAAGAGCGGAAGGTGTCACACACTTTTAAACAACCAGCTCTCATGAGAACTCAGTATCGTGATGACAGCACCAAGGAGGCATGGTGTTAAACCATGAGAAACCACCCCCACGATCCAATCACTTCCCACCAGGCTCTACCTCCAGCTTTGGGGATTACATTTCAATATGCGATTTGGGTGGGGACACAGATACAAACCATATTAGGCTCTCATACTTGGCTGATGGTGGAATCTCCCAGGACTTTCAAAATATCAGTGCATGGGCCCTTCCCCAGGGATTCTAATTTTATTGGTCTAGAGTATAGTCTAGGTTTGGGGATTTTTAAAAGACCTCAAAAAGCTTAAGAACCACTGTTACAGATGATAGGGTGATTCAGGACATAATATTAGGGTATGTTGACTCCCCCTAAATCCTGAAAACAGATACACAATATAGCATAAATCAATAACTCCAAGATATCAAATTGCATAGAAAATTAAGACATGTGGATACATAATTGGTGAAGAGGTATTCCTATGAAAGTGGTAGAGGACTTTTGAAAGAGAATGACAAAATACCATACAGAGTGATGGGCAAGCATGGAGCAAATGCAGAAGTCATTCAAGACCCTGTGTCCAGGGGTTAGGGACCAGAATTGGAGGTACCAAGAAATGTACAAAGAGATGAGAAAGGGCAATTTTGAAGAGGCTTTAGTAGAACAGCACCAGGAACTTATCCCTAAACCCTCATTGGTAGTAACACAGTTCACTTTTTTATTAGACTTGAGAATATGAATGATTTCCATAGGGTTGCCGGCAAATATACCCATCTATCATCTATCTCGTATCAATAATATCATTTAGTATTTCTTAGCTACTTGTTAGCTTGTAAAGTCCTAAGTTAAATAATTATTTTATATACACTAAACCAGATGTACTTGAATTTATATATGACCAACATTCTGAAGGTCATAGGGTGGCGGGAGAAGGGGTGTACTAGTCCATTCTCACACCGCTATAAAGAACTACCTGAGACTGGGTAATTTATGAGGAAAAGAGGTTGAATTGACTCGCAGTTCCACAGGCTGTATAGGAAGCATGGCTAGGAAGCCTCAGGAAACTTATAATCATGGCACAAGGGGAACGGGAAGCAAGCACGTCGTACTATCGCAGAGCAGAAGAGATAGATAAGGGAGAAGTGCAACACACCTTTTTTTAACATCAGATCTCATGAGAACTCACTATCACAAGACCAGCAGGGATAACATCCACCCCCATGATCCAATCACCTCCCACCAAGCCCCTCCTCATATTTGACATGAGATATGGGCACAGACGCAAATCCAAATCATATCAGCGGAAAAGCCCCATTCAATGACTATCACACTTGCCATATCCAGGTGGGAAATATTACCAAAATGCAGGGACTTTACTACAGTTTTGGACCACAGGGACAAAGGTCACTCCATGTTAAGACACTGTTTTATTGGATTCATCCTGGAGAAATAACTCGTTTAGAAATCTGCATTAATACCTATACAGTTTTCACGTATTATAAAAGAAAGAACATTTTTGTAAAGATGGCCAATAACAATCAACATGAACTTACAGCTGAGGGAAGTTGGAGCCCTAACATTGAAACTTGGATTTAGTTTTAACAGAAAATGTTTGAACTTTTTTTTTTTTTTTTTTTGTTTTTTACAAAAAGTAGATGTTTAAGTGTTGCAAAATAGCAAGACTTTTACACCTGCTTAAATTTTAATGTGAAATTTGCTAATGAAACTCACAGTATGTATCTCTGAAGCAGAGGAAATGTATGACAAAAGCAAACAAATAAAAATGTGGTAGAAACTTCCCATTATGCAAAATGATGCATGTCCACTCCCAAAGTTTTTGCACCCAGGGATTTCTAAAATCTAAAAATCTCAAAGATTTTTCAGTCCTTCAAACATTTTAACACATTTAACTTAAATATTTTCCCTCCTAGATTCTACCTAATCAACTCTTACCTCCAAACATCTGCTTCTCTGCAGAGCAGCATCAGCTGGATTTCAGGACTGCTTGATTTCAAGAACTGGCTGTTAATTAGCGACTGTTCGCCCTCATGCAAAGTCTCACGGGATAAAGAGTTATGACGTCTCATGTTAGGATGAAAACTTTAAATTAAATTTAGCAGAATTCATTTGAGCAAACAAGGATTCATGAATTGGGCAGTACTAAGAACTAGTAAAAGTTCACAGAGCTCCACCCAGCAAAGTGAGCAGGCAGTATTTAGAGACTGAAAAGAATCATTACATATAAAAACAATTAGCTGGGGCTTGACATTTCCTTTATATAGACATGCCCTGACCAATTGGCCGCCTGTGATTGGCTGAAACTTGGGTGCTGTGATTGGCTGGCATTCAGTGATTCGTTACTTACTCTAGTTAGGCTGTGGTTTGTTTACATATCAAGTTAGGTTGCCCTTCGTGACAGACAGGGAGCTTTAGACCAAATTTAACATTCACAAAAGATTTATTTCTACAAAACCCTCTATATATCCAAAAAGTAATGACATAATTATCTGATTTTCCTTTGTGTTCTCTCCCCAACTGGTTGTTCAAAATATAGTTGCTCATGGACGTGTATGCACTCAATTTAAAATATCACTATTCAAAGTGAGGTCCACCGAGCAGCAGCATCTGCATCCTTGGAAGTTTGTTAGAAATGCAGACGCTCAGGGTCAACCCTGAACGGTCTAAATCAGAAACAGCTTCAACTAGATCCCCAGTGATTTGTGTGTACATTAAAATGGACAATTACAGCCATCAATAACAACTTTCCCTTCAAATTCCTTGGGACATTTACGATTTCATATATTTAAAGCTTTTGTTTTCATGTTTTAAATAATAATTTCACAAATGGTGATTTTTGGAAAAAGTTCTTAGGGAAAGCAAACAAATGAGTAAATGATTCCCTAGCTGTTCTATTTGTATCTTATCATTGAGTTATCTCATACTCTCTGACAGCTTTTATAATTCTTACGCCAATTACTTCCCTTTTTACCTGTCATTCCTACCTCTTTCAGTATCCAGTTTCAGATTTGAAACATGCTTATTGGATACATTCATGATGATAGGCCCATAACAAACTAAAAAAAAAAAAAACTGGTCTAATTTTTTTTTTTTTTTTGGTACCCATTAACCATCCCCGCCTCCACCCTAACCCTCTTTGGCCTTCAGGATGCCTTAGTTTCCCTCTTACAAATGGTTAAAAATAATAAAATAATAATAATGACAACAGAAGAGATTTCCATGTGATTCTAATGATTAGACTGGTTTGAAAAATTTAGAACTAAGAGCAAAATAGCTATTGCTTCCCTCCTTGAAAGAGGCATCCAACCCTTTGAAATCATTATCTTTTTATATCATTATCCTTTTGATATCATTATCCCAGTCAATATCTGTGTTATATCTCAATATATTCCTTTGTATTCCCAGCATTCTATTTCAAATTATAAAGTTGGGGTCTGGCCAGGTGCCGTGGCTCATGCCTGTAACCCCAGCACTCTGGGAAGCTGAGGAGGGCGGATCACCTGAGGTCAGGAGTTCGAAAGCATCCTGGTCAACATGGTGAAACCCCACCTCTACCAAAAATACAAAAATTACCAGGCATGGGAGCAGTCGCCTGTAGTCCCAGTGACTAGGGAGGCTGAGGCAGGAGAATCACTTGAACCAGGGAGGCAGAGATTGCAGTGAGCCAAGATCACACCACTGTACTCCAGCCTGGGCGACAGAGCTATACTCCAAAAACAAAAAACAAAAAACAAAAAACATTTAGGTGAGAGGGGCTACCTTCTATCAGCAGTAATATAAGTATATAGGTTTAGTATTCAATTATGAGTCAGAAACCCTATAAATTCTAATGTATATTATTGAGAATTCTAATTTTCAAAATTGTTTTTGAAGAAATAATTAGAACTTGGGTCTTAACTTATTAATTGCAGCAAAAAATAAATATTTTGCTTCTATACAACTTCGAGAGCATGTTCATATCCCTAGGTAAAAAGCTTTGCTTGCATTCATATTATTGCTACTTTTGTTTAATTCCCGGAGACTAGAGAAACCTGATACATTTTACAGCTCAGAAGATAATTCAACTGGAATGAACATCAGGCTACTTGGCCCACTAGGTATTCACTCATGAACTTCAAAGGCGTTACATTATGCTCCAAGTGAAAGCTGAATGCGACATTATCTCTCATATTCAAGTTGGAAAATAAATAGAAACAGGAGAGTGAGAAAATGGTGTGCAAAAAAATCATTTCAATCATAACAAAAATATGAATCCAGGGTGTCTGTTCACATCACAAGCCAGGAATGAAAGAGTTCAGTCAGTTACATTTAGAACAATTAAGTTGAAAATTGCCATTGATTGAAAAAAAAAAAAAAGATGCTGATACTTTAGTTTTTATTAGATGGTGTGATAGTGCTGTGGGATGTGTACACATTTTGAAAACACACAGTTAAGATTTATTCCTTTTCCTGAGATCAATACTGAGATGACTTCCTTGTCAATAAATGCAACACTGAATCAGATGAGGTCAAACGTACAGGTTGAGTGGTTTCTGGCTTACTGAGAATGAGAACCCGGACTCTCACCAAGTTTCCCCACAGTGATTCTGCCTCATCACCTCCTGGAAGTCACCTGCTCCCCGCCCAGGTCCGCTACCCCCACAGGCCGCTGCTTTTTATAAACATGCCCAGTGCCATTTCCTGCAGCTCTCCCCATTAGCCTTCCTCTATACAAACAGGCAAACCTTAAGAAGAGTTTTCAAGCCACTGACTCCAGTTCTGCCTTCTACCTGCAGGAAGATGCTGGAAGAAAAAGATAAAATAAAAATTCCTGCTGCTCACACTTAATCAGAATGTCTTGACATAGGGTCTAAGTATACATACCTGAGATGACTTTTATTTTCACGAAATTTTGAGAACTATTGCATCTAATACACAGAGAATATGGATCAAAGTCGTAGACATCCCTAGCATTTGCCAATGTCTCCATCCTATCTTGTGAAGTGATTGATTTGAAGGCTGCTTTGGAAAAAGATAACTTGGAACTTATGCAACAACTACTGTTCTCCCATATACCTTGGAAGTTACTCGTAGTGTTAGAATTTATAGCATGTACTTGCCAGGAGTCTGTGATGAGAGGGCTTTGGAATATGTGTTGTTAAGTAGGTAAAGCTAATTTGGAAGAGAGAGGCGCTTAGAAAACTCAGCAGGCCAAATGAGTCTACAAAACAATGTTTCCTTTAACCATCTCACTTGGAAAATAGTCTAACAACTTTTATAAATGTCCAGGAAAGTAGAATTTTAAATGTCTTTTGGCCAGGCACAGCAGCTCACACCTGTAATCCCAGCACTTTGGGAGGCTGAGGCGGGCGGATCACCTGAGGCCAGGAATTCAAGACCAGCCTGGCTAACACGGTAAAACCTCGTCTCAACGAAAAACACAAAAATTAGCTGGGTGTGGTGGCATGCACCTGTAATTCCAGGTACTTGGGAGGCTGAGACAGGAGAATCGCTTGAGCCCGGGAGGCGGAGGTTGCAGTGAGCTGAGATTGTGCCATTGCACTCCAGCCTGGGCAACAGAGTGAGACTCCATCTCAAAAAAAAAAAAGTCTTTTATGATTCAGACAAACGACTATAAAAGGAAAATCCAAACGTACAGAGGACATAAAACACACATAAGCATATATGTACACATAGGCACATACATACACATAGTACATATACATACAAACACACACAGTACATAAAACACAAGAATATATATATGTGTGTGTGTATGTGTGTATTTGGGCTTTTATATAAATATGTATATAAATGTGTTTTAAAACATCCAAAGGAAAAAATTTGGTCCCTTAAAAAATGTAGGTGCACAAAATACATTGTACCATCTGAAATACTCTAAAAATATAAGTGGTCTGCAGGTAACTGCAGCCGCAGCCCAGAAAAGTAGACAGGAGGCGTGGCTGGAGAGCTCTCTTTGTGTTGGACACATACTTACAGGATGTAGCCAGACTGCATGAGGAAGGGGTAAAAAGCTGTGTGTCACAACAAGGTGTTCTTAGAAACAGATTCAGAATCTTTAGAGCTCTAGTGTTTTGAGAACAAAACTATAAGTACATTTCTGTGTCAATTAGGACAAAACAATGAGGACCATGAAAAGGATGAAGAGTCAGAAGGATACGGCAATGTAGACTCTTTCTAAAACCCAAAACAAAACGGGAGCCCCAAGTTACTTCTCTCTTAAAATGGGAAAGAGAGGATGGGAAATCTGACTTGAACTGCGCTATGTTTAAAACCGTTGAAGTGAAGCAAGAAACGTGTTTCACATAGAGAAGTATAGTTACTTATTTTTGCCCCATTGGGTATTTTTCTTCTAAAAATGTACCAACATTAAATATTTGTGGCTAAATACTAGTATGTATACTTCAATTTATTTAACAGAAACCCACCTGACTTGATAATACGATACACTGTGATCATCCGAAAGCCACAACTGGAGGTTGTCACTAAGGAGGCAAAATGTACAGCAATCTGGGCAACAAAGTAAACAGGCATCATATTGGATTACAACTCAGGAATAAAGTAAATATGCACATTTCCTTACTAGCATGCATACACAAATTAATCCATAATTAAATGGTGGAGAGGCGCAGATCTTCCTTACAGAAAATAAAAATTAATAAATTCAGAAAGAATGAGGAAAACCCAAAATCACTATTGGGGATATACCACCATAATAATTGTCATTAGTAAGATCCACTGATGGATGTTAAAATAAGTGAATGAAATTTTGAAGAGAAACAAGCTATCAGTGTACGCTCAAAGTAACTTTACAAAGAAATCTGTCAGATACCACATTGACCAAGAGTTCAAGGTCCATCGCGCATGTAATAGGACATATTGACAAAGGCACCCCAGGATACCATATACTGAGAAGACTACATCACCTCTGCGGTATTCTCACCAAACAATGCATAAGCTTGATTTAATCATGAGAAAACATCAGGCAAACCAAAATTGTGTGACAGTCTACCAAAGAGCTGATCGGTTATTTTAAAAACTTTGAAGTGTCAAGGTCGTGAAAGGTGAGGAAACACTAAGGAACTGTGACAAATTGAAGGAGATTAAAAAGACACAGGGACCAAGTACACCCAAACTGGAAGCCAGAACAAAACTGGAGGAATTTGCATTAGATTTGTAGGTTAGTAACTCATGTTAACTTTCTGGCTTTGATATTGACGTCAGATCATGTCAGCTGTTAACATAGAAGCTAGGGGCAGGGTAAACGTGGGCTCTCTGTCACAGTTTTACAACTTTTTTGTAAATCTGAAATTGTTTTAATAAAAATATTTTTTTAAAGGAGAGAAATGTAGCATTTTCCTGTGGACCTGTAGCATTTCCTTCCTTGTGCTATTTGCAAAGTAAGCCAAAAACATTATTGAGGCATTTTATCTCCCTCCTGGTACACATTTGAGTTTATTCTTCTGAAAGCTGCTACTGGTATACAAATGGACACTTCCTCCCATGTAAACTGCCAGGTACATTGGTGAGTCAAAGTCCAGCCCAATTACTAATAAAATGCATTCACAATATATGTAGTTATACTCTTTATACATCTTAATAAGTAAGAGAAAATTACTAATGAATATAGCGTGCAAAATGAACTGTTAACTGCCCATAAGTGTTGTTGTGGGTAAATTGGTATTGCACATGGGCAACATTTTTAGCAGTAATATGTATAATGTGACTAATTTAAAACACATTTCAGTACCTCAAAAATAAAATTTAGTAAATTTAGGACATTGAGTAATTGGCTTTTACTAAGGTTTTCTTAATTAGATACTTGCTAAATAGGTTTACTAGTGATCACAAAATGAATCTATAAAGCAACTTGTAAAAATGTAGAATTTACTGTGTAATGGCCAGTCTATTCACGGTTATGACTATCAAGAGGAGTTGGGCATGTGATAGATTGGCTATATTTTGCTTAATGTTTGCTTTGAGGTATTTTATTTTTCTAAACAGGTAGTAAATGTCCATTTAAAAAGAAAAACAATAGTTAGCAAGATGCATAAAAAATAACTGAAGGGCCATCTATGTTTCCACCAGTTTTTGTCAAGTAAGTGAAAGCAATCACCCTCAATCATTCTACAGGCTAAAGTCACTTAAAAATTGAGCCATACTGACTCTTAACGTAAGCCACAGCAGGTGAGTTGCATTCCAGGTCCTCAGGGCCAAATACATTGAAGCAAATTGCAGCATCAAGTTCAATAAGAGTTCATTCTCTCTCTCCCTCATTCATCCAACTGTATTTCAAATCAAACAATTAAAAACCAAATAGAAATGGTGACGGCCGATGTGATAGGTCAGTTTTTGTCTTCATGGTTTAAAAGAATTTAAACAAGAGACACACAGCAAAAGCAGTTCAGCATAGAGTAATTTATTGCAAAAGAAAAAGAATATTTTGAAAGTTAAGTACAGAATAGACAGTACACTGAGAGGGAGGAAATTTAGGGCAGGCTGCTCATAAGGATGAGAGAGCAAAGACTGGCACTAGGGAGACTCCTTTTATGGTAGTCTTACGTGATTATTCATAAGGAGGTGGAAAGAGGTGTTACTAGTAAGCATGTTCTGTGTGGTCTTCCGGGTGCCCATGCGCAGTCCCAGCATGTTAGCTGTACATGCTTGTTCATACATCACATGTCACATTAGCATCTTAAATCTCCACCCAGGGGTGGGTTTCTACTATTATAATGAGCAAAGGGTCAGTTCAAGGACGGGTAAAATCAAAATGCGCATGCGCTCTAGAAGGGACAGTCCCTACTGAAGATCACTTTGCTTGTATGAGCCCAATTACGATGCGAAGACTGAGGCTTATTGTGTTGACTGAGTGGTCACCACGGTTGCTGCCTCCCAAAAGAAGATGGTCACTTCCTTGACTACCTATCCTGCCTCAAAACTGTATTAGAAAATATGATACACCCAATGACTTATCTAGGGCCACTGCAATATTGAAAACTCTCAATTTTTTTTCCAACTCAAATGACTGCCTAATTTATTATCAGAACTGTATTAGAAAATACAATATACCCAATGACTTATCTAACGTCACTGCAATATTGAAAACTCCCAATTTTTTCCAATTTAAATGCACTGCCTAATTTATTGTCCTCAAACTACACCCTTTTTTTAAAATCCAAATACTTGTAACAGTGTTTGTAATTGTCAACACACTGTGTGTGTGTGTATATATATATCACATTATATATATATAACATTAACATATATATATAAAACATGTTAATATGTACATAACAAAAACTCAGAAGAAGAAAGTTTTGCATCAAATAATTGTTGAGCAACTAGCTATCAATTCTACACAGTGGCATGATTACTGCTGAAGAGACAAAAATAAATGACTGATTATAACAGCACTCTGTCATAAAATGTGAAAAATTGGAATGGAGGCTAGCATGTTTTATTAAGAGCAAATAAGAGATACAAGGTCTGGACCATATAAGAATTATAACTGAAGAACAAAGTTTTCTGTGTATCATACTTCAGAGTGCACCAGAAGTACTTTATGTGTATTTCCCATTTTAATACACAGAACACTGAAAAGACTTACAGTCAAGGGTCAAGCTTTAATTAAATGAATCATTTTTACAACATCATTAAGGACATTCTTAAGTGAGTTTGGCTGTTTTTTTCTTGTTTTTTTTTTTTTTTTTTCTTGTCTGTAAGAGAGGTAAAAGAAGGTTTATCTTAGTAATGGTATCATATTATATATAAGACACTTTGATTAAAGAAGTAATTAAAGATTAATATATTGACTGATAGAGTGGTATGCGGGAGGGGCACATCTGTTTTGTTAATAGCAGAAGTTGCCTTTGAACATAACCAGGGCTGCTTCTAGTTCTGGAGGTGAAAGTAATCAGTTATTGCTTATTCTTTGCACTGGTACTTCCTTCCATTTTTATGAGGTAGGACACCAGAAAATGATCCTTCAATTATATGTGTACAAAAAACTTATTTTTCATCTTTATTTGATCAATATTTACTCAAATAACCCTTGCTCAGTTCTGGGGACTGAATGTAAGACACAAAAAGACACATCTACTGACCTCATGGAGTTTAGTTACGGTCGTGTTACAAAACTGTGCCTTCATCCTAAGAACAAGGAGAAAGTGCTAAAGAGAAATAGTGATTGATAGATGACATAGAGAGAGGCTTGCAGAGTACAGAATGGCTACCATGTTGGTGTATTAGTTCGTTCTTGCACTGCTATAAAGAAACATCTGAGACTGCATAATTTATAAAGAAAAGAGGTTTAAATTTGTTCACAGTTCTGCAGGCTATACAAGAAGCATAAAGACTTCTTTGGAGACCTCAGAAAGCTTCCAACCACTGGGGGAGGAAAAGGAGGAGTCAGGCCTCTAACATGGTAGGAGCAGCAAGGGAGAGATGGGGGGTGGGTACGTGTTACACACTTTCAAACAACTGGATCTAATGAGAACTCAGTCACTATGGCGAGGACAGTACCAAGAGGGATGGTGTAAAACCACTCAGGAGAAACCGCCCTGTGATCTAATCACCTGCCACCAGGCCTCACCTCTAGCATTAGGGATTACAATTCAACATGAGAGTTGGTGAGGACACAAATCCAAACCGTATCAGTTGAGAAGTTTATAGTCCTGATATGACAGGCTAATTAGGCAGCCACTTCAGTGAACTTTCCAAGAAAAGACAATCTTGAATGGCGATTTTTGGAGAAAGAGATATGGGATAGATTTATACTATATTTAAGAAATAAATAGATTGTAGAGATTGATTGCATAGGGAGTGTGATGAACGTGGACTCCCGGCTTGTTTTTAACTTTTCACAGCTAGGTGTATAGCATTGCTCTTTCATGACAAGTGAAACACTGGAAGACACCAAACGGGGAGTTGCAGAAAGACGCAATGCTGGAGTAAGGTGTAGAGCATGAAAAATGAGGTTGATCTTCATGTCAACCCAATGGTGGGTCTACAGGATGTAAAAGAGAGCGTATGTCAGAATCTTCCAGCTGGTACTCTGCAAGGGTGAATATTTATACTCTGGGGAAAAATGCACTGTCAAACATTTTGATTTTCTTATCAATGTTGGGAGCTAGACCCTATCCTGTGGCTGAGTAGAGGTTTCCACTAAAGAGTATGATTGTCATTGACACTAGGGCAGAAAGAAATCAGGTGTTGACAAGAAACTACCCTTTCTTTTGGACTGTGGCCTTTATGCTTGGGGGTGAGAATTGTACCACCAGGGCAGGAGGACAAAAGTACTGAGGACTAAGTAGGAGAACCCTCGGAATGACATGATTGGTGGATTCTAGGAAATGTGATAATGGATATCCAACTGAATTCACTTTTTCCGCATATTTAGTTACTGTCTGTAATTTTTATCTTCAGAGTTGTGGTGTCATCATCACTGTATCTGGGGAATTAAGAGGAAGACCTGAGCTTCAGCCAGAAGCAGCTGGTCATGAAAAACAGGGGTAAGCTGAACCCTAGTTTGGTCACTAAGTAATAGTCTAATGTGGACCGGTTGACTGAAGTAACTTATAAGTACAAAAATGAGTTAGTTGAATCTGACACCATTCTTTTAGCATCTCTAGAAAAGCGTAGGGGAGAGAAGGTACCTACCTAGAAGATCTAACTTTCTGAAGTCTCAAGACAGGAGCTCAAACCATTTGTATTTGGGTTTTAAAGAAGTGGATGGTATTTGAAAACTGTGTGAATTAGGCTAAAGTTTGCCTTGGTTTTACTGAACTGCCTGGAAATCGGTAGGAGATTCTATACTTCTCCACAAACCGCTCCTTCAATGGGAATGCATTCATATAGCAAGAAATCATTGCATGTGTGTAACTATGATTTATTTTGGCAAATTAGTAGCAATTTTTAAAGGAACGTTAATATCTCAAAAAATATTTCCCTTCAAATTGTGAATTTCAAGGATAAGACTAACTCTTAAGTGTATACTGTCTTACAGCTTAACTTCTGTACCTAAGCTTCAGTTTCATTATAGAAGCCAACAGAAAAAGTGAAATTGCTAAAAAAGACATTTTTAGGGATATTTCAACACTCTATCAGTTTCATACATCATAAATTTCAACTATGGTAAGATCAAATGGGACTGTATTTCCACCAAGAAAGCCATCAGGAAAGATGAGATATTTTCTTTCTTTTATACAAATCATAGGTAGAAAATGGATGTGTGGACAGAAAATGTAACACCATTCAAAAAGTATTATCAACATTATCACCAATAGTTCTTAATATAAGGATTGTGCCTAATTTGAAATTAGTTTGGTCAGTGTTTTCTGTGTGTTTTATAAGTTAAAATAGAGTACTTTTGCTATATGTCGTTTATTTTCTTTCATATAACTACAATCTCATTCCAGAAGATGTTATTCTCCAATAATTTATTTGTGCTATACAAAGTTTGTCAGAGAACTCTAGCAAATGAGAAAAGTTTGTCAGAGATCTCCAGCAAATGAAAAAAATTATTGCAAGAAGTGTTTCAATCCTTACAGTCATTTGTAACCATATTCCTTTAATATGTATTTTGAAAGAACAGGTCATTTCGCTGCTCAATTAAAAAATTAATTTGCTCCTGTGGAAAATATGGAGAAACATGAATCATTTATAACAGCTTATTTTGAATGAAAATATGAATTCATTCAACAAGAACATACTTTACCGGAAAGTTTATCAAATGAACAGCATGGAAGCAGATGTGTTGGTTCAATAGGCATAAATTCATGTCCACTATCAGCACATGAAATAAGGAAATCATTTATCAAGAGCAAGCCCAGGTTAGTCTGGTATGACACAAAGAATTATGATAAGAACTGGTCTTGGTACTACCTGCCTTGATAAAATAGATGTTCATAATGTAATGATGCCTCAAAAAATTATTATTATTGCTTCTAATTTTCAGAAACAAGATGAAGGCACTAAGCAACTTGATTTGTGAGAGTTTTGGGTCCTTTCTTAGGAGAAAGAGGGAAGGGTTAGCTGGCAGCCAGGGCCGTGGGAGGAGTCTAAGTTTCATTGCGGTGAGATTCACTACTCGCATTTTCTTCGTATAATAAAAGTAAGTCAGATTTATAAAAAGAAATGGACTACACACAATATACCTGACTCAGGAAATATGGGCATAGGCAGTTACTGCTGAAGAGACACCGGAACACCGATTTCTTTCTGGAAAAGTTCAGACAAAAAGGTTCTTGAGTGAAGGATGTCAGGCCTAGTTGCACAATGCAAATTACAGGGAATGCAAATTACAATGCAAATTACAGGGAATGGGGGTGTGATAAGAAAGCGAAAGCCCTGCAAAGCTGTCCACATCCTAGTCCCTGTGACCTGTGAATACAGGCCAAATGTGAATACATAGCAAAGGGGAACAAGGTTGCAGATGGAATACAGGACAAAAATCAATTGGCATTCAATAGGGAGATTATGCTTAATTATTTGATTATCTGGATTGTGGTCTCAATGCAATCACAAGTGTTCTTAAAAGTAGAAAAAGGAGGCAAAAGAGGAGGTCTCAGTGACGCAGTTTGAGAAGGACTGGACCTGCCATTGTTGATTTTGAAAATGAAGAAGCCAGACATGGTAGCTCTCACCCATCATCCCAGCACTTTGGGAGGCTGAGGCAGATGGATCACCTGAGGTCAGGAGTTCAAGACCAGCCTGGTCAGCATGGGGAAACCCCATCCCTACTAAAAATCCAAAAATTAGCCAGACGTGGGAACTCTGGCCACATCAGACAGTCTATGCAAACAATGTGATTTATGGCAAAGAAGCTTTTGGAGAATAACTTCAGCCATGCAGGCAATCAACCATATCCTGTGACCATGCCCCAGTGAAAATCTCTGGACACCAAGACTCAAGTAAGCTCCCCTGATGGGCAATATTTCGTGCATATTGCACGCATTGCTGCTAGGAGAATTTAGCACTGTTCACAGGTCCACTGGGAGAGGACAACTGAACGTTCATACTTAGAACTCTGCTGAATGGTGTGTCTTTTTCCTATGGTAACTTTAATCTGTAACCTTTTGCTGTAATAAACTATACCACCAGCGTAGCAGCTTTCTGTGTGTTCTGTGAATGATTCTATCAAATTACTGAAGCTGAAGGGTATCTTGAGGACCCTCAAACTCACAAATGGTATCAGAATCGAGGGTTTTCTTGGGGATTCTTGAACTCTTCAACTGTATACCTACGAGAGTGACTTAAGGAAAACCCAAAACATACAAACTAACAATATTAAATGTTGAGAATGCAGACCCACACAAACTCTCATTCATTGCTGGTGTAAATGCAAACTAAAATAGCAATTTTGGCAATTTCTTATAGAGTCATACATGCCTTTACCATATGATACAGAAATTCCAATTTCTGGCATTTACCTAAGATAAATAAAAATTTATGTTCACACAAAAAACAAACTGGGTATTTTATAGCACCTTTATTTATAATTGCAAAAACTGGAAACAGCCTTGTTTACATCAACAGATGAATGAAAAAGTTGGGATACTTTCATATAATAAATATTATTCAGCAAAAAATCATGGAATGGAGTCTTTTCTTTTTTTTTTTTAATTTATTTATTATTATTATACTTTAAGTTGTAGGGTACATGTGCATAACGTGCAGGTTTGTTACATATGTATACTTGTGCCATGTTGGTGTGCTGCACCCATCAACTCGTCATTTACATCAGGTATAACTCCCAATGCAATCCCTCCCCCCTCCCTCCTCCCCATGATAGGCCCGGGTGTGTGATGTTCCCCTTCCTGAGTCCAAGTGATCTCATTGTTCAGTTCCCACCTATGAGTGAGAACATGCGGTGTTTGGTTTTCTGTTCTTGTGATAGTTTGCTAAGAATGATGGTTTCCAGCTGCATCCATGTCCCTACAAAGGACACAAACACATCCTTTTTTATGGCCGCATAGTATTCCATGGTGTATATGTGCCACATTTTCTTAATCCAATCTGTCACTGATGGACATTTGGGTTGATTCCAAGTCTTTGCTATTGTAAATAGTGCCGCAATAAACATACGTGTGCATGTGTCTTTATAGCAGCATAATTTATAATCCTTTGGGTATATACCCAGTAATGGGATGGCTGGGTCATATGGTACATCTAGTTCTAGATCCTTGAGGAATCGCCATACTGTTTTCCATAATGGTTGAACTAGTTTACAATCCCACCAACAGTGTAAAAGTGTTCCTATTTCTCCACATCCTCTCCAACACCTGTTGCTTCCTGACTTTTTAATGATCGCCATTCTAACTGGTGTGAGATGGTATCTCATTGTGGTTTTGATCTGCATTTCTCTGATGGCCAGTGATGATGAGCATTTTTTCATGTGTCTGTTGGCTGTATGAATGTCTTCTTTTGAGAAATGTCTGTTCATATCCTTTGCCCACTTTTTGATGGGGTTGTTTGTTTTTTTCTTGTAAATTGGTTTGAGTTCTTTGTAGGTTCTGGATATTAGCCCTTTGTCAGATGAGTAGATTGCAAAAATTTTCTCCCATTCTGTAGGTTGCCTGTTCACTCTGATGGTAGTTTCTTTTGCTGTGCAGAAGCTCTTTAGTTTAATGAGATCCCATTTGTCAATTTTGGCTTTTACTGCCGTTGCTTTTGGTGTTTTAGACATGAAGTCTTTGCCCATGCCTATGTCCTGAATGGTACTACCTAGGTTTTCCTCTAGGGTTTTTATGGTATTAGGTCTAACATTTAAGTCTCTAATCCATCTTGAATTAAGTTTTGTATAAGGAGTAAGGAAAGGATCCAGTTTCAGCTTTCTACTTATGGCTAGCCAATTTTCCCAGCACCATTTATTAAATAGGGAATCCTTTCCCCATTTCTTGTTTCTCTCAGGTTTGTCAAAGATCAGATGGCTGTAGATGTGTGGTATTATTTCTGAGGACTCTGTTCTGTTCCATTGGTCTATATCTCTGTTTTGGTACCAGTACCATGCTGTTTTGGTTACTGTAGCCTTGTAGTATAGTTTGAAGTCAGGTAGCGTGATGCCTCCAGCTTTGTTCTTTTGACTTAGGATTGTCTTGGAGACGCGGGCTCTTTTTTGGTTCCATATGAACTTTAAAGCAGTTTTTTCCAATTCTGTGAAGAAACTCATTGGTAGCTTGATGGGGATGGCATTGAATCTATAAATTACCTTGGGCAGTATGGCCATTTTCACGATATTGATTCTTCCTATCCATGAGCATGGTATGTTCTTCCATTTGTTTGTGTCCTCTTTTATTTCACTGAGCAGTGGTTTGTAGTTCTCCTTGAAGAGGTCCTTTACATCCCTTGTCAGTTGGATTCCTAGGTATTTTATTCTCTTTGAAGCAATTGTGAATGGAAGTTCATTCCTGATTTGGCTCTCTGTTTGTCTGTTACTGGTGTATAAGAATGCTTGTGATTTTTGCATATTAATTTTGTATCCTGAGACTTTGCTGAAGTTGCTTATCAGCTTAAGGAGATTTTGGGCTGAGACAATGGGGTTTTCTAAATATACAATCATGTCATCTGCAAACAGGGACAATTTGACTTCTTCTTTTCCTAACTGAATACCCTTGATTTCTTTCTCTTGCCTAATTGCCCTAGCCAGAACTTCCAACACTATGTTGAATAGGAGTGGTGAGAGAGGGCATCCCTGTCTTGTGCCAGTTTTCAAAGGGAATTTTTCCAATTTTTGCCCATTCAGTATGATATTGGCTGTGGTTTGTCATAAATAGCTCTTATTATTTTGAGGTACGTTCCATCAATACCGAATTTATTGAGCGTTTTTAGCATGAAGGGCTGTTGAATTTTGTCAAAAGCCTTTTCTGCATCTATTGAGATAATCATGTGTTTCTTGTCTTTGGTTCTGTTTATATGCTGGATTATGTTTATTGATTTGCGAATGTTGAACCAGCCTTGCATCCCAGGGATGAAGCCCACTTGATCATGGTGGATAAGCTTTTTGATGTGTTGCTGAATCCGGTTTGCCAGTATTTTATTGAGGATTTTTGCATCGATGTTCATCAGGGATATTGGTCTAAAATTCTCTTTTTTTGTTGTGTCTCTGCCAGGCTTTGGTATCAGGATGATGTTGGCCTCATAAAATGAGTTAGGGAGGATTCCCTCTTTTTCTACTGATTGGAATAGTTTCAGAAGGAATGGTACCAACTCCTCCTTGTACCTCTGGTAGAATTCAGCTGTGAATCCATCTGGTCCTGGACTTTTTTTTGGTTGGTAGGCTATTAATTATTGCCTCAATTTCAGAGCCTGCTATTGGTCTATTCAGGGATTCAACTTCTTCCTGGTTTAGTCTTGGAAGAGTGTAAGTGTCCAGGAAATTATCCATTTCTTCTAGATTTTCCAGTTTATTTGCGTAGAGGTGTTTATAGTATTCTCTGATGGTAGTTTGTATTTCTGTGGGGTCGGTGGTGATATCCCCTTTATCATTTTTAATTGCATCGATTTGATTCTTCTCTCTTTTCTTCTTTATTAGTCTTGCTAGTGGTCTGTCAATTTTGTTGATCTTTTCAAAAAACCAACTCCTGGATTCATTGATTTTTTGGAGGGTTTTTTGTGTCTCTATCTCCTTCAGTTCTGCTCTGATCTTAGTTATTTCTTGCCTTCTGCTAGCTTTCGAATGTGTTTGCTCTTGCTTCTCTAGTTCTTTTAATTGTGATGTTAGAGTGTCAATTTTAGATCTTTCCTGCTTTCTCTTGTGGGCATTTAGTGCTATAAATTTCCCTCTACACACTGCTTTAAATGTGTCCCAGAGATTCTGGTATGTTGTATCTTTGTTCTCATTGGTTTCAAAGAACATCTTTATTTCTGCCTTCATTTCGTGATGTACCCAGTAGTCATTCAGGAGCAGGTTGTTCAGTTTCCATGTAGTTGAGCGGTTTTGATTGAGTTTCTTAGTCCTGAGTTCTAGTTTGATTGCACTGTGGTCTGAGAGACAGTTTGTTATAATTTCTGTTCTTGTACATTTGCTGAGGAGTGCTTTACTTCCAATTACGTGGTCAGTTTTGGAGTAAGTACGATGTGGTGCTGAGAAGAATGTATATTCTGTTGATTTGGGGTGGAGAGTTCTATAGATGTCTATTAGGTCTGCTTGCTGCAGAGATGAGTTCAATTCCTGGATATCCTTGTTAACTTTCTGTCTCGTTGATCTGTCTAATGTTGACAGTGGAGTGTTGAAGTCTCCCATTATTATTGTATGGGAGTCTAAGTCTCTTTGTAAGTCTCTAAGGACTTGCTTTATGAATCTGGGTGCTCCTGTATTGGGTGCATATATATTTAGGATAGTTAGCTCTTCCTGTTGAATTGATCCCTTTACCATTATGTAATGGCCTTCTTTGTCTCTTTTGATCTTTGATGGTTTAAAGTCTGTTTTATCAGAGACTAGTATTGCAACCCCTGCTTTTTTTTTGTTCTCCATTTGCTTGGTAAATCTTCCTCCATCCCTTTATTTTGAGCCTATGTATGTCTCTGCGTGTGAGATGGGTCTCCTGAATACAGCAGACTGATGGGTCTTGACTCTTTATCCAGTTTGCCAGTCTGTGTCTTTTAATTGGAGCATTTAGTCCATTTACATTTAAGGTTAAGATTGTTATGTGTGAACTTGATCCTGCCATTATGATATTAACTGGTTATTTTGCTCGTTAGTTGATGCAGTTTCTTCCTAGCCTCGATGGTCTTTACATTTTGGCATGTTTTTGCAATGGCTGGTACCGGTTGTTCCTTTCCATGTTTAGTGCTTCCTTCAGGGTCTCTTGTAAGGCAGGCCTAGTGGTGACAAAATCTCTAAGCATTTGCTTATCTGTAAAGGATTTTATTTCTCCTTCACTTATGAAACTTAGTTTGGCTGGATATGAAATTCTGGGTTTAAAATTCTTTTCTTTAAGAATGTTGAATATTGGCCCCCACTCTCTTCTGGCTTGTAGAGTTTCTGCCGAGAGATCTGCTGTTAGTCTGATGGGCTTCCCTTTGTGGGTAACTCGACCTTTCTCTCTGGCTGCCCTTAAGATTTTTTCCTTCATTTCAACCTTGGTGAATCTGGCAATTATGTGTCTTGGAGTTGCTCTTCTCGAGGAGTATCTTTGTGGCGTGCTCTGTATTTCCTGGATTTGAATGTTGGCCTGCCCTACTAGGTTGGGGAAGTTCTCCTGGATGATATCCTGAAGAGTGTTTTCCAACTTGGTTCCATTTTCCCCTCACTTTCAGGCACCCCAATCAGACGTAGATTTGGTCTTTTTACATAATCCCATACTTCTTGCAGGCTTTGTTCATTTCTTTTTCTTCTTTTTTCTTTTGGTTTCTCTTCTTGCTTCATTTCATTCATTTGATCCTCAATCGCTGATATTCTTTCTTTCAGTTGATCGAGTCGGTTACTGAAGCTTGTGCATTTGTCACGTATTTCTCGTGTCATGGTTTTCATCTCTCTCATTTCGTTTATGACCTTCTCTGCATTAATTACTCTAGCCATCAATTCTTCCACTTTTTTTTCAAGATTTTTAGTTTCTTTGCGCTGGGTACGTAATTCCTCCTTTAGCTCTGAGAAATTTGATGGACTGAAGCCTTCTTCTCTCATCTCGTCAAAGTCATTCTCCGTCCAGCTTTGATCCGTTGCTGGCGATGAGCTGCGCTCCTTTGCCGGGGGAGATGCGCTCTTATTTTTTGAATTTCCAGCTTTTCTGCCCTGCTTTTTCCCCATCTTTGTGGTTTTATCTGCCTCTGGTCTTTGATGATGGTGATGTACTGATGGGGTTTTGGTGTCGGTGTCCTTCCTGTTTGATAGTTTTCCTTCTAACAGTCAGCACCCTCAGCTGTAGGTCTGTTGGAGATTGCTTGAGGTCCACTCCAGACCCTGTTTGCCTGGGTATCAGCAGCAGAGGCTGCAGAAGATAGAATATTTCTGAACAGCGAGTGTACCTGTCTGATTCTTGCTTTGGAAGCTTCCTCTCAGGGGTGTACTCCACCCTGTGATGTGTGGGGTGTCAGACTGCCCCTAGTGGGGGATGTCTCCCAGTTAGGCTACTCAGGGGTCAGGGACCCACTTGAGCAGGGAGTCTGTCCCTTCTCAGATCTCAACCTCCATGTTGGGAGATCCACTGCTCTCTTCAAAGCTGTCAGACAGAGTCGTTTGCGTCTGCAGAGGTTTCGGGTGCGTTTGTTATTGTTTACTGTGCCCTGTCCCCAGAGGTGGAGTCTACAGAGATAGGCAGGTTTCCTTGAGCTGCTGTGAGCTCCACCCAGTTCGAGCTTCCCAGCAGCTTTGTTTACCTACTTAAGCCTCAGCAATGGCGGGCGCCCCTCCCCCAGCCTCGCTGCTGCCTTGCCGCGAGAGCACAGACTGCTGTGCTAGCAATGAGGGAGGCTCCGTGGGTGTGGGACCCTCCCGGCCAGGTGTGGGATATGATCTCCTGGTGTGCCTGTTTGCTTAAAGTGCAGTATTGGGGTAGGAGTTACCCAATTTTCCAGGTGTTGTGTGTCTCAGTTCCCCTGGCTAGGAAAAGGGATTCCCTTCCCCCTTGCGCTTCCCAGGTGAGGCAATGCCTCGCCCTGCTTCAGCTCTCGCTGGTCAGGCTGCAGCAGCTGACCAGCACCGATCGTCCGGCACTCCCCAGTGAGATGAACCCAGTACCTCAGTTGAAAATGCAGAAATCACCGGTCTTCTGTGTCGCTCGCGCTGGGAGTTGGAGACTGGAGCTGTTCCTATTCGGCCATCTTGCTCCGCCCCAACACGTATATTTTCGGAATGGAGTCTTTTCTTAAGTGAAAGAAGTCAAACTCAAAAGATGGCACACTGTATGGTCCCATTTATATGGCAATCTAGAAAATGCAAAAATATAAGTATGGACAACGGATGAGTGATTACCAGCGTGAGGAAGTGGGGAGAGGGGCTGACCACAAAGAGAAAGCCTGAGGGAATTTTAGGGGATGATGAAACAGTTCTATATTATGGTTGTATAGGTGCACACATAATACTATATAAGCTAACAGAGATACATATCACGAGGGTTAATTTTACAGTATTCAAATCAAGAAAAACATTTAAAAAATAATAAAAAAGGAAGAAATCACAAAGAAAGATCAATAGACTTTACAAATGTAGAATTTCTATCATTTAAAAATAAAATTCAGTGGTGCAATGCCATAAAAATTCTGAAAGGAAAATAATTGCAACTTACAATTATGTATTTCATAAATCTGTTGATATGATTTGAAAATAAATATATTTATGAACATAAAAGTTCCCAAAATTCTTGCCTTCTACATATTGTTTCTCTGGAAGGAACTGCAAGATTTATTTCATCAAAATGAGTGAGTCAATGGAACATGAGAAAGGCATAAGGAGGAAGACACTGGGAATTCAACAGATGCATCAGGAATGAGAGGGAGGGAATTCCTGGCATAAGAAGAAAGGCAGCCTTGGGCTGACAGCTGTGAAGCAGTCTTGAGGGAAGCAAGTGTAGAATGCATTGAGACAGCGGCAGGCTCACTAAGGTGCAGCAGAGAAATGTTGGGATCTGCAGTTGGAGGACAGAGGTGAAGTAACCTTACAGCGGAGAAACCTTACAGACCATGTTTATCAGAGTGACCATTATCAGTTATTGGACAAACTGAAATTATGCACCATACACCCTGCTAGGATGCAATGAGAAAAACACAACACCAGTCCAGTGCTATCATTGACTAATATGAAAAACCTGAATGCAATCAAGAGGAAACTTCAGCCAAACCCAAACTGAGGGCCGTGATACTAAGTGGTCTATCACCTTTACAAACATGTCATGGGTGTGGAAGTCAAGGAAACTCTGATAAACTCTTTCAGACAAAAGAGAACAAAAAATAGATGAAAACTGAATGCAATACATGATTCTAAAGTGGATCCTTTTGTTATAAAATATGTCATCGGGACAGCTAGTGAATCTATGAGGTCTGGAGATTAGATAGTAATAATGTATCATACTTTCAAATTTTCTGTAACATGTTTATTGTCTCAAAGTTTGTTAAAGTAATCATCCTTTGTTTTTAAACATTAGTCAGTTTTCAAACCTAGAAGTCACTGTATATAGAAGAGCCTGCAGAAATGTTTGCGGGGAGATGTGCAGGAGGAAGGACCCTGCAGCATTCCCGTGAGTGTAGATATTAGTGCTTCCCCAGGGTTTTCCAAAGGGAACTGTGACCATTTACTACAATAACTATACATTATGCGGAGAAAGGAGAATAGACAAACATTTCAAGGACAATTGGACAAAGGATCTGAGTTGACGTTGATAACTAGAGCTTTCTCCTGGTCTATCCCCATCCCTTATAAGAGTGCAGGTATATTGGCACCAGGAAATGGAGTCCTGGCTCAGGTCAAGCCAATGGACCCAGCAGTAGTCATTTCCCTGCTCTCCAAATATATAATTAGAATGAATTTGCCTAGTGCTGATACTGTTCCCACTTTGGTTCCTCAAACAATAAGGTGACATAAGAAGAGCAGTGACAGAAAAATAATCCAAGTGGCAGAAACTATTCCCTCCTCCCCAGCTCCACTGTCCAAAATGGCAAATCTATGCTGGGAGGTGGAGGGACAAAAATAATGCTATCCTTAAGGATGGAAAACATGCAAAGTCAGTGGCCCCCATAGTACCTCCACTTAATTTTCTGATCTACCCTCCGAAGGAACCAGAGGATGTTGAGAACAATGGGCTGCCACAAACTTAAACAGGCAGAACTTCCCATTGCAGCTGCTGTATCAGATGTGATTCTTTAGCTAGGACATATTAACATGGTCTCAGGTATACACTAGGTGACTAAACAACCTGAACAATGTATCCTTTTCTAAACCTATCAGAAAAGAAATTTAGAAACAGTTTGCATTTACCTGGAATGGACAACAGTCTTGCCCCAAGGATACTCCCTCTCTCTGTCCTGATACAGTCTGAAGAGACGTGTGTCATGTGGACCATTCTGCAGAACACACTGGTCTGCTATATTGGCTGCCCAATTAGTTCAATTATTAGATATCCAGTGGTTTAGAGAAGACATCAGAAAACTATGGCTTGTAGGCCAGATCCGACTCACCACCTGTTTGATAAATAAAGTTATACTGGAACAGAGCAATGGTCAAAAGGATGCTATGTAGACTTCACTGGAAGTCACCAGTGGGAACATCACATTGAAAAACTCAGGGTACCATAGCAGTGCCAGATCACCTGGGGTAGAGAAACACAACGTTCTAAAAAGGTTCCTGGCTTGCAATTGGGCCCTGCTAGAGATGAAGTGCCTTACCTAACACTGGCACAGCAAATATGAGCAGAAATGCCTATAATGAGCTGGGTTCTGTCAGGTCCGCCAAGTCATAAAGTTACCTGGCCCAGCAAGAAGCCATCATCAACTGGAAATTGTGCATCTGGGGTTAAGCATGAGCAGGTGCCAGCAAGCTGCATAAGCCAGTAGCTGAGACCCCTGTGATCCACCCACTGTCCCACCAGTACCTTTCCCTCAGCTCACACCTAGGGCTGCATGAAGGGTCTCTTACCATCAACTGCTGGAGAAGGGAAATATCTGATCTTGGCATGGATGGGTTGACTTGGAATATGGGTGCAAGGTGAACATAGAAGATGGCACCACTACAGTGCCAATTAGGGTGGCATCACAAGATGGCAATGAGGGAAAGCCTTCCCAACGGGAGAACATTTGTATGGCACCCTTGCTTATTCACTCTGCATGAAAGGAATAGACCAAGGTTATAATTTATATATACATATGAAGTTATATTATATGCTAATATGGACTTATGGGCAGTAGGTTGGTCAGTTTGTCAGAGATCTAGAAAGAGACTGGAAGACTGGAGACAAGGAGGTCTGAAGTAGAAGCATGTGAATGGACCTATGGGAGTGGTCATAAAACATAAAATTCTTTGCCCACCTTGGAAAGAATCATGGAAGAATCACTAAACAACAATTAGTAGACAGAATGACTTATGCATGGTTGGCATTAACCAACTTCAATCACTGGCCACCAAAGTGCTGCGGCAATGAGCATATGAACAGAGTAGCCATGGAGGCAGGGGTAGGAGCTACTCACAGACAAGTGGTGAGCATTTGCACTCATCAGGACTGATCTAGCTACTACCACTCCTGAATGTCCTAATGATCTACAACAGAGACCAGTGTTCACGCCCCCAAATAACTTCTCTCTACAAGCAGATACATTTTATGGCAAGTTGACTACATCAGATCCCTCTATTCTGAAAGGGACAGAGATTCATTGTCGTAAGAATTATGACTTCCTTCAGGTTTGGGTTGTCTTTACTGCCTGCAAGCCATCAGCCACCACCACCTGTTGAGGGTCTATAGAGCCCCTATGGTGGTGTGGACCAGCATATCTCATGGCAGTGTGCGCACTCCCACTTATCCTTTGCTGTAATGTGGATCTTTCACTGATTTGAGATTTTCTGAGAGGCTATGTGGGGAGTAACTGTCTGTAACCAACAACAAGTGAGGGAGTTGCCATTACACTCTGAGGAAAGGAGAAATGTGCTTTGCATGGTGATACTTCTTTGATCAATGTTAATGGTATTGCAAAAGTAGAGCAGATATACCCTGAGAAGGTGATAAGAGACAAGGGTTCAAACTCCTTGTTGTGTTGTCAGCTGGTGTAGATAGTAGGGGAGGAAAAGGATGAGTACAAGCTACAGCTAAGAGATTACCTGCAGTGGTAGGGTCTGTGGTTTATTCCATACTACTCCCTCCTGTCCAAGATATGAAGCTCACTAGAATTCTGAAGGAGCTGCTCCCAGAACTCATATGAAGCAGATCGATCTGATTAGCACAGGGGCAAACCTCAGAGATGCTGTACTGTGCCACTGAGATTCGTATTTCAGGACTCAGCAATTTATTCTTCTCAGCTGCTGGTGATGTTTGTCCTCCCTCTTCAGGAACCACCTAAGCTGAAAAGAGCTATTTGTCCAAGTTCATGCCCAATTCATCAAGCAGTTAATATCCAATGCCTGGTCAATGCAGGAGTATAAATTCCCATTTCATCCACTCTAACTCAGGACATCACTAAAGGACCATGTCAACAGGGTCAGCTGATCCCTTCTTGTGACCACACCACAGCTTTGCATCTCCATCTGCCCCATCCCACATCATCTTTTCTTCAACAGGTGTTGATCTCTATAGGAGCCTCTAATAGATTTCTTCCAGGGTAATCTCTGTCTCAAAGTTTGCCTCCCAGGGAACCTAACCTGTAGCTGCAGGTTATTTATAAACATAGAGACAGTGAAAGAGATAGTTAAAAGATTTTTGACTTTCTGTTAAAAATCTTAAGGGGATCTGGCAATGGAAAGCTATTCTTTGTAAGCTTTCCTGAGCTGTTTGATTTTTTAAGTATGAGCATGTATTTTTAATAAATAAGCACAATGTTAAAATAGAAAAACAGATTTTTTTAAAGATTGCACTGGAAAAGTCATTATAATTGTAGGCCAAATTTATTTTCCATCTCCTTTTATTTTTATTTGCAAATCTTCAAAAGCCAAGCTCCAGCTTTCTTAATCACATTGTAAGTACACTATGTTGTTCCCTTATCTTCATTTCTTACTATTTCTTGCACACACAAATGTGCTCACCCACCCACATCCCTAACACAAAGACATTCAGCTTCTGAACTTTTTCCTCCATGTTACCACTCTGTCTCATTCAGACTTTGGAAAAGTGGAAGATAATCAGGATATATTGAAGGTATCTAGTCGATTTGTCATTTAGTTAATACATGAGTTTGAAAATCAAACAATTTGCTTGAACATGCATTGATTTAGAATGTGTCTAACTTATCCTTCTATCAGGAGGAAAATATTTGATGATTCCCTCAGTGACATCTAATTCCTATTGTGGACTTCACAAAGCCTATATAAAAGTGCTACCGCGATAATAATTGTCTCTCCTGCAGTCAACGATTATAAACCTACTGAATATTTTTTTTAAAAAAGCCAAACCTATCCACAGCAATGACCTATCAAATAAAGGTTGATGTTCATTTAGAAAAGATAATGGATAAGTTGTAGAATTACAGATAATTGTGGACAAAGAGAGTATCAAGATCCTTCAGATTTTTCTAGACCACTAAATAATTGTCAAAATTCCAGGTCTTGGAAGCACCAAGATCAATATCATGTGAAGTAAAAAGAACATTGTAGTCACAACTTCAGCACTTACACACTGATACGTGTCCCCTTGGGAATGTTAATTGATATATCTGCATCCTGGACTTTTCATCTGTAAAACTGTTTGCAGTAAATCATGTCAGTGCTGTCCAATTCTATGAGGGACTCTGTTATTCTGAAGGACAAAAACATCTACTGAAAGGTAATTTTGAAATGATTGACTTCTGTCTTGCATTTTAGTTCAAAAATGCATTTTATTAATAATAAAATAAGAGATTACAAATCAGGAAATCAAAGTCATGGCATAGGATGTGTCGATGCATTTTGATGCTATAATGTTGAGTCTCTAGCAGTGCAGACCACAGCGGACTACGAGGCTTCACCAATAAACCTCTCTAGAGTCCAGCTACCAATGAGGTTGATACCGCTACTAAATAAGATGAACATTTGCCAAAGATTCAGAGCTATAATGACATTCGCATTCAGCTTTGCATCAAATAATGCCATTTCTATGTTAAATCCTTCCCTTGTCACCATAGGTCTTCCAATCAAAGAGTGATACCATTTACCAACATAGGTCCTTGGTCTTTCGTAAACTACTATGTTAATTCAGGTTCCTAAGATTTAGTCAGACATTTGCAGAAACATCAATATGGATATAATGCTATGAGAAAAGAGAGGCAGGTTTTAGAAGAAGAGTTAACAAGGAAAATATAGAAAATAAGATGATAGTAATGCTAAATTTACATATTTCCAGATTCTTCTGGTGTAGACAAAGTAAGAAATCCAATATTTACTTGGGAGGCACTTGAAGGTGTGAGTATGGAGAAAAGAGTGCCTTTATTGTATGACTGGCTTATGGAATTCAAAGATAGCTCCTTGTATGCATGGTCTCAGGATTAATTATTTTAACAGTTCCATAAGGTTATTGATCATTCTTTGATCTCAGTGTATAATACACCCTAATCAGAATGTACCATTCAGCAAGTTGGATTGATTCTTTGTAATTTTTGAGAAATTCACCCCATCGTTTCAGATGAGAAGTTTCTGGAATGACAAATTCAGCGTAGATCATTTAATATGCTATCTCCCCTTAGAGTGTGCACTCTTTAATTACTGATTGTGTAGATCACTGATGGTTGCAGCTCATATTTCAAAAAGTATGTACTGGAAGTCTATGCACAGCAAAATGTACACCTGAAGGGGTATATATTTCCGAATGGGAAATGGAGCTCTATACTTCAATTTGCCTCTTTTTTGGTAATATATAAGATGATTCGTGAAGTATAACCATTGAAGATCAAGGCAAAGTTTGTGATAAACTTCAGAAAAACAGAAATGTAAACCAATAAAGAACTGACATAGGTTTGGGGAAAATATTCTCCTTAGTATATTTCATTTGAGGTATTACAGTTGTAAATTAAAAAATAATTTTTTTGCTGTGTTAAGAACTTTTTTAAATATATCAACAGTTTAGTTGAAAACATTTTACATTCTTTGGGAAACTGGCGTTACTCAGGGTCTTAAGTACTGTCACCAACAAACAATGGTAGCAAATCAATTGGAAAACTTTTTTTAAAAGGAAAGACATTACATACTAACAACCACTGCACTTTGAGTCTTGTTAAATACAACTTGTATGTTCAGAGTTGAAGTCTGACACTCAAAACCAAATGTATTCAACAATGTTAAGAAGAGACAAATAGAATAATGAGCAATACAAACAAAGCAACGACAACAAAACATTTTTCAAGACTACTGATGTATTGTATTGAATATAATACAGAGAAAGGCAAAGGGCTTTATAATGCTTGTGGCCACTGAAGATGCAAACACCGGCCAAACAGGGTCTGAGAAGCATTTCCAGGTCTATGAATAACACCATGGGAAGACAAAAGCAAACACAGCAAATGTTCTCAAATAAAGCAAGGTCATTATAGTCCAAATTTAATTTTTACCTCTAACAAAACTTATGTATTACATGGTTAAGAGACCAAGGCTACAGTTTTCACATGTAAAAACTGTAGCCATTAAGCAGGTTAAACTTGTTTTAGATCATACCAGAACAGTTGTAAATTAACAGCAATATCTAATTTCTTGTTCCATAGAATGAATGCTATGAGAAATATATCACTGGACGAGGCTTGGTGGAGCCACCCCAAGACTGGACATGGCAAGATGGCAGTGCTGCAAACCCATTGCCTGTACATTCAGTGTAAGAACATCCGTTTGTCCACTGAGAGCCCCTGGCTATTAAAACAAACTGTCATAATTTTATGTTAAATCATAGTTGCCAATCAGAAGAAGTACTCTTTCTGATTTTCACTGACTGCATTTTGTATAGTAAGCTCACTTTTCAGAACAGCCTCAGCACTGTCTACATTCTCTGACCTTTTTGCCTCACTTCTTTTATATAACCTTTTCTGCTGATAAATGCGAACAGCTATGGCAGTGATGCAAAGCAAGATAAAAATCACAACAGCTATCAGACCTAGGGAGAGAAAAGAAATATAAAGTCAGAATTTCTGTCCAAGTAGAAACTGTGCTGACTTCATTGCTTAATAAGTCATCGTAACATTATTTTCCACTTAAGCATCTACTACATACAAATTGGAAATATAAAAACTTCAGATATTCTGGTTCAAGCAGTATCATTGTATGTTGAGTTTATTTCTGAGTTCTATCAGCCTTGTGGGGTTCACCTACGTTTATTCTAAATGCATATTATATCGGATTTACTTAGTGCGTTTATATTTTACACAAGGTATTAACTATATGTCTCTAGGACTATGTGGCCACTTCATATTAGTTTTAATTATTTTGAAAGTATAGAGTAGTAGCAACATCATAAAATGATTAACATGTTTTGTGATTAAATATGTAAACATTTTAATGAAATTGTTATTCAATTATTTGTTATACTGTTGAACAGCAGAAATGGGTTATGTAAATAAATCATTTGAACCAATAAAACATAGATATATAGATATGCTTAAATTATTTCTATATGAGGAATGTTGTTTCAACACTTCTAGTTGTAAATACAAATTCTAAGTATTGCAATTCTTAACTATGCCAATGGTTACCAACGCTGGCATTATATTAGGTCAGTAGTCCTCAAAGTGGGATCTGTAGACCTGTGGTGGTCCCTGGGACACTTTGAGAGGACATGGGGGCTCAAAACTATTTTCATAATAATTCTAAGATGTCTTTTTCACTGTGTTGACATTTCCATTTCCATTTTAATATGGAACCAAATTTGGTATAAAACAAGGTTAGGTAAAATTCCTGGCACTTAGCACAAATTAAGGCAAGGACACAAAACAATAATAGTAATCACTGAATTCATGAAGTAGAAAACATTTCACTGCCAGGCAATTGTAGGAAAAGGCATAAAAACCCAAATTTATTTAAGAATATCCTTAATGAAGCTGTAAAAACTATTCATTTAATTAAATCTGACCCTTGACTGCAAGACTTTCTAACATTTTGTGTGTTAATATGGGAAATACAAATAAAGTACTTCTGGTTCACTCTGAAGTATGATCATTGCCTCCAGGAAAAGCACTTACGTGAACCTTTGAGTTGTGAACTGAATTAGTTGCTTTTCGCTTCATGTAACACCATTTTTATTTGAAAGAATGACTAACAGACAAACTATGGTTGTTCAGACTTGGGTATTTGGTGGATATTTTCTCTAAAATGAATGAAGTAAATGTGTCACTTCAAGAAAAACCATTATACAGCATATGTTGTGAATGATAAAATTCAAGCTTTCAAATGAAAAATTGAACTTGGAAAACAATTTTCTGCCACCAAGAGTGTGAGAGTTGCCTAATACTTAAAGAATTTTCTGATAAGATCAGTGGAGGTACAATCTAATGTCCTTTTCTTAGACAAAAATAGGTACTACGAAAATAGCAATGTGAATCAAATCTCATATGGTAAAACTAAGACTCTATTCTAAAGTAGATGCATACAACTGTAACAGAGTGCACGGAAGTCAAAGATTTGAAGGTTTTTATCAATCACAATAGATTCCTGTGCATATAAACTGCTAGGCCAATTCACCCTGGTCAATTATAGCATGTCCAATAGCCAAGCCAATTTTTTGCTAGGTCAGTCTTACCTGAGAAAGGTAGCAATTCTTTGCTGCTTAATATAAATGTGGTAACCAAATTCTGTACATGAAATCTGAAGAATTCATTACTTAATACGATTGCTTTTGTTATTAGTCACATTAATTAATGAATAACTTAAATCAGAATATTTGTTGTTACATATTTTGCTTCTCATTTTAGAAAAAAATAATCAGTTGAATTGCTATAAATATTTCTACAGGCTAGTTACAGGCCTCTGACTTGAAGAGAAAGATTCTGAACAATTTCAACGTGAAAAATTTCAAAATATGATATAGACAGCAAACAACTGCAATTATAAAATGAATGTTACATTGGCCTAGACAGAATATCCAGACAGTCAAAATCAGGGACGGCCTCTGGAACTTGTTTGTTCCATGTATGTAATTTAGCACTTAATTTGGGGAAAGTGCTGTGTCAGGATTTGTTGTGCTCAAGAAAAACTTTGATCACACCTGTTATACCAGAAATATAAAAATAAAAAATAAACTAGTTATTATGAATAAAATGTGGCCAGCCTCTATGATGCTGCATCTAAAGCACTGTGTGAATCTGTTTTTATGAAGATGTATATATAGCTTTCTCTCTGGCTAAATCTGTCTGTATCTGGGTAGCCTGGCCAGAAACCCTCTACCACATCTGGACCACCACCTTTAAATGTATTATTAAATCAATTATCCCATCTTATACCATTCATTTTGTAAGTAAAAAAAAATCATCTAAGATGTAGAACACAAGGGGATTAGCCAATTTGGAAAATCCTTGGATGGATTAATTATTATTATATAGTGGGTGCAATTTATGAGTAACTAGACAATGAATAAAGGATTCTACCACAATTCTGCCAGATTGTGTAACACACTGGAGGACTATACACTATGATTTGGCAGATAAATTGTGTGTGGCCCAGACAAGGCCTTCAGAGGTTACATGGCCATTACCAGATGCTCTGCTTCTGAAGTTCAATCTCTGCAATGACCAAAACCAGACATCATTAGTTTCAGGGACCCTGGCAAGCCCCTGAACTACAAACCTTCCATATTGTTTCTGTCCTGAAAATTTGAGCTAAGTGAGGATTTCACAGATGAACTGTAACTTGTTTCTATTCTAGAATAATATTAGAATGACTTATCAATGCACCTCTTGTTTAATTCTGTAAATCTTGCCAATGATGTTTCAGCAAAATAACAATAGTCTAAAGATTAAACAATTTGTTCTAGCATTGGCTTGATGACTATACACTGCTCTATATTTCCATCTGTCTCTGTGTCTCTATTACCTGAATCTATCCTGGTTGAAGGTCTGGAAAAAGCAATATTACAAGACTGACACAACTTGCTTGACCAGGAATTCTAGCTTAAACTCTTGGACACATTGTAAATACTACAGCTTTAAGTGAGTTTTTACTGTATAATGTATTTCTTTTAGACATACAATTATTAACTACTCTTCAAATAGAGTTTTTTTGTTTGTTTTGGGTTTTTTGTTTTGCATGTTTGGTGATTAAATGGGAATTCTATATTTTATATCTTTAATTTGCACATCATTAATTTGAGAAACAGAAAAGCAACTGAAATAGCATGGGGGAGTTAATATCCACACAAAGATTTGACTGGTATTATTTGCTGTCCAAATAAAATCCTAACTACTTGAAAGCAATATATGTCTAGATGAATATAAAAAATACACCCAAATGAATCAGGTATAAAGCCACATAAATTGCCCAAGTATATGAATAATCATATTACTGGCACAAAAACTTTAAAAGTATATCTCCCTGGCAATGCAACAGAATAACTGTTTACTTTCTATATCCATATCATATTCAGAGTGTAAAGAAAGGTGAACCACTGAACATTTCAATAATCTGATTAATAACATTCTTAAGAGCATTAATCAAGAGAAAAAAGGCTTGTTTTTTTGAGTTCCTTTTGAAAAAAAAAATCAGAGAATATGCTGTCATATTTCCAGGGAGATATGCTTTAAAAGTTTTTAATTCTGCAATTTAAAGTTATTACTAATCACTTTTAGTTCAATAATCTAATATTTGATAAAAACACAAATGAAAGTGTAATATTTAGTTGATAGGAGTATCTTTAAATAGTTTACTATGCAAATATCCCCCTTTATTAAGCCTTAAGGCAATACAAAATATATGCTTCTAGTGTTAATCTCAGGTTTTTTCTACTTTTTGCATGGACCTTTCCAGAAGCAGTGATCTGTCCAAGAAGTGAAGAAAAATGAAATTTACTCAAATATATTCACAATTCTCTAGTGATTACATGAGGCTATTTTTAAGCTTTATAATACTCATTACTACACAAGTTACCAATTAATCTTTGAGTGCCATGCTTCAGTGAAATTGTCAATTATTTATACCAAAAATCTCCAAGGAAGCAGATAATTCAGAAAGATTCTAAAGACAATCCAGTACAAATAGTAAATCACCCCATTGTCTTCAGGATTCAGTGCTTGGCACTTGGAGTATGTGCAGATTCTTCACAGTTTCTACAACGCTAAATATTCACCATCATTATTAATAAGAAGAAGAACCAAAGAAGAGCTCATTCATGCTTCTTATTACCTCCAATTACGGCAGAGTCACTTTTGATTGCATTAGCAAGGGGCTCTTTGTCATCTATTGTTCCAGAATGATCTGCAGTTAAAGCACGACAAAGGGGGAAGGTGATATGGGCCAGCAAAAGAAGAACTTTTGGAAAAAATCATAAATGTTTTAAACCAGAGAGAATTATGGAGGTGAATGTGGGATCTCTGTTATTTTCAATTTAAGCAATGTCAATGGCATTGACCCCCATAAATAAGAAGTTGAGCATCTAGAAAAGAAAAGGGAAAGAGAACTAAAAACTAAACAAACAAAACCAACTTTCAGAAGCCATCTTGGGAAGGTAGCCTGAAAGCAACATGAAAAGTTTTCTAAATTTCATGGACAAGCTGGGTTTGTGACTGAGTAGAGGAAGAACCCTAAGTCACCTGCAAACAAGTGTGTCCTTTCCCTTGATGTGGCATCAGTGCCAGGCTGGGCCACACAGCTGGACTCGGTCACGTGTCCTGTAACAGTGACAGGGTCTGGGTGGCTGGGATGCAGAGCTGCCTTCAGAGGGGCCACGTGGCTGAGCTGCACTGCAGAGAGGCAGCCTGTGAAGCCCTGTGCACCTGCCAGTGCAGTCTCCTGGTCCACATCACTGTGTTCTGGAAAATCAAAGAAACACCGAAATATTAATAGTGAAAAGTGAAAATGGCAATGACACAGAAATTGAGGATTCTGAGTTTGTTAATGCAATAGCAATAAATATAAAGTTACCAAATTCCTTTTTAATTTTGTCTTTACTAAAAAGATAAAAATCCATTAGTCTTTCCACAACTATTGGTAAGATTTCCAATGTTAATGAAGTCAAGTTTTGAAGCATAGATTATGAAAAATGATAGGGTAAGCTCTCGGAAACAGAGCAGAAGAAAGGGTCAGGTTAAGAAGTGATGAGAGTATCATGATATTTTTAATTTAAATATAGATTATTGCAATGTGTTTACAATAGGGCTTGTAGTCAATATCAAGAGGTACGTCCAGAATTTGAAAACAAGTTCAGTACAGCTTTCAAGACTTATGCCATGAAAGTAACAGAAACTAGAGAGAAAATTGAGCCTCTGGACTTCTGTTGTCAGATGCCCAACTTGACAATTTGTTCTGGCTGAAAGCTTTCTGATACTTTATGACCTCACCCAAACATACCAGGAGGATGATACTATCATGCAGTGGAGGTCATACCTCGAAGTTATTAGGGTGTCTCCCTAATTACTCATGCACAGCAATAAAACCCTTCATACCCCTATGCCTTTTCTTCCTGTTTCAATGACAGCCTGTCACTGGGACAGAAATATCTGTGCCCTCTAAAGACAGATAATTTCTTCTTCCTAGTAATAAAAATTTAGTTAGTATGAGACTCTTGTGGAACAGAGACTGGTTTTAATGCTAGGATATTAATTATAATTTCACATTAGAAATATATTAAACATACCCCTTGCTTGGTAAGCATGAAATCTAAACAAGGGAAATTTATTGTAGAGTGAAGGCTCAAATATCATCAAAATACAATGCATCCATCCACCCAGTGTGATAAAAAAAAAAAATAGCACAACTATTGATATGGTTTGGCTCTGTGTCCTCATTCAAATCTCATCTTGAATTGTCAGCCCCATAATCCCCACGTGTCAAGGGAGGGACCCGGTGGGAGGTGATTGGATCATGGGGGCAGTTTCCCCCATGCTGTTATTGTGGTAGTGAGTGAGTTATCATGAGAGCTGATACTTTTATAGGTGTTTGGAAGTTCATCTGTTGTTCTCTCTCCTGATGCCATGTGAAGAAGGTTTTTGCTTCCCCTTCCCCTTCCCCTTTGCTTTCTGCCAATTATAAGTTTCCTGAGGCCTCCCAGCCATGCGGAACTGTGTTGATTAAACCTCTTTCCTTTATAAACTACCCAGTCTCAGGAAGCTCTTTATAGCAGTGTGAGAATGGACTAGTATAACTATCCTCCCCTGCACTGTATATAGGTAGGGAAAGACAAAATGTGCACTTTAGTCTTTCTTTTGAAAATATGAAAATATGTGAGTGTATATTCAGGGCAACTTGAATCTACGTTCCCAGGAAAGTTAAGTTAAATTAAAAGTAAAAACAATGCAATAGATATTAAGCATATATAAGTGTATATTATGTGCTAGCCAGTGTTCTAAAAGATTTGCATGCTACTGATAAAACTTTACAGTAGACACTGGAGTATATTATCCAAGTCACACATGAAACAGTTAAGTTCAGAATTTTAACTATTCACATGAGGTTACACAGTTGTTGGCATTACTGGACCTCTGGCCTACTGTATTCCAAATTATGAGCTTCTTTTGAGATATTGGTTGAGATACTCTTTCTTTTAGTCTGCTTTCAGTCTCTGTAGTGGCTTTTATTTATTTATTTTTAAAATCATTTTTGCTTGAGAGCTAGACTTTAAGTAACCCTAGGCATCTGAGCTCTAATTTTTTTTTTTTTTTTTTAACAGAGTCTTGCTCTGTTATCCAGGCTGGAGTGCAGTGGCACTATCTCAGCTCCCTGCAGCCTTTGCCTCCCAGGTTCAAGTGATTCTCCTGCCTCATCCCCCCGAGTAACTGGGATTACAGGCATGCACCACCATGCCTGGCTAAATTTTTTGTATTTTTAGTAGAGTTTTGCCACGTTGGCCAGGCTCGTCTTGAACTCCTGGCCTCAAGTGATCCACCTGCTTCGGCCTCCCAAAGTTGCTGACATTACAGGCATGAGCCACTGCACCTGGCTGATTATATCTAAGTTTTTAAAGAATTTTGGGGGGCTCCATTTTCATTCATGTTTTCTATGTAATAATAAAAATCCTGATTGAATGTTTAGTATTATGAATATCATCCTCTATAAAAAGAAAATGGAAAATTAGAGAGATTATATCACTTTCCTGTTGTGAGGGATCTGGTATTGAGCCACGTTCTTACCCACCTTGCTCTTCTTCAGACCCAAAGATAGCACCAAGGGAGCCTCACTCTGCTGCTTACATACGAGGCTGTGAGCTCCTCCAACATCAAGATAACTGCCAACATCCAGCATAATGTCATTACATAGGAGGCAGTTCATCAATGTGTATGGAATCAAAGAAATCATTTAGTCCACCTTAGCAATCATTCATTTGAATATATGTAGATTTAAACATATATATATGAAAAAGACTGCATTCTTGATTTGGAATAACATTTCCATAGGCCTTTAAAAAATCTTCCCTTTTCAGCCCCTCCCCGCCAGACAAGATTGACTTCTCTGGTAATAATCTGATATGAGATATATTTTAAGGCCTCACACTTACAAATTGAAAACATTTTACCAATTTCAAAATTATTGTACAAAAACCATTAACTGCTAAAACTCAAAATGGACACATGGTCAGTTGATATTTATCCTTTTATGAGCTAAAGAAACAAAACAAATATCCTGAGGTTTGAGTATTTTACATGTTATCAGGGGAAGGGAGAGAGACAATAAACATAGAAACAAACAATATCATGACTGATATTGCCATGAAGAAAACAAATTAGACAATGTGATGGCTGTAACTGGAAAAGAAAATTATCCTGATGGATTAGGTTATATTTATGTATTTATTTTAAGGGTGACATTTTTTTGCAGCCCTACTCCCTTAATACACTATGGATATTATTCCAGCATCTTCTGGCTGTATTACTTCTTTTTCAATATTTGTAAGATACCCTGTGATTTTTGAATTTTCATCAGATTGTCCCTAAGTGTGTATCTTATCTCAGCATTCTGCATAGAACATGATAAGCCCTTTCAATCTCAGACACAAAGTTTTTATTTAGCTTGGAAAATTTCATATATTGTGCACACGATTAGTGTTTCACCTTCATCCTTTTTATTCTCTTAGAATGCCAATTTTTCACATTAGGTCTCCTCTATATGTTCTCTAAATTCATTTTATTTCCCTCCTGATTTCTATTATTTAGGACTTATATCTCTGTGGGTCAAATACTTCATTCACTTGATCTTCCAGATGCAAAATCAAGTAGAAAAAAGATCATTTTTCCCTTTAAATTCTTTGTTTGGGAAAAAAAAATCATATTTTGTAGATCCTCAAGGTCTTTTTCTTGCTTTACGAGAATCTCCTTAAAGTACTCTTACTGAGCCTCACTCATGTTGTTGTCTGTCTCCTTGAATAGCTTTATTTTGATAGAAAATCATCTTGGTTTAATTTTTTTCTCCTTTTATTGGTGTTGAATGGTTTTAAGTCTGGAGTTGGTTTGTTAGTTTAATTTTTAATCTGCTTGCTGGTACCCAGCCACTGACCACCTTAGGTGGCTCACACCCAGGGCACGTAGACAGTGTGGTGGTCTGGGTGGACCAGGAGCAGAGCTGTAGGCCACGGCCCTGAGAGGAAACCTCTCCTCACCCAACCTTGGGACAGAGAGGGCATGGCCCTAATTTCAAGTCATCTCAGCATCTTGAGAAACAGAGATAATGGGCACATTAATATTTTCTAATGCTTTTCTTTCCCCATGGGGTCCAGGGACCTCTGTAAGGCAAGCAATCCCCAAGATCCAGAAATTCAAATTCTCCCCCCGCCCCCGCCGAGATTCTTCTAGGCCGGCCCCTGGACTTCCTTCCAACTGAGAAGGTACAAAGCCCCACAAGAACCTCCTCACTGGTTCCCTCCAGGATCCCCCTGCCTGTCCGCCTGGACCAGCAACTCATTTCAGAAGCATCAATGGAGTAGAATTTGAATCGGAAGTGGAGGAAAACTATAAGCAACTCAGCAGCCATCCTCCCAGAATTGAGTCCAAACAAAATTAACAGCTATATTAAGTTGCTCATAAGCAGAGCTGGCCTTAGAAATACATAGCATCAGATATCTGCTTTGACAATTGTGCTAATAAGCCAATGGACAAAAATATAAGTTTTTCTTGTTATCTGACTCCCAAAAAGCCAACACAGTGTAATATGTTAGAACAGGGTAGGTGGAGGGAGAAACTGATGACAATGTCTCCTGCTTCACAGAAATCTGGACCAAACAATCATGTTTTAGGTGTTTCTTGTCATAACAATCCTTAACTGACTCAGACTTCTGGGTATTTGGGCCTGTTAAAGAGTAACCCTCTAGTGTATTTTCCAATAAAGGGAGTGACTTCTGCTTGTAAAAAGAAGAAATCTTTTAACAAAAGGCCTGCAAGAAAAATGGAGTACTGAGAAATTAGAATTTGGTGAAGTGCCCTTTTATGACAGAGAAATGACTGTTTTTTGGAAGATGTGACAATACATGTAACAACAATTACAAGGAGTGGTTTATGAAATTTTCTGTGGCGTAAACAAAAAAATTAAAACTCAGAGAACGAAGTACTTTATAGGTCCTACCTATGAGAAGGAGTCATTTAAAAAGAAAGATCTCAATGTCTGGAATCCATAAAGAAGACTTGCCAAAAAAAAAAAAAAAAATGGTGCAACAAATCAAGAGAGCCAGAGCTAGAACTGAATGGTGCACTTTTACTACTTTATGCAATTCCACCAGGGACTCAACACAAAAAGAGTTAGTGGGAAAGTAAAATGGCAAAGCAGACAAAAAATACTATGCGGATAAAGAGGCAGTTTATCATAAAAGGTATTTGTTTGCCAACCAAACCTACTGTACTGAGTTATAAACTTGAAAGCCTGATTAATGCACAAGTTATATACAGGCAGCTACCTTAACAGTGACAGGTATTTCTCTTTTGCTTTCAGCATAACCTGTCTCATCTTACGTGTCATGTTACAAGATGTCTGCAAAAATCACAGCGTACTTACAGGTAAGCTAATTAAACTTTCTTTTGTACCCCTTTGGCTTTGAAGCTTCTTTTACTTAAAATATCCTTGAGATGGAAGATTGCCTCTAAAGCTCTTCTGGGGAGACTGAGTAGACATCCTCTTCTCTCAGACCACACATTTTATTTACATCTGACCTAAACTGCCACTGCAGAAACCTGAGTGTGCTTCCTGAGCTCTGCAGACTCAAAAGAGATAAATGATCCCTATGGGTCATCGCCTCTAAATATATCCAAGCTACTACTCAGAACGAGTGAAAATAATCTCCAGGCTTATAGAAAACTCCTATAACATAAAAATGAACAGAACTCAGAACTTAATTTTACAATGAGTTTTGGAGATAAAAAGCAAATGTAGCACACCCTATTAATGATCGATGAATGTCAACCAAGTTAATTTGATGCAACCTGGTTTTTACCACTACCATCATGAATTATCAACACATTACTGTTAGTGTTCTTGTGCCATTATGTATTTGACACAAAAAATAACAAATAGTAATTATAAATTTCATTCAACTTTCGAGTAGTGATTTTTTTTCAGTCATTTTTACAGTGTGTTAAATTATATCATTATTCAAAATGTGGGCATATTTTCCCATGAGAGGTTTTATACAACTTTAATAAGATTATGTAAATATCTTAATTGAGATCTTTTTTTCCCCCATGTGGTGGAATTGTGATCCAGTAATGGCTTAATGAATTGGCAAAACAACTTTATATCTGTATATTTCCTTTAATTAATTACATCCCAGAGAGATTTCTTTTTATATAATTTTCTAGTAAATATTTATCTTGAGGAAGCTGATTGACAAATCATTCACTTTGGCATTGGAACTTATGTACATTGTGAACAAAGTACTTAAAGACATGACATCAGACTATCTACCTTTTCACAGGGAAGACCGGAAAGAAACGAAATGCTTTTTTTCCATCCTCTAGTACTAATTTCTACAAATGAGCATGAACTATAGCGACAATTTTCACTCCAATCAACATTAGCAAGCATTACAAGCAGATATCAAGCAAAAGGGATAATTTTTATGTAATAATATTAAATTGTACTATGATGGCGTGAGAATCATCTCTAACACCCCATTACATTTAACAGACAATGCTGGTAGAATTCAATTATCTCTGCTCTGATTCTGATTAGTCCTTTGGAATATCATCAGACTCAGTGGTCCCCAACCTTTTTGGCACCAGGGACCAGTTTCAAGGCAGAGAGCTTTCCCACAGATGGGAGTGGGGGGGATGGTTTCGGAACGATTCAAGTGCATTACATTTATTGTGCACTTTCTTTCTATTATGCGCTGTAATATATAATGGAGTAATTATACGATTGGCCACAATGTAGAATCAGTGGGAGTCCTGAGTTTCTCTTCCCGCAACTAGATGGTCCCATCTGGGGGTGATGGGAGATGGTGACAGGTCGTCGGGCATTAGATTCTCATAATGAGCACACAATCTAGATCCCTCAAATGTGCGGTTCACAATAGGGTTCTCACTCCTATGAGAATCTAATGCTGTGGCTGATCCGACAGGAGGCAGAGCCCAGGTGGTCATGCAAGCCATGGGGAGTGGCTGTAAATACAGATGAAGCTTTGCTTGCTTGACTGCCCGCCACTCACCTACTGCTGTGCAGCGCAGTACTGATCCGTGGCCTGCGGTTTAGGAACCCCTGATCATCTGATCTTCTAGCATCTCCTTGTTGTGGCTGCACAGTGCCCTCTCTCCACTTCACAGCTTCCTTGTTCACACCCCAGCCAATCCCTTCCTTTCTCTTCCTTACATGGATGTCTATTCTTTAATAAACTCACTCACATATTAGCATCAGTGCCTAATTGGGGCTTTATTTTTTACTTATCCCTGGTGTGGGCATTTTTTGTTTGTTTGTTTGTTTTTGAGATGGAGTCTTGCTCTGTCACCAGGATGGAGTGCAATGGTGCGATCTCAGCTCACTGCAACCTCCGCCTCTCCTGTTCAAGCGATTCCCCCTGCCTCAGCCTCCTGAGTAGTTGGAACTATGGGCACATGCTACCACGCCCAGCTAATGTTTGTATTTTAGTAAAGATGGGGTTTCACCACTTTGGCCAGGATGATCTCAACCTCCTGACCTCGTGATCCACCCGCCTTGGCCTCCCAAAGTGCTGGGATTACAGTGCTGGGATTACTGATGTGAGCACCTTTTAAGCCATGTTAGTAATTAAATAAACAAACAATCCCTTTCTCCTTTTTATTTTTGAAATTCTTGTTTTATCATTGTATGAAGGTTTCTAGATTTGAGGCACCTGAAAATATATAATTTTGGATTGGTGACTCTTGCTTTTATCATTTGGTATTTTTTTTAAGTGTAAGTAGAGTTCTAAGTGTTATTATGCTTGGCTGCGAAATAAAAAGCTTTACCTGTGACATCATTGTCAGAGGAATACACTTGCCCACCCCACGGGACCACATGCTCATGACTATATGTGCTTCTGACAAAAATCTCAACTTCCAAGTTATCATTTGTTCTACTATTAAAATCAGGTAATGTGTTTCTTTCAATATCATGAATGTTCTTTGGATTTGGAACATGACATCTCTGATCTATTTTCATGTATTATGATTACGAGAATAAGTTTCTAGATATGGCCAGCTTAATATAATATAACGAACCCTCTAGAATCAACTAAAGCCTTCACAAGAAGAAAGTCATGCTATGCACTGAAGACAGTCTAAGACATTTTAATTATTAAAAATTTTAAAAAACAATGGACCTGATTCATTTTTTAAAAGATTGTAAGATAGATTTTGTTTTTACTTTTCTTGCTCTAACTTGCACTTTCCTTTTAAAACATGCTTTTAAAATAACCAATCCATTATTTTGAAAGTCATTTCATGATATATTTATAAAATCACAGTTCCCTTAATTTACCTAGGTCACCTTTTGCCTCACCTCTGAGCACTGAAGCGAGTTTTACATAGAGAATTCCTGACACACTGGAGATTTCTCTTAAAGCTCTTCAGAGGAGATTGAGTAGACTTACTTTTCCTACACACTTTATTTACATCTGGCTTAAATCTCCACTGCAGTAATTTGAGAGTACATCTTGGCTCTGCAGCCCCAAAAAAGACAAATGACTATTATGGACCATCATATCTAATATATAAAAGCTATATGCTGAGAAAGAGTGAAAACAATCTCTCAGTTTTTACATAAATAAATCATAAAACTAATCTAACATATAAAAGTCGCTAGGAATAGAACTCAAGAGCTTAATTTTACAGCAAAATTTAATATAAAAAACAAATGCAATAGTCTGTTGATTATGGGAGGATCTGAACTGAGCTGTTTAACTAAAACCTTGATCTTCCCACCGTAGCTCTAAACCATCAATATATTATTATTTCCAAAGTTATTAAGTACTTCTATATTTTAATTGTAACAAGCAGTTAGAAATGGTTACCATGTCATCATAGTAGTTTGATATTGTTTCGTAAAATTCACCCACCTTTCTTAGTATCTGCTAGCAACGTTTTTTTAACAGTGTCAGCAATTCAAAATTACCCTTAGAATCCTTTCTACATTTAAGAAACGAGTACTAGAAAAAGTCAAGAGAGGGAAAGTATTTCCTTTAAATCTCTTTTTCCATTTGAAAAAGCATGCGATAGTTATACACTTAAGTCTTTTGTTGTAACTGTAGGCAAATTACAACTACAAAAAAATTTGGCAATGTTTATATGCTACTCCCTTAGAAGAAATATGCAGAAAGTATAAAAATAGAAGAATTTTAATACATTTTAATTTGGAGGGTAATTTGGGACTACTTTATCTAAAGCAATATTGGGGCACATTATACTCATGTCAATCAATACAAAGGCATATTTTGCTTTCATGATTATCGAAATCCCCACTGCCATAAGCTCTGTAAGGGCAGATGTAATGTCCACCTTGTTGAGTGGGATTCTCTCTTTACATGGTAGGTGACCACAAGGTATGTATTTAATATGTGAATCAAGGAGTCACCTGGGTTTACAAAAATGCAAAACATATTTGATAAGTGTAGAAACATGAGAATGCGCCTCAAAGACCACCGACTACAGGGAGATTGATTGACCAAGGGTCCCAACTGCTGGGCTCTGAAATCCATCCTCATGCTTGTACCAAGGCCATGTTTTCCATGGACTGCCCCCAAGCAATGGCAGGTCACAGCAGGCATTCCAAGGCAGGCTCACCCCTGGCAAACAAGGGACTCCTCTGGAGGATGACTTTAACTCAATGGCTCCCTAAACATTTTGTTAAATCTTTCTTAGACTGCACATTGGTCTGAGACACTTCTGTGCTTCCGTCTAATTTTCCCTCTCTCTCTCCATCCCTGTAGACAGAGTGTCATGGACATCTAACGGTCCTGTATGCCTTAGCCAGCTCACCCCCATTTTCTCTTACATGATTGTTCCCTTGATAAAGTCCTCACATGCTTAATCCTGTCTTCACAGCTGTTGTTTGGAGGACCTGGACTAACACAATAAGTGACTTCAAGACAGCACAATTCTCTGAAATATTAATAACTCTTGATCTATTTCACTATAAATACACTGCATGAAAATATAAGGATGTACTATGTAACATTTTGCCATAAATTCATAAATTTGCCATAAATTTGACCATAAGTTACCAGTTGAATTACCTTTGAATTACAAATGATTAGTCCCTAAAGTTACCTTTGAATTACAAATGATTAGTCCCTAATCAAGATCCATACCTTAGGCATATGCCAAATCAATTGTCACTTACACTTTTAGGAGAGTGAGTTGACTGAGCCCACAAAGCTCAATGCTCAATCTGGACTTTTACTTTTCAGCATATATGATAAGGATATTTGAATAATATGCAACTCGTGAGTAAAAACCTTAACATCTTTAATTCTATAGGAATCTCCCTTATTCAATTAGAAAAAGAGAAATGACTATATATGTACTGAAAGTTATTCTACTGTTTGGTTGATACAATCCTCCTTACAGGATGAAAATCAGCTTCCCAATTGTTTTATAATATATTGAATATATTTCTACTCACAGTGGTATAATATCTTGCATAGAAAACCTATTTAGTATTTCTTCTTGACATCTGTGAATGGAGTATCAGCTTATGATTCCACTCATTAATGGCATCTACTGTACTAATGTAGAGTTTGGGGGATGAGGACTCTTCCAAATCACAGTTGCACGTATTTTTAATTCTGTGAATAATAATAGTTATGTGCAAAGGTAGGCTTAAGTGAGGACAGAACAAGGAACAGAGTCTTCTGTGAGCGTGATGTTCAGCAAAGAGGTTTTCAGACAGACTGCCTCATTACAGAGGTTGGGGTTCCACCCTATGATCCCTACATCTATGGCTCATCCTGGGTCTATTTGGGGCTCTCATTCCTTCCCCAGCCACCTGCATGCTTACCTCCCCCAAAGCTGACAGCCATCTGTAGGGAAGTAGATCGATCCCACAGTTAAAACAGTTGAGGCTTTGTTTTTGTTGCTGCTTGTTTGTTTAGATTTTTACAATTCTCTTTGGCTTCCTATGCTATGCCATAGCTATAAATGGAATAAGACCCTCTAACATTGTTAAAAAAATAATATTCAGAAATATCTTAGTTACATATCCAAAGGTAAATAGGCAGAGCTAAAGAGTTACAGACCCAGAGCTGAACAGTCTCCTAGACACTAATGTTCTTACCTCCACAGTGGCCTGAAATAGCTATAAATATTTTCCAATACTAAAAACGAAATAACTAAGTATATTCTCTTTTAACAAAGGGAGAGCCTAGCCATGTTTTTCTATGTATCTGAAGTTTAGTTTAAAGCTAATCCTCATGTGCACAGATTTAAGAGTGCACGTTGTCTTATCTGTTAATTATACATCAGGGGACAAGACTTGAATCAATTTTAAAGCTACAGAATAAAGTGGAATCATCATTTCATGCTAAATATATTATTGGCTATACACATAGTCTTAGAGCAAATGATACACATGTCAGCCTTAAATAGTTGGATTTATAGAATAACACTGTGGGCCTCCCATGGAATTGTTCAGTCAAGCTTCCAAACATCTAAGAAGTACTTTGCACATATTTTTTGTGTCCACTATAGACAGTGGAAGAACATTGCAATTCATGGTATTTCCCCTGTTTGTTTAGAGAGTAAGAACACATAATCTTGGTGCTCATCATAGTACTTGAAACCCTATAAACATTTATTCACTGAACTATTAACCTTCTGAAGGGCCAATATTTTGATCATTCACCTACGGGTTTAATCAAACATTCTCAAGATTCTGAGATTAGGTACAGGCAACATAAGGAATGATTAATTGAGGTACAAATAACTGTAAAGGTCAAAAAATAAAATTCCATTTACTATCGTGGACAAAATATTTCAGATTAGTGTCAAATACCAGAGTAGGAATAAAAATTACGCTACAAGAACTACCCTCCCCCCATAAGGTGAAATTCCAATACTCTTAATTATTTATGTATAAACAAAAATGAAATATCTATTAAAATTTACTTTTCAATTTAATCCTTGTTGGCAAGTGTAAAATAATGCAAACATATTCTGATGTTAAAATGGCAACAGTGCATTTCTACTCCAGTGCTGTAATTAAAGGTAATTGATGGAAATAAATAAGAATTATAAGGCATTTATATTGCATCTGAGCAAGCGTGGCTGCCAAGGGCAACATTGCAACAAGGCAAATAGAATCCAAGTCATAACCTGAAGCATACTAACTAGAAGAAAAGTAATTGCATTCTTCTTCCATTTTTAAATCTAATCTTAGTTTTATCATTAGAGGAAAGTTTGTATATTTGGCACCTAATTAATACAACTTTGCTATTTTTATTTTTAATTATTTAATATTTTTGAAATGTGAGCATACCGTATTTCATTATCCTTTATTGAGACAGAACTGAGACCAGGGTGACCTTAACATCAAAGGAAGACGCTTGCTCATCACGCAGGATGCCCCTACTCATGCCTGCATAAGCCTCTACCTTGATTACCACTCACTGCATAATCAAAATAGGCAAGGGATTTCCTTTGCCATGATGAAGTTTGTGTGTGTGTGTGTGAGATATGACTTTTCTGATCCATGTTTATGTATCATGGTTAGCATGGTTAGGGGAAAGGTTGTTTCTTTCACTTACCTAAAATCCTGCCCAATACCAGAGATTTGACTGCACTGAATTCTGTGCCTGATGACAGGTGAACTTGTCTCCTTGTATTATCGTCAATCTACAAAATTATTACACGAGATAAAAACATCCAAATGGATGACGTTTAGTTGAGAAGACAGGAAGCAAAGGAGGACAAGAGAAAAAGATAAATTAAGCAGTTGTTAGCATGGCCCCAAACATTTAGAAAAAAACAAAATTTAAAAACGTAGCCACTTAGAAAGGATTTTCTACATTATTTCTACACTACCTTCAGATGCCAGTGCATCTACCCTACCTCCTAGCCCCTTGCATCATTTAATTTTTCTCCACTGGATAAGGAATCCAAAATAGATGAAGCCAACAAAAAGATACAAAAGGTTATTTTTCCCCTTAACACTTTTACTTGGTGTTTTTATTTGAGGTAGGCAGCTAAGAAATTTTCTTCTAGGTAGGGTACCAAAAAATTATTAGTGCTTTTCTTCAAAAACTGGCTCCATGAATAATTCCACCTTCTTTGCTGTGACTCACATCATTAACAAAAATTCTGACGTTACAATCATTATTTTTGGATAGATTTCTTACTGCATTTATCTAAAGTAAACCGGTTTCATTAGCGTAACAATGGTCCTACCAGTAGCACACTATGACATCATTGTCCTTCTGAGCAGAAACAAGTTAGAAAATATTGGCATTTTAAGCATCTGACATTAATAATATAATGAACAACATTTAAGTATCTGACATTAATAATATAATATATAATGAATATAATGAACAACATCTTATTGCTTAAGAAAATCCTGACTACATTTGAGGTCTATTATCTACAGAAGAAGACCACTGAAAGTGTCTCTGCTTATTGTGTTCATTATCAAATTTCTGCTTGAGATCCTTCATGCTGGAGAGCCATTAAAATGATTGCTTCTGCTGAATTTACTACATTACCTCTATAAAGACCACTCCTTCTTCTCTGTTAATCACTACGTGGTGAAGTTGTCCATCAGCCATGTTTTTAAAATCAAAGTTAACAACATCAGGCTCTTGATATCTATTTAGCTTGTACCTGATCTGCAAACTTCCTAGAGTGGGGAAAAATTGTGACTTTTTTAGTAAAAATCATACTTTGAGAACGGCTTACTTAAAAATCAGAGTCATGTTTTGTTGCTATTTATTCATTTCGAGGGAAAAATAGGAACATAGCTTCTTATAATCCCCAAGAGTCAGTTTCCAAGTGAAATTGTAATACTGTATTTTCAAAATCAAGACCAAGTATGTTGCACGTAAGTACTCTCTTTCTTGTAAGTCTTTAATTTAACATCAAGATCTCAGATTAAGCATATGCAAATCTATGCACTAGCTTCTCACTTAAAAAATAATATTAAATATTTCTGAAATGCCAGGCTATTGTTTAATATTGCAATAATATTCTGTTTCTACAATATTTTAAAAATATATCTCATACTCTGGAAATACAACAATTAATGAAATTATGAAAGGCAAATGTAGTTTTACTAAAGATAAGAAATATGTCCAGTGGTCATGGTCATAGACTTTGAAATGAAATAATGGTAAGATTAATGATTTTAAGCCAAATTTACCATCAGAATTAGTACTACTCATTTAATTGCCTGCAGAGATGTCAATTAATTTATTTCACAGGATATCTTTCAATTTGATGAAGAAAATGCCATAATATATAAATCAGCTTCAAGCTCAAAAGGCACAGTATGAATAAATACACTTATCGAACAATCTGATTTTTATTTTGGTGTTCAATACCCTTGGGAAATATTTGAATTGGTTGAAATGATATAGTCGCATGTTTGTATGTTTGCTTTTCTTATCCAGAGAAGTTATTTCCAAACTTTTTACCTTTAATCCAGATATGGGAAAGAGAAAAATAGCAGTAAATGGTTTTCTGTAGGAAACACATTTCCTAATCTACATGCCCTTAACACTGCATGGATACATCATTTTTTTCCCATGATGATTTTTTTAACTAAAAGTACAACTAAAAGGTCATCTTGTGAACATATTCTTATCCATAATGCTGGTTTATTAACACTCCCTTAATGTTTCCTTGCTTTGATTTGCAGGAAATACTTACGTACAACAGGATACCTTATTTCAAAATGAACTACAAAACAAATATAGATATTCATATGGAATAGTCAAGGAGCTTCTAACAATAATACAGTAAGTGTTTTATATAAATAAAATCATACATTAAATATATAAAATTATCAAAATTATAAATAGATAAAGGCATCTTAATCATTTTAAATAATCCTTTTAGATTATACTTACAGGATAGTACTAAAACTGTGAATACAAAAAAACAGGCACACTCCATTTTTCTGTTTGTAGTTTGAGAAACCAGAACACAAGAATGATCCCTATTATTACAGAGCTGGTGTTCTAATTTAATTTTCTCTGTCTCATCTAAAAAGAACTCACCATTTTTGGCAATGATAACAGAAAGGTATTCTTTGTAAAAGGAGCTCACAAAAAGCAGCAAGCTTGGTGTTCGTGTTGTTCGGAAACTAAATTTGATCATTTCTCTGCTCAGCTTCATATCACCATGAAATGAAGCAGCGTGGGAGCTGGAGTTTTTACTTAAAAGATAATTTTCTTGAAAATTGTAGATCACGGATGAGCCAGATCCAAAATATGCAGAAATCTCTGAAACAACATATATATTTTTTTCTTAAAAATTTTAAGTACAAGAATCTTGCTTTAGTTACAATAATTAATGTTTTAGTTTCTTTAAATAATGAGTTGCATAGATAGAAGAACCAACACCAAACAAGAATCAAATAATAAAGTAAATTAATAGAGCTTTCATAATGATCTTTGAAATGGCTTTCTCTTAAAATCACATATAATTAATGCACTATTATAATTTTACAGTTCAAAGTTAAATGCTTTCTGAGTTCAAACACAAACCAGGCTTGTCTTCTATCTCCTTGATCATCTACTTGTTTATTTAAATTTTAACTCCCATCTATTACAGTGCAGATAGTACACACTAATCTTAAATGAAGCATATCTTAAAGGAAGTCTAGGGCATCCTATCTACAAAATAGGAAGGAAGGATGTTTGACTCTCTTCTTTCCCAGGATCGAGAGGCAGAAATTTTCCTTTAGGTCTAAACATTTTCTCATAGTTGTTGTGTACTATAAAAAGAAAGCCAGGTCTAGTATTAACATGAGAGAGGGAAATAGCATCAACAAATGGAACTAACCAACCTCTTTTAAATCATTTTACAAAAGTGTAATATTTTTCTTGTATGAGATTAATATCCCAAATTCTCTTATTTCTTCCCCCCTCTCTCTCTCACACACACACCAAATACATATGTATGAAAATGAAGAGGATGGCAGAAGAAATAACTCATTTTAAATCCCCGAATCTGCTTCTCTTCATTACTAAAAAAGGACTGGTTATTGAATACAAGTTGTAGATGACACTTATTGGATCACACAGTAATGTTTAGACTCCCTTGACATTTTAGGGTTTTTTATTGTTTCAATCTTTTATTATCTATAACCTACATTTTATATTCAATATAATATGTGCATGCAGAGTAACATTTATAGTTGCACTTAGCAAGATGAACTGGAAATTATTTATATCCAAAAAACGAAGACATGTTATTTTAAACAAATGGTCTTAATTATCACTTTAAACATGAAAAGTGTCCTAGAATGGTATCAACAGTGTATGATTATGATCACAAGTTGATTTGTAAATTATAGATTATTCCGGAGAAAAGCAGATGACTTGAAAAGTACATTTGGCAAACTTTTTATTAGCTCATCCTCATGCTTTCTTTGTAAGTCAGGAGTTGTTCTAATTTGGAGCCAAGTTTTGTTAGCCTCCTTTAGGAAAAGGTTCAATAGCCAAGACACACTTTAAAGTAATTGAATTTAAATTGGATGTCAGTCTTCTATGAGGAACTATGAAAGAATAAATGTTTATATATTCATAGAAGTCTGTCCAGAACACTTAATCCTACAACTGTTCTTTCCTTCTTCCACGACGTATATCAGAGAATGAGAGAAGCTGAAAACTATTCTGCTATTTTATTTCACCAGCAGATATTCAATATATCATACAATAAAATGTATGATTAATGTATAAGTGTGTCTATTTTTATAATGCATCAATATTTAATGGTATACTGTTTATATTTCTGGAAAAAATATGCCTAAAAAACTCAAACAAATAAAAATAAAAATAAATGCATCTGAAATATCCTTGCATTGTTGAGTATCTTCAACAAATATAATAGCAACAGTGCCAGGCATGGGGGCTCATGTCTGTAATCCCAGCACTTTGGGAGGCTCAGGCGGGCGGATCACTTGAGGTCAGGAATTTGAAACCAGCCTGGGCAACATGGTGAAACCCTCTCTCTACTAAAAATACAAAAATTAGCCAGGCATAGTTGTGGGCTCCTGTAATCCCAGCTACTCGGGAGGCTGAGGCAGAAGAATCGCTGGAACCTGGGAGGTGGAGGTTGCGGTGAGCTGAACTGGTGCCATTGCACTCCAGGCTGGGTGACAGAGTGACAGAGTGAGACTCTGTCTCAAAAAAAACAAAACAAAAGTAATGCTTTAAATGATTTTAAAATAAAGAACAACACCATGGGGCAGGGTGTTGACAACCATATTATTTAAGAGAATCAATGTTAGGTATAAAAAAGCAGACTGAGCAACTAACACTTTAAAATACATAAAAGAGACTATCAATGGATTTATCATCAACAAAGACTAGTTTGAGTCAAACATTTAAGTAATGAAATATGATGGGCTCCATTTTGAATATATGATGCTGTCTTATCACGAGGATCTTGTATCTATTCTTTACATTCAATAGATTCTTTGCCGAAGAAACTCAAATTGATTTTTTGTGTGTTTCAAATAGCTGGAAAGAAAAGAACTGGCAGACATTTAATTCACATTGAATAATTTTTCCTCTTACAGTCTTCCGTGCCACACTTACCATTTGAGCAGAATGGCCCTGTGTATGCAGAGAAAGTGCAGTCACAAAAGAACCCAATGGGTCTTTCTCTGCATTTCCCTCCATTGCGGCATAACTTCCCATAGCTGCTGCAATGTCCCCTACAACCTGGCTGCACTTCTGGAGTCACCTGGGCTCTTTCTTCCAAATCCAGGGTCATCCCATTCAACTGCAGAGACCGAATGCAGCCCAGAAAGCCTCTTTGTCTGGTGGCCGTTCCACCTAAAAGGGAAATACTGCAAATGCAAACATGTTCCTAGGTGTTTTATTCAGCATTTAAACACCAAACAAAACTGAGGCCTTACAGAGAACAGCAAAAAAAATGGATGAGCAAATATAATTTTGGAAACACAATTCATGGCCAAATATAGACTCCAAGAAAGACACAGCTTTAATTCAATTTATTTTAAAGTTGACTATGTTACATATTTTTTTCTAAAAAATATTTATTGATCTTTAAATTGAGGAATAAAATAAAGGTCATACACTACTCTCATTCAAAATAACAGTGACATGTATCGCTATTTTAATGTAGAAACTACTTTCTGGGAATTTTAATAAGTATATATTGCTGGGTAAGTGTGGTTTGTCCTTCATATTTAAACCTGATCGTAATTCTGGTAGAGTTTTAACTTTGTGAGAATTACGAAGGAATCCTTGATGGTGCATTGATATGGTCCTTTGGTTGTTATCCATTCATTGAAAAAATGGTAACTGAATGTCAGATTATTTGTTTTTGTCTGACATATTTCCCAGTGATTGTTTTTCTAAAGGTTAGTCTAGTGTTCAGTGTTTTATGCTTGGAAAGATTCTTAACAAAATTGCAAAAGGGGATCGATACAGAAACAAGTGATATAACATTCATTGAATATATAACCATACGTACTTATCAAGTCACCCTTGAAGAGGTCTACAGTGTTTGGTTGGAATCAGACCCTATTATTCTAAGGTAGAGATTCTCAAACTTTAAGAAATATGAGTAACACATAATCACATGGAGAGCTTCTAATAAATTAACTCAATAGCTTGCTCCAAGAAATACTGGTTCTGTGGTCCAAAAGTAGGGTTGTGAATCTCAAGAGTTAACAAGGCTTGCAGGAGATTCTAATTCAGATGATCACTAGACCATCATTTTATTAGCACTGTCCTGATAGGAGTGTAAGCCCTGGGTAGACTCATACATAAATTTGTGTCCAGGAACACTCCAAGTTAATACTCAGAACTTGAAGCGGGAAAATAGTACCCTAATCTAAATAACCTGGCAATTCTATTGAGAGGCAATTAGACGGTTGTGAGGCCTCTAAAAAGAAGCTCCATCTTTGGATAAATGATGCTGTCTCATCACCAAGACCTTGTATGTACTCTTTACATATAAATTCTCATTTCCTAAAACATGTTCACTTTGTTTCTTCCAAATCATTTAGGTAGCTCCTTAACCTAGCCTTCATTCAACAAGGGCTACTTCGATTGCTACTGTATATCCAGCACAAAGAACAGTGGTAGACAAATAATTTGTGTTGTAACTATTAAATCCATTCCTTCATTCATTTGTTAAACCACATTATACATCGAAGTGGGAGATGTGGGCATAGTGCTTCAAGGGTAAGGAGGGGGCCCCTTTTGCCCCACAGAGATGCTTGGGTCTCTGAGACTGAGAACGAGGCCTGAATTTAGTGAACATTCTAATAAACTAATTATATATTTGCAAATAATGAAAGACTATGGAAAGGAACCTCAAAGAATTCCTGAGAATTCTGGACTTACGGACACTAACACTATTCAGAATTCAGATTCATAGCTATAACTATATCCAAATTGCTGTATTTAAAAGTTTATTCAAAATGTTTCCATTTACATAATTTGTTTCTCCTCCATGAAGGATGCCAAGGTCTTAAGGGTGCTGGCTGTTCTATTTATAAATCTATTTATAAATCTAGAAAGTGTAAACATATTGCCATTATTATAAGTGAGCATGGTAGGAATGGTGTTAATTTCATCACAGTTTCAGAATGCCTGGAAATCTTCTTGTTTAATTCCTCCTACATTTACATTTACTTCTGCCATTTTTTTTAGGTTTTTAATATGGGTGCCCAGTTGAGTTGTTTATTCCTTTTTGTTGTTCTGTTTTAAAAATTAATAGACACACACTAATTGTTCATATTTATGGGGTATGTAGTGATGTTGTGATATACATAATACGTAGTGATCAGATCAGAGTAGTTAGCATCTCCATCATCTCAAACATTTATCATTTTTTAGTGTTGGGAACATTCAATATCTTCCTATTTGAAACTACATATTACTGTAAATTATAGTCATCCTACAGCGGCATACAACACTAGAACTTTCTCCTCCTATCTAGCGGTGATAGTATATCCTTTAACAAAACTCTGTGCCCCTTCCCTGTACCCTTCCCATCTTCTAGTATCCTCTGTTCTACTTTTGACTTCTATGAGATCACCTTTTCCTTAGATTCCTTATATGAGTAAGATCATGCTGTGTTTAACTTTTTGTTCCCGGTTTTTTTCACTTAACATAATGCCCTTCAGTTCCATGCATGTTGCTCTGAGTGACAGGATTTCATTCTATTTATGCCTGAACTGCATTCCATTACATATATACACCACTTTTTTATCCATTCATTTGTTATTGGACACCTGGGTTGATTCCACATCTTGGCTATTGTCAATAGTGTTACAATAAACTTAGGGGTGCAGCTGTCTTTTCAATAAACTGATTTTCTTTTCTTTCAATAAATGCCCATTAGTGAGATTGCTGGATCACATGGTGGTTCTATATGTAGTTTTTTGAGGACTCCGCCATTCTTGAAGTCTCTCTTCTGCCTTATGCTCAGGATTTTTCTTTTTCTTCCATATCAGAGCTGCTACTCCTTTATCTTCACACCTTTCTATTCTTCCACTCTGTTGACTCAACTCAGTGAGCTCCTAGGGTCCAAAGTCTTTGGCCAAGATTCTTTTGGCATCCTTGTTGGATATTTCTTCCCTAGGTAAGGTCCAGCTCACATCTGGTTTTCGCATGGCACAGGAACTTTTTGCAGGGGGCCACATTCTGTGAACTCTGAATTAAAGGTATATTCCTGGTATATTTAATTTACTTTGTATTATCCCACATTAAATCATAGTATACAGTCAATGGTATACAGTAACATTAAATCACATCGTTATGCATGTGCTGCTCTGAAACACGCACAGTCTCCCTAATTCAGGGGCTTATATTATTCTGCCAGTAACAACACAACTAAATAACTTGGGGTCCAATGACTGACTAAAGTCCATTTCCAGCTGTTCTAACTGAATTTTTCGTGTTTAGTTTGTTTTGGATGATGGGAAACTAGGGGCATAGAGAATTTCAAAGATCGGTCCACAGGTCCATCTGAGGAAATATTAGAATAAACACATTTAGTTAGAGGCAGAGGTAGGATTCAGACCCACACATAGCCTTTCATTCCAAGGAAGTTTCTTTGCACTTCACTCCCCTCTCTGGCAAAAGAAGAGGACTTTTCCATTTTCTTGTATGCCTCAGATCATTTTTGGATTGAACGGCACTTCAGCTCTCCAAGCTTTATTTAGCAGCTCTTTCTGGGCACTGAAGGTATAAAACTATATGAAATCAATCTTGCTGACAAAAAGCGCTAGTAACAAATTTAGATGGGGAAACACAAGATTACCACAACATAATAAAAATAAATACGCAGTAAAGAAGAAAGTCAGAGTGTGGGGTGAGTAGCAGAAGAAGATAAATGTAAACACATGTGAAATATATGCTTAGATAATATTTGTAAGAGTGAGAAGAAAATCAGTATGCAACTTTATAAACAGGACATCTTAATTCTGTACTTTTTAAGTTATTTACCTAACCATATAGTTTTAAGCTACATTTTAAATGACCAGAAAACAACATCTAATTAGACACAAACTGTTGTGTCACACATGTATTTAGAATTTTTCCTTTACTGTTAGGTTTCAAGTTAATAACTTTGTTTTCAGATGTAACTATTCTGAAAAACCTGGCTAATGTAAATAGGATTGGGCTTGAAAGCTTAATTAAAGATTCCAGTGCCTTTTCAGGGTTAGAGTGTGTCCAATTAAAATGAGTTGCAGTTTGGTTAATTGATTCTGGATGTTTCCACTGAGCTATTACGTTTGGAACTGTCTTCCAATTAATTTTCTATCAATTTACCTGCCATGCTATATCAGATATAATGAATTTCAGGACTTCACAACACTGAGTATCTTGTGAAACAAATGCCCAACCTCTCCATGTTTATTGAGTTTAACCAAACCTGTCCACTTATGTAATGGTATTGAGGTCTTGCATCTAAATAATTTGTCTGGGTGCTGAGTAGAGACCCAGCACCAAACCCTTTCCTCTATTATTCTCAGGAAATTACGATAAGTGACAGATGTTACTGTCATGGAGTAGAAGCTGGTTCTTTCCTATGCCAATTTTCCACTACTTTTGTGGCAGAAAGACCTTTGAGATGACACTTTAAATTTTAATGGCAAATTATTCATGTGCTGTGCTTGAATATTATTGAGAATTAATTGGGAACAACAGCATAACTCACGCAGGGGCCTTACAGAAATAAAGAAATCAAGATCCTCAACCTTCTCTTTAAAATTCAAAGTTGTAGAAATTTGTCTGGCAGAGTACAAGGACACTTCCTGACCTTGACACTATGGCAAAGAAAAACTGGCAAAGCCCAACCACAAATTAACTTGGGGCAGAAAAGTGACAGGGCATGCAGGCTGGGCCCATGACCAAGTCAGGAGATTGAAGGGAGAAAGTTGTCTTCTATATGTCAAGCATTGGACCGTGAGCCCTGTCCGCATCCTGGTGGAAAACTTTGCCTTGCAGAATTAGGGGTGTTGGTTAATACAGAAGGCAGGGAATCTGGAGGCCCAGCTCTAAGTCTGTCATGCAATGTTCTTCATTAAGCAAAGTCTTGGAATGGAGGGGAGGAAGAGGACTATTCTCCCTCGGATTCAAAGAACTATCGTGGTTCAAAGAGGCAGCTGTTGTTAGCAATAGTGTCATGGGCAGAAAATTCAGTCACTTTTCCCTGAACCACAGTCATTGGTGAAAACGTGCCCCAGTCATAGAAGGAGCAGAAAGAATGAGTCTATTTAGACTTCTCACATGCTGAAGCCAGAGCAACTCTCTAGTTTGACCATGCTAAAGCCTATTTTAAAGAAATAAACTGTTGTTCATTGATGAATAATCACATTCTCTCGTCCTCAAATATCCCATCTGAATTCTGACCTCAGTTAATGATCACTAAGATTTACTACTGGACATAGAAAAGTACACTGGGAACTTCTTAGGCTAATCATGAAAAAGATGTCTCAAGGAGGGGAGAAGTGAATAATTAAGATAAATGATTTGATTATATTAAAGAGAAATGCGACCTTTATTGTACTAAATTCAAACCTAAGGCTGCTTGATATTCTCTTCCCATAACTATATTTTAGCGTATCAAAAACCAAAATTAAAAAATAAAAAGCTGGAATATATTATAATTAATAGCTTCTGTCCATTCAAAGACACTATTAACAATATGAAAGCACAATCAACTCACAGAGAGGTTGAAGATCTCATAATAAATTTATATGAAAAGGATTCATCTGAAATATATAAATAATTCTTATGAATTTTTTTTTTTAAAGAAGACAATCTTGTAGAAAGTGGGCAACAGATCTGAACAGCCACTTTATAAAGGAAGCTATCCAATGGTGAAGAGAGATACGGCACTATTTCCTGTGCTTAGCCTATGCATACGCTGTGACCTAGAAATTTCACTCCCAGGTGAAATCACAGAAATACACACATATGTTTACACAAATACACACACACACACACACAGCTGAGACTGATTACTGCGGTCTCAGAGCTTCAATATGTTTAGAGTTCAACATTAACCTTTACATGTGGTTTTTAGCAATTGTTCATTCTAAGCAGTCAATAAATATTTATAGATTCGATGCAATTCAAATGCAAAGCAAATTAGTTCTGACTATGTCAGGGGTCCTTACTTCTCCTCCAGGTGAGAGTCACAAAGTACTGAGATAAAGTTCGCCCCGTCTAAAAACCTGTCAGTAAAAGAATTGAGACTGGAAACAAAAATTGCAGAGCTGGTTGCATGAAAATCAATTCAAGGCTAATTTAAGAAGCTTCTACGAAAATGCTGAGTTTACAAACCAAAATAGAAAATGACCACTGTCACATTTCAGCTTTAAAAATGATTGATTCTTTTCTCTCCATCATTTCTGTGGTTGGAGAACGTTTGTGAGTTTACAATAACAGTGGTGACCGGATGCTAAGTCCTCAGTGTTAGCAAGTCAAGGGCACGTGTTCAATACGCTGATTTTTTAAAAGACAATAAGAAGCAGTTCTGAATAAGACTATTTAAGATAGGCATAAATCACACACACACACACACAAAGGACAAAGTGAAAGAACATGAAAAGGATAGTAAAGACCCAATGTCACAACTAAGAACAAAAATGGAGAAAGACGGGCTACAAACAGAAGGCGAATCCATTTTATTATACAAAAGCAATGTGATGTGCTGGTTGGAATCATCTGGAGGAGAGGAGGCGATGTTCATTGCTTTGGTGCTCATTATGTCTAATCTGTCGTGTTACACTGATGTTAATTCTTATCACTTAGTCATACAAGGGTTTTGTGCATTATTTCATTCTTCCTTTACTCTGCATGACATCCTACAGTTTAGATTAGTTGAAGCTAATTTTTCTAATATTTGAAACATCAGGGATTGCTCAAAAGCCTTCTGGTTTGTATTGCTCGGGTGTAGGCTAACGCTAGCTGCATCTCTGAAACTCCATTTATCATTTCCTTATTTCTATTTCAATTGTCATATATAACTGCTGCCCAACTGCATCACATTTTTCCAAAATGCTTTCTATTTATTTTTACTGATTTTTCTCAGAAATTAAAGCATTAATCTTTCCTCAGAGTTTCCCTCTGAGATGTGAACATACTTTACGACTGGCCTTTAGAAGAGAGGGTGAAGAAGCAATAGAGAAAATACATTGGATTCCTTCATGTGGTCTCATTGCAACAGCCACTTCTGAGAGATTAGCAACAATGCTAATCTGCAGGTGAGACATGGTGGCTCACACCTGTAATCCCAGCATTTTGCAAGGCCAAGGCGGGTGGATCTCTTGAACCCAGGAGTTCAAGACCAGCCAGGGCAACATAGGGAGACTGTGTCTCTACAAAAAATAACCTGGTATGGTGGCATGTGTCTGTGGTCTCATCTACTCTGGAGACTGAGGCAGGAGAATCACCTGAGCCTGGGAGGCGTAGGTTGCAGTGAGCCAAGATCGCACCACTGTACTCCAGTCTGGGTGACAGAGAGAGGGACCCATCTCAAATTTTTTAAAAATATTAATCTCAAAAAATTTAATGCTAATAAATATTATCAACATAGACCCAGTTAGTAAGATGGAGAATATAATTTAAATCAAACGTATCATATATCCAAGTAGCTACACATTTTATTTGCGGGTAAAGTGTTAAACACAGTATCTCAAATTAATATATTTCCATGTTATTGAAATTTCTGAGATTTCATATTTATATTTTAAAATAACTTTGTTATTTGAAATATTCCACAGTAGGGTTCTATAAATTTGTTAACCAACAGGAAAGTGCATTTTTAACAAAACTACTTAATGCTGGAACAATAACATCATCTATTTTAGAATGAATAACACTAACAGTCTTTCAGTCTTGTCCTATATTATAAAAATTGTGTTTCCATGTAATTTATTCATTTTTAAAATAAATTTTTTGTGTGTATTTGAGGTTTACAACATGATGTTACAGGAAACACAGAGGTAGTAAAAAGGTTACTGTAGTAAAAGCAAATGAACAAATCTATAATCTGACATAGTTACTTTTTTGTGACAAATCTACTATATTTAACAAAAATCTCAAATACCAAATACCACACAATTTTATTAACTATAGTCCTCATGTTGTACGTTTAATCTCTAAACTTGTTTAAACATTATTATTACCATCAGTCTCCGTATTTAAAACATTTTTATTAGAAGAATAAAGTCATGCTGAAAACTGTACTTACTTTTCAGATTCACATTTACCTCATTCGTTTGCCCCATATCCAGATACAAACGATAGTCGTTACGCACACTGAAAATGCTGATTAGCCATAATTATCTTTAAGATGGACGGATGAACCACAAATTAAATTCTTGAACTTGCAAGTAAGGGAAATTAAATTACCCTTTAAAACTGTAACCAGAAAATCAATTATATTGGATTGAAGTAGAGATTACCAGTCACCCATGGAGTCACCAACTCTGAGAACAGAACAAGACTTAACCCTAACATATTTCAGGGGATTAACATGTGAGGAAATGCAAGAAGGGTCCTTCTACATATGACATGTGCTGGAACAAAATCTATAAGCAAAGAAGCCCAATTTACTGGTAAGAGTACGATTATGGAGCAGGTGTGTGTCATTAAAGGAGAGGAAGAAGGTGAAATATTTTCTCTGGCCTGTGAAGAAGGGCGAGAGACTCTTTGCAGCCTGGCAAGCTTATGGCTTATGGTATACAATTTGGATTGTGGAGCCAGGAAACAGCTTTAATCACTGCTATAAATTAAGATGAAGGGAGAAAACAAGAAAAGCTAACTCCAGGTGAAATTTAAAGCTAGGCTGGTGTGGTGCCTCACACCACTTTGTAATCCCAGCACTTTGGGAGGCTGAGGTGGGTGGAGCACTTGAGCCCAGGAGTTTGAGACCAGCCTAGGCAACATATCAAAACCCTGTTTCTACAAAAAATACAAAAATTAGCCAAGTGTGGTGGCATGTACCTGTGGTGTCAGATACTCAGGAGGCTGCGGTGGGAGGATCCCTTGAGCCCAGGAGATCAAGGATGCAGTGAGCAGTAAGCACACCTCCGCACTCCAGTTTGAGTGACACAGTGAGACTCTGTCTCAAAAATAAATAAACAAAAACAAAAACTGGGAAATAATGTGAGAAAACCAAAGACCTACAAAGAAGCATTTCATCCCCAAGCGTATTATCATAGATACATAGTAAAACACTAACATCAATGACCAATTCATTAGCAAGTTGCGTGTATCTAAATTTCAACATCTCTGCCTTAGCCTGCAGCACCATTATCTCTCACAGGGACCACTGTGATAGCCTGCCTGCCCTCCATTGCCTCCATCCGTATCCCTCTGGGGAGTAAGAGAGAGCGTGGAAAATGTAAATTAAATTAGGTCACTCTTCTGACTCCTTAGAGTAAAATCCATAGTCCTCGCCATGGCCCTACAAGGTCCGATATATACCTCAGTCTTGTTTCCCATCATACTTTCCCTAACTCTGATTCTTTCCAGCCGTATTGTTTTTTTCCTTATTCTTTGAATCCCTAAAGCTTATTCCCACCACTTTGAGCCATGGCCTGGAATTCTCCTCCTTCAGATGTTCACAAAGTCCGCTCTTCTGTTTCATCTGACCTCTGCTCAAATTAGGAGGACTCTGCTAACGTCTCCAGGGAAGACTGCACTGACCACCTACTTGAAATAGAAGTCCCCTGCACAAATCACTGCCTGATTCCATGGTATCCTTTTTACTTTATGGTATTTATCAGTGTCAGAAAATGTATATGTGTATGTGCACACACATGCATGCATACATGTATGGATACATACATATGGTGATGTATAACTATATATAAATATATAAACTATATATTTTTTATATATGTATAAACTACATACAAAAACTACAGTTATAGTTTATATATAGTTATATAATATATATGTAATTATATATAGTTACATATAAACTATATAGTTTAACTAGCTTAACTATAAATTAGTTTAACTAGTTTAACTAGTTTATATTGTTTATATATAATGTAATATACACTATATTATATATTATATAATAGTTTATATATTGTAGTTTATATATAATATATAATAGTTTATATATAAACTATATAACCACATATAGTTTTATAGTTTATATGTAGTTATATAGTTATAGTTTATATGTAGTTACATAGTTATATAGTCATATATAACTAAACGTATAGTTATATAGTTATATATAACTACATATAAACTATAAAACTATATGTAGTTATATAAAATTTTTTTATATATACAAATAGTTCTTTTTTATTGACTGTGTCTTGTCTCTTCCATTGAAATATATTCTCCACCGAAATATGTAACTATGTAACTATAAACTATAAAAACTATATATAGTTACATATATATTTTTTCTATATATTATGTATATTTTTTCTATGTATATAGTGAGAGATTTTTTTCTAGATAGATAGATTTTTTTAATTGCCTGTCTCTTCTCTTCCACTGAAATATAATCTCAGGATAACACAGAACTCTTTGGTCCTAGTAGGTACTTTTTAAAATTAGCTCTAATTACTACTGATTTTTTAAATTATTTTTTCAGTCACCATACTCTAATTCAGTATAACCTTTTCAATTATAATGTGTCTTTCATTGAGTCTGCCTACAGGGAAAAAACATACCTCCAGCTACAATTTTTCTTAAATTCTGATTTGTGTGATAGTAATGTTGTAAATTGATAAATGAATAGTTTGTCTTGCAAGCACTGTTTTATCAACTTGATTGAAGCCCTTTCCTAACAGACTAGTTCACTCTGGTAGAGGTGAAGATAAAACCAAACCCCTCATGTGGTGTCTTGGCAGCCAATGATTGTCTCTACCCAAGACTACAAGCATTTTTTTGTTTTTTGTTTGTTTTTTTTCTTTTTTATAAGCCCTTTCCTTAGTATCACCACACTAAATCATGCAACTTATTCACGGTTATCTGTGAGAAGGAAGGAGGAAACTGTATAAACAGATTGTTGTTAACAGTATATGTCACCTTTTTTCACAAATCTTTATTTTGCCTCGTCTTTTTTATTTTCAATGACTTGACTTAAATATAATCAAGAGTTATTTTTTATAAAACTTTGGAATAACACCAATCCTTACATTTCAACACACACAGTGAGGTCAAAGGCCTAACCAATTGCCTCCATGAAGACAAAATCTTTTAGATCCTTATTAAAATTATATTGCACGATCGATGCTTAAAGACTCAAGTCTGTTGTAAAGCCGTTTTCTGACGACATACCAGTGCTTCATTATGACTGTCTGAAATCAAGTTAACGCCAGGATTCCTACACGACACAACATATAGTGCCTCCATCTCATGAAGCTGAAATTCATACCAACAATGAAAGGTCATCCACAGGCAAACTGCAGCATATTTCACTGAAAATTTTGAGGACTATTTCAGCCTCTCAATTTCCAAGAATAGTAAGGCTATTTCCAAGCTACTGACAGATTTTAAATTGCCATACCTTTTGTTGTGGCCATCTCTCATTTTTTGTAATTTAAGAAATAGCTTTGTCAATTTCCTGACTGAGCTTCTAGCATGTTATTAAAAGTTATATATTTCTTCTCATACATTCTTTATTATTTTCATACCCTTAAGTCAGTCAGTCAAGTGGTCACAAGATCATGATTAGATTGTCTATTATAGTGTCTTACTCATAGAAGCTATTCATTAAATATTTGACTAAAGGAAATAATAAAGTATCAAAATAGTAAGTACACAAATATATTGGAAACATGTCTTCCTCAAATATGTTGCAAATATGCTTCATCCTTTCCAGTGAGAGAAGGTTAATAACATCAGACTCTTAAGAAATAAAAGGTATAATGGGGATCTGATCAATTTTCTTCAAAAGTGTAACTCTTGAGAATTCTTTAAAAATAATTTCTTTGTTGTTGTTGTTGAGACAGGGACTCCCTCTGTCACCCAGGATGGAGTTCAGTGGCGTGATCATAGTTCACAACAGCCTCCAATTACTGGGTTCAACCATCCTCCCACCTCAGCTTCTCGAATGCTGGGATTACAGGTGAGTGCCACCATTTTTTAAATTTTTTTACTTTTTGTAGAGATGGATCTTGCTGTGTTTCCCAGATTGGTCTCAAACTCCTGGCCCCAAGCAATCCTCCTACCTTTGTCTCCAAAAGTGCTAGGATTACATCAAGCTTGTCCTTTAAGTACAATTTCTAATAATTTATCATTTATTCTGCTTTATAGTGTTTTATGTCCTCATTTATGTTAAAATATATGAGAAGTGATCAAGTAAGAGATAATGCAGGGTCCATAATTTCTACTAATTAGCAAAGATTCAAAGTAAAACAAACACATCCAGAGGATGCCACTATCAAATCTATAAATGCCACATGAATGGATTTAGGAAATAAAGGAACAACATTCTGACATAAATATTAAGTAGGTGACCAGAAAATATCAGGAAAAAAAAGGGCAAAATGAGGGAAAATAGCAGAGGAACTGGTGAAACTGTCAAACATGAATTCTATACACACTGGGTATCTGGTTTTTTTTTTGTTGTTTTGTTTTGTTTTGTTTTGTTGCTATTGGCCTGTTTTCAATGTGATGACTGGTGGGGGTGGAGGGGCGGCAGGGAGAGTGTCCATTGTTTGGCATCAGCTGGATGATTTCCTCATCAAATAAGGTTTCCTCAACAATTCTGAGAACAGAATAAACATTCCTGGTATCATAATAAAACACTAATATAAAAAATATCTAAGCTGAAACCCATCATGTAACCTGTAATATTAAGAATGCAGGTAAGGCTGGGCGCGTGGTGGCTGACACCTGTCATCCTAGTACTTTGGGAGGCCAAGGTGGGTGAATCACGTGAGGTCAGGAGTTCAAGACTAGCCTGGCCAACCTGGCAAAACCCCATTTCTACTAAAAATACAAAAAAATTAACTGAACGTGGTGGCAGGTGCCTGTAATCCCAGCTACTCGGGAGGCTGAGGTAGGAGAATCGCTAGAACCCTGGGGGTGGAGGTTGCAGTGAGCCAAGATCGCACCACTGCACTCCAACCTGGGGCAGAGAGCGAGACTCTGTCTCAAAAAAAAAAAAAAAAAAAAAAAAAAGCAGGTATGCAAATAGGGATTAAACACAAATCTGAATCTCATTTATGAGATGAGTTTTTGTAGGCAAGTCAACCCTGGAAGCTCAGCTATCTCATCTGTAAAATATGGAAGATACCCATTTCATGGGCTGGTTGTGAGGAAGAAATGAAGCACTTGGCCCAGTTTGGACACAGTTTCTGAATCAATGGTGATTTCCTACTGTTGCGTGTTGTTATTACCCTCGTTTTCATAGTTGGTATTATTTTTATCTTGGGCCATTTCTGAACATATATCATACAATTAAATGATCGCTTAAAAAGAGAACTTACCCACAAAGAGCTGACTGTTGAGCTGTAAGAGGACATGCCCATCAGCAGGGGCGGGCTGTGTCTTCCGTGTCAGCTGGTCTACTTGAAGGGAGGCCTCCTTCATGTTCCTTTCAATCCTCACGTGGTGCCACTGGTTGTCGTTGAAGTGGGTGGGTGACTGCACTGAGATTTCAAAAGGCCCATTCCCCACATCAAATGAAAAAGTCACCACTGTTGGAGCTGGAAATATTACACATAAAGATTGTTCTAGTGAGTTCCTGTGGTGGAGTGCCAAGTCTCCAATATACTTAGGAACAGCACCACAGCATAACAATCACTGAATAGAAAGATAATAAACATAGCATGGTTTGAATGCTACTGCTTGAAACTCATGACACTAACACAGAACTAGGTCTTCTGATGTGAAATGAGACAGTTAAATACATTCACATTTTTAGAAAAAAAAAAAACCAACAGTATTCTAAGATAGTCCTCAGAGCTAATTTTTCCTATTGCTAAAAAGTAAAGCTATTTATCCAAGGCAAGGAAACTAAATAGCAACTGGCATTGTAACTAAAAATAATTGTTATAGTGATTCAAACTTTATATAATTTTTAAGGCATGCTATACACATTTGATACTAACATAATAGCAGCTTAGAAGTATATCAAAATGAGTGGTTAAGTAATTCGTAATTAACTAAGAAATTGCTTTTTAGTTTTAATTCACTGAAATTAAAACTGCTTTTAAATTGGTACAAGAAACTACCAATTATTTTTCCAAATTATCACATGTTAAGTATCAAATTATTTTCTTACAAAAAGGATAAGTTAATATTGAGTCTTTCAAAGGGACGCAATGAAAAGAATCAGATGATAAAGTAGACACACGAGTAGTTTAAAAATTAGTTAAAAGATTTACTACTAAACGATAGAATCTCATACACTTCTCTGGAAAAGGAGACTTACAGCGAAGCTCTATCCGTATAAAATCAGTAATCCCCAAGTTCTCTAAGAATACCCCAGATGAAGCTGTTGTCTTAAAAAAGAAAGACACATCTGCGCTAAGTTCTCCGTGGAAAGTAGGAAAATGAAGATACGAAGCCTCAGTATCAAAGGAAGCTGAATTCCAAAATAATCCTGTTTTGTGAACAAAAAGGAAGAAAAAAATTCAAAAAGAAAATAAATTCATGAAATAAAATGAATAACAGTTACATTTTCTATTTTTAGCATTTTTGCTATTTAAAAAGGTATTTATACAAATCTGCTCTTTTTCTGTCAACTATGTAGTATACAAAACATGAGCATAAGAGATTTCATAGGGATAGAAATCCTGGATTTTTTCCAATAGAGAGTAAGAATGATCATTACAGAAATGGTCTAAATGTTATATTTTATATGGAACAAATATCCTTAGCCTCAATACTATACCCTCCACCAAAGTGATATACGATCTGCAAACACTGATAAGTAAGCAATCTTTTATAACTTCAAAATTAAAACACCTACCTGTTTCAAACAAAAACCCCAAAGAAGCTCACAGTATATTTGTTCTAACACTTCTAACACACACACTTCACAGTTACATACACTGTTTTCCTTAATGGGCCTGTGATTTTCCAAACTGAGACTGGCATTCTAAATAGTCTCGTCTAATTACAAACCAACATACAACTTACTCTGTCCAAGCTGACATTCTCATGAAAATACTCTTTTTATTCAAAATTATCTCTTACTTTGCCAATAAGAATGAAGTAGATGAACAGCGGATTAAAAGTGTTCTCAGAATGTTTACAAATGCTCAAAATAGGCAGAAAATGTTGAAAACGTTGGGATATAAATTAGGAGATCTGAAAAAAAATGCAGACTATAAAGTTAATTATAATTTGCTGCCAAAATACCACGTATCTTGACTTTCTCACTCCTTTTTTGGTATCTACAACTTTCCTTTTGAAAAAATATTGTGAACCATATATAGCAAAAAGTATGGAAAATCAAATATAAATGCAACAGCATGAGCTGACAGGAGTGAAATCCGACTGGATACATGTGGTTGATGAGGAGTATAATCAGAGAAACGAACTGCATTGTCTGCTGCCAATAGCAAGTTCTCTGCACATGAAATACAAATATACATCTTTAGTTTTAAGCAACTGCCTCTACACACATTCCCTACACTGGATAAAATTCTATCTAAATTACCTTCCTGGAAGAAAGATGTATTGATTCTCTGAAGTTGGAAAACAGCAATTTCAAAACAACAGTTCATTATGTTAGCAGAGAACAGATACCAAGCTACAAAGTTAAAAATCACAAACTTGACTTTGCTCATACGTGTTTCTTAAATTTTAATTTACTTTGTATAAATTCTAGACCAAATAATGCTTATATCTATTTTTGTTTGTTTTTCTTGTGGATCTGATTCAAAAGTCAATTCTAAGCTTGTGTGTGGACAATTTTAGAGCTGAATTTATTCAACCAATAATCTACTTTGAAGCTTTTCCTCCCAGAGTCAAATGAAACCATATATTATCAGAGTCACATCAAGCCTATTCCTTACGTCCCTTTTACAGCTATTCCTATACTAGACCTTTGGATTTCTAGGAAAAAATAAACACAAGAAAATGTAAAATATCAAGTCAGGGATAACAACACATTTGCATTCTTAGAAGTTCTTAGCTGATCTGTTTTCAGAATGAATTAGATGCCTTTTTGTTTAAATGTTATATATTAAAATAAAAATAAACTTCACATTATGGGATGTTATTAAATCTTATTTTGTCTGATTAGAAAGCGGAGCATTCATAATTACTTAAAGATTTAAATTAGGTAATATTATGATACAACATTTTTTTCATATTATGTCATAACTAACTCAATAAAGCATCATACAGTAGGCTTCAAATAACTGCTTGAAGCAGATGAACAATTCTTTGAATTGCTGCTATCTGTACATGAATGCTTTTATAGCAATGAAACCAATTTATTACTTTAGGCATCTTCAGCACTCTCATATACATAATAATGTCTATTTCATTTAGTTAGGAGACCTTATTTTATACATTCACAAAAGGTGGAAAATGAGGTAAGGAAATTTTATTGGGTTAAGAAATTGCTGCTAATTCAAAACAATTATAAAGAAAGCAAAGGCCAATATTTCCATGATCAAATAATGTTAATGGCATGCGGTATCCCAGCCCTTTACACACTGCGCTAAGAGACACCCACCAGAATCTAGGCCACCTGAAAGGAAAGGCAAAGAGGGGGAGGAAACAGAGCTCAGCAGGCAGGCAGCAGCAGGAGCTGCAGGCTTTTGGAAGGGAGCATTCTATGGATTAGATGGTTTAAAATTCCCTAATCTCATGGAGGGAGAGAGGAGAATGATAGTTACCAGAGGCAGGAAATGGCCTACTGGGAAAAGAGGAAGAGAGATTGGGCAATGAATACAAAATTCCAGTTAGATGGAAGGAATAAGCTTCATGTTCAATAGCAGACTAGGGTGATTACAGTTAACAACACCGTTGTGTGTATTTCAAAATAGAAGAAAGGACTCAAATGTTCCCAACTCCCAGAAATAATAAATGCTCAAGGTGATGGATATCCTAAATACCCTGACTGGATCATTACACATTCTATGCATGTAACAAAATATCACACGTACCCCATAAATATGCATAAGTATTATGTATCTATGAAAAATTTAAATAAATAATCACAAAAAAGTTAAAATAAAATAAAATACCCTAAATTCCATCAATGTCAATTCGATTCAATATAGGGCACTAGAGATTTTAGAATAATTTTTTAGGCCAGGCATAGTGGCTCATGCCTGTAATCCCAGCACTTTGCGAGGCCGAGGCGGGCAGATCACTTGAGGTCAGGAGTTCGAGGGCAGTCTGACCAACATGGTAAAACCCTGTTTCTACTAAAAACGCAAAAATTAGCCAGGCATTGTGGCAGACGCCTGTAACTCCAACTACTGAGGAGGCTGAGGCAGGAGAATCACTTGAGCCTGGGAGGCTGAGGTTGCAGTGAGCCAAGATTACGCATCTGCACTCCAGCCTGGATGACAGAATGACACTCTGCATCAAAAAATAATAAATAAATAAAATAATAATTTTCTAGAAACCCTATCTTTTATCTTACCAGAATAAATTACATAAAAGAATAAATCCATATAGTCATTCACATAAAAGAGGAAGATGTACTAAGTATTGAATTTCATACAGAAAGTTAAAAATGAAGTCAATTTAGGAAAATTAACATAGTACTATGCTAGGACTATAAGTACTTTTAAAAATAATTATTTTGCCAAACATTTATAGAATTCCTTTTTGGAAAAAAAAAAAAAAAACAGACTTAGGGACACAAAGTAGATTTGTGGTTTCCTAGGGTTAGGGAGATGGGGTAATTGAGGGACAGCAGTGGCTCAGAAGGGTAACGTTTCTTTTCAGGGTAATGACCATGTTCTAAAATTGGTGTGACCATTGTTACACAACGTAGATATACTAAAAGCCATTGAATAGCACATTTCATATTACTGATAAAATATTCATATTATGAATTTGATATCAATAAAGCTGTTTTAAAAAACCAGTATTTTATGTCCTGAATGCTGAATACCATTCAGGACATAGGCATGGGCAAAGACTTCATGTCTAAAACGCCAAAAGCAACGGCAGCAAAAGCCAAAATTGACAAATGGGATCTCATTAAACTAAAGAGCTTCTGCACAGCAAAAGAAACTACCATCAGAGCGAACAGGCAACCTACAGAATGGGAGAAAATTTTTGCAATCTACTCATCTGACAAAGGGCTAATATCCAGAACCTATAAAGAACTCAAACAAATTTACAAAACAAACAACCCCATCAAAAAGTGGGCAAAGGATATGAACAGACATTTCTTAAAAGAAGACATTCATACAGCCAACAGACACATGAAAAAATGCTCATCATCACTGGCCATCAGAGAAATGCAAATCAAAACCACAATGAGATACCATCTCACACCAGTTAGAATGGCGATCATTAAAAAGTCAGGAAACAACAGGTGCTGGAGAGGATGTGGAGAAATAGGAACACTTTTACACTGTTGGTGGGATTGTAAACTAGTTCAACCATTATGGAAAACAGTATGGCGATTCCTCAGGGATCTAGAACTAGATGTACCATATGACCCAGCCATCCCATTACTGGGTATATACCCAAAGGATTATAAACGAATTATTTTAAAATAAGCTGAAAAATATAGATTTTAACAGAAATAAAATTCTAAGATTAAATTATATGTTACATTATCAGAACACAATAATCTATGTATTGGTTTCATAATTCACTGGTTCCTCTTTTTAGCACATCTATTATTGTTTCCAAATATTTATGAACCTCAATAGGAATCAATATAAGCAAAATAAAAATGAAGAGAATAAAATCTGGCTGGAGATAATTATAGCTTGTGGTTTGCAAAGCAATACAAAAGAGAACAAATCTGTTCATAGATGTTTCCATAGAGTAAACACCCCCCTACACATGCACATACAACAAGATAGACGTGGCAACTAGAAAGCGAAAATTCCTCTTATGAAGGCAGAGCAGAACTTGTTTTTACAATCAAAAGATCTTACAAACTATCATTGAAGAAGATATTTCTTGTCATTAGTCTTATACTAGTTTTGTGCAAAACTGTTCTGATATTAATAGCAAAGAAATAGACTAGTGTATTTAATTATTCAGACATACACACATAGAATTTTATTTTAGAAGTAACTGGAAGAACAGAATTTTGGAGCAACATCCAATTATTTTTAGTCTAGATGTAAGAGAATATATAAAATAGTAAACGAGATGAGTGACACTTATCTAAATTTGCTACTGCACTATCTCTCAGTCATTCCTATGGAGGTCAGAGTGACAACAAAGAGGTGTGGAGTTGGGCATCAGACGAGACAGCCTTCCAAGCGCGACATCCTTATTCTATTTGAAGTAACCTATTCTGAATTAACAAATGGCAATAATTTAACATAAAAGGAGAACATATTATAAATTCAAGGTAAATCTGGTCAATCCAAGATTGATGTCCTCCATGAACACACATGATCACGCAATAAAATTAGAGTCCAGTTACTCATCTGAGAAGAGGATCAAATTCAGTTATTCAAAAAATATGAGATAGAGTTATTCTGATTTCAGCAAAACAAAATAATTAAGTGCCCAGTCAGAATTTTGAGCTTTTTATTGGCCATTTACTAATAAAAGTGCGATTCCTTTATTTACATCGTTAAAGTCAAAAGTCACTTGATATTCGGAGTATTCTCTTTTTAAAAATTATTTTAACTCAGCAATTAGCTGTAAGTAGAAGAGTACTTAATATCTTCCTGCATTTGCACACTTATAGCCTTTACAGTATAGACATTACTGTTTTTAAGTAGGCACATCTATATATTTGTCTATTACAGCCCATTTGTAATCTGGCATGTTGAATATTTTTCATGTATAGAGAATACTTTTAAATATTAATTAAAGTATTTTATTAGACTAAAATAATTGAAAATAAAAACTAGCAAATTATTCATAATACACTTATTGCCTGATACCTGCATACAGAACTTAATTACACATCCTTATGTGGGATTGTGTATAAACATTGGGTTTTAAAGAACACTACAGGTAAGTACACATCTGCTGTAATATGATGCCAAATATGCACACTAAATGCTCCTCTCCAATCACATTATATTTCCCTCATGCCTTCACTGTCCCATACTCTTAGAGGATTATTTCACACTTCCTCTCCCCAATAATACATCTCATTTCTCATTCGTTAACTTTTCTAGGACTCTCTAATAAAAGAGCAGAAGACAGAAGTGACCTCCTCTAAGCACCCACCACCACACCTGTTCACCTTCCTGCAACATCACCTGTGTTCTGCATTCTCTCCTGTTAGAATGAATTAACTGTCCACAATCCAAGGATTTATTTACTGGATCTCTCTTACTAACACAGACATGCATTAATTCTCTCATCTCAGAAACCCCAATCTCATGACCATACTTTCTCCTCCATTTACCATTACATATTCCCATGTTTTTCTCCTCCCACTAGTCCTTGAATCTATCTCAGGCTTTTATCCCCAAACACTTGACAAAACAAACCATCACCAAGGTCGCTATAACATCCACATTGCTAAGGCCAATGATCAGTTCTCAGTTTTATCTTACTTAAGCTAACAACATTTAACATAGTTGATTGTTCTCTCCTCCTTGAAACACGTTCTCCACTTGGAGTCCAGGCTACCCACACTCTTCTTTTCTCATAGGTGATATATTCTCACTCTTCTTTCTTGCTTCCTCTTCACCTCGTCAACTTATCCATACTTAATTGCCCCAAAGCCCTGTTGTTATTTCTCCATCCACAATAATTCCTGCTGTTCTGTCTTATGGCTTTAAATATGCTGAAAACTGACAACTCCATGTCTGTTCTTGAATGTTTAACGACATCTCAACCCTAATGTGTCCTAAAACTGGGCTCTTTATATTTCTCTACAACTCCTTGACCCCAGCAGCAATCTCCCTCATTTCAATTAATGCCAATTCTTTCCCTATAATTGATTAGATCAAACACCTTGGTGTTATTTTAGACTCTTCCTTTCGCAAACTACAATTCATCAGGAAATTTTACTGGTTTCCCTTTCAACTCTACCCATGCCACAACTCTCACCATTGTACCCATGGCTCAAGCTACCATAATTTCTCAGCTGGATTGGTGATATGGTCCCCTAAATGGTTTCCTTGCTTTGAGCTTTCCCTGTTCAATCTCACTAAAACCTAAGTTAGATCATACCACTCCTCTTCTCAGAATTCCCTAATGTTCTCCAATTTCATTCAGATTGAAAATGGATTTTCAAAATCTTTCATGATTTGACCACCAGGTTTCTCTCTGACTTCTACTACTCTCTTTCTTGCCCACTCTGCTCCAAACACTTGGGCCATGTGGCTGCTCCATGAGTATACCATCTACACTCCCATTTCTGTGTGGTTTATCTGGTCTTTCCCTCTGTCTAGAGTACTCTTCCAAAGGTAGACACGTGCCTTGCATTCCTATTTCCTTCAAATCTTTATTCAAATACCACCTTCTTCTTGAGCTTTAAATGACCATCCTATTTAAAATTATGCAACTTCTGTCTCATCTTTATTTTCTTCATAGCTCTTACCAGCTTCTACTGTACCATATATTTCACTTGATTATTGTCTCTCTCTCTCCAAGAGAATATAAGCTCCAAGAATACTGATATTTTTATCTATTTTGTTCATTGTTCTCTTGTTCTTTCCCACAAGCGGAAAGAGGGAAGAAAAGAGGAAAAATAGAGACAAGAGAAGAGGAAGAAGAAGGAGAAGGAGGGCATAAAAAGGTGAAATTTAAAAAGATAAACCCAATAAGATAAAGTAAAATATAAACATTAAAATAAAAATGTTATAATGGAGAATTGTCAGGCATAGTGGAGCTAACAAAGTTACATTATTTTATTATCTGTTGAAATGGAATTGATCCTCACTTTTTTTAATGGTTTATATGTAGTCTGCCAAATGGAAGAGAACTCTGTCAAATGAAAGAGAAATTAACCAGATCACTAGTCAATATTTTTTTCCAGTTGAAGAGCCTCACTTCTGCAAAGTTATTTATTGCCTACATGCACCTTTGATTATTTAATGCATTCTGGGCAGCTGTGATTTTTCAGACAGCTGTACTAGTCGATGCAGACAAAATGAAGAAACTAACTTCAGTGACTCAAGAATTTTTTGGAACGAGAAACTTACAGCAATCTTTTCTAACTATGAAGGTTTCAGGGTGCTTTGATTAAACATAAAATTTCAATGTAATGAATTACCTGAAAAGAAATACATATGATAAAATGGGTTGAAAAATTCAAATGCCAAAGAGTTAAGAATACTGCCTTGCTCAGATAGACAGACTGAAAGCAGAAATTCAGACCACATTTGCAAAAATGTTAACAACTTAAAAAATATGTATATACCTTTTATCACATTACCTCTATTTCCAAGAAAAAGTAATACCAAATGAACAATATTCAGGTACATTCTTGTTAAATTAGTGACCTTTAAGGACAATTGTTCCTTCAGGTATTCAGACAGAAAAAGCAAGTCACATACAAGGTAAAAAAAAATCAGTATGGCCTCAGGTTCCTTCACAGTATTCAATGGCATAAAATAAAGGAACTCTGTCCATAGATTTCTGAGGGAAAGAGAATGTATCCAGTCTGGTTTATTTGTGAAGTGCTAAGGCAACAGGCAGACACTTTCAAGTTTGAAAGAATTCTGAAAATAAAGCATACAAGAGCCCTTTTGAGAAAATTTTTCAAAAACAAAACCAATATTCATAAAGAAATATAGTCAACCAAAAAGACATTTAGAAAAGCTGTGGAAGGCAAGACGATTGCATTCCTCAGCACAGACAAGTATGAGATAATATATGCAAACTACTGAAGGTAGCATGATACATAAAAATTACACCGGTTCCTAAAGAGGTTAAATGTAGGGTTACCATATAACCGAGAAATTCCACTCCTAGGTACACACCGAAGAGAAATAAAGCTTTTATCCACACACACACACACAAAGTATACATGGATGTCCACAGAAGCGTTATCATAATATCCAAAAAGTGGATCCAGCCCAAATGTCCATGAACTGATGAGTGATGAAACAAAATGTGGTATATCCATAGAATGGAATATTATTTGGTCACAAAAAAGAATGAAGTGTTGATGCATTCTACAACATTGATGAACCTCCTGGACGATATGATGCTAAGTAAAAGAAGTCAGTCACAAGAGACCACACATCTTGTATTTTTATCTATATGAAATATCCGGAATATGCAAGTTTGTAGAAAAAAAGTAGGTTACTAGTTGCTTAGGGCTGGGATGGGGAGGGGGTGAAATGGACAGTGTCTGAAAAATGGGAGCAGGTCTACTTTAGGGGTGATGAAAGTGTTCTCAAAATGATGATAGTGATGGTTGCTCAACTCTATGTAGTACATTAAAATGATTAAATATACTACAATTGATTGAATTGTACACTTTTAAAAGAGTGGATTATAGGCTGTGAATTATATCTCCATTAAGCTGTTCCCAATAGACAATATAAAGTTAAAGCACCACAGTTTGTTTTAGAATCCTAACGCAACAAATATTCTCAAGCACATAAAAAATTTAAAAAATGCAACCCTCAAGAATCTTTCTAAAGACAAAAAAAAAGGTAAAATATCAACTACCTGACAAAAATAAATAAATCAAAATAAAAAGCATTGGAGAATAGAACTAGTGGTTAGTCTTTAAAAGTAACAATATACAAATAATGGCATAACTAGCAAAAACTGGGAAGGGGGAGATAAAAAAGGGGAAAGAAGAAATGAGTGCTAGCTTTTCCATTTCTCTGAGTAGATAAATGCTGTTTATAATTTAAAAATACATTTAATATAAAATGTAGTGACTCTATAATCTTTTAAAATGTTCATAGTCTTTTTTTGTAAGTTTAGCGGGATCCCTTAAATTGAATATACTTCGTTAGATATATAAATTTCAGGAGCTATCTTGGCTTAAATTTGGTGTTTTCTTTCTCAATTTCAATGAGTAAAGTTTTATAAATTCATTTCTCGATCTCTTTTTAAAAATATTTTGTCTAGAGTGGTGATTCTCCACCTGGGGCAATTCTTTACCCAGGGGACATTTGGCAATGTTTGGAGACATTCTTGGTTGTCACATTTGGAGGAAGGATGCTACTGGCATCTCTTGGGTAGGAACCAGGGATATTGCTTAGCTCCAACAATGCACAGGATGGTCCTCAACCATAATGAGGAATTATCCAGCCCAAATGTCAAGAGTGGTGAGACTGGGAAGCCCTGCACTAGAAATATCTACCAACATTTGGAATGATATTCAATTGATATTAATCATTATTTCTGAGTTATGTGATTCTTGGTGACTTTTTTACTTACTTTTTTGGCACTTCTATGTAGCTTTAAAAAGTTATGATTTTGTATCAAGTAAGTCATTAATATTTAAGACAATTAATTAAAGGTATGCATATGTATAAAATTCCCCCAAAAGGATACCATGGTCCTGACAACTATCAGGGTTCCCAGTTCCAAAGTGAAAACCTTTTGAAAGTACTAAAAACAATTTGTATTCCCTCACATTTATGAAGTTTCTTGCATATAAATTATTGGTTGGTAATAAATGTTTTTCCAAGTGAACAAAAAAACAAAGTAAAATAGACCATAAAATAATCTATTTTCCAAGAAGTGGAAATCATTTCAGTTTAATAAAGGCACTGTATTAAGAGTGAAAAGTAAAAAAAAAAAAAATTAATATTAACTAAAATCATATTCTTATTTGAAAGTACTTTCATTGTTACAACTTCAGGCATATTGATGAGAAATGGCTTAGATGGAACTAGACACTCTTCTACTATGTGATTTTTTATACCAGAATCAATAATTCAATATAGTCTAAACTCCTTTTAGTACAAGTATATATTTACTTATTTAATTGCTCATAGAATCAAAAATGTATTCATATCTCTTACTGATAATTCACAAGCTATAGGTTTCTTTACATGCATATATTAAATCATTCTCATTATTTCATGAACTGTTATTCATTGATTATCTTTTGTGCAATAGGTAATATGTTAGTTATCAGGAACACAAGAATAAATGAACAATGTACCCTGCTCTTCAGGGGCTCAAAAATAATTAAAAGCCAGTATGAGAAACATATCTTTGTAATATACTAAACATGTTTTGAGAATGCAGAATGACTGTGATCTGGAAATCATGATGGAAGAGTTTTAAGCTGAGTGTGAAAGGGTTTGGTAAAAGAATTAGGGAGATTTTGCAGATAAGGGAGAGTGAATGACAAGGACTTGAAGCCAGATGCTATTGTGGTCCAGGAATTCCCTTTGTGTTGCAAGACTCACTGAAGTAGAAGAAAGTTTCTGTAGACGTCTTCTTGCTGTATGTCAAGAAAACAGGTTTAATTCTCTGTGTGAATGCCTGGGCTTTTAATTTGAAACTCTGTTGCTGGTTCTGAACATACTGCAACTACAGTTAGAACACTTGGGCAGGCCCTATGTCAGCACCATTGGTCCACTTCATACCCAAACCAACTGGTGACCTAGAACTGTGAGTCTCAAACTACCTGTATAGAAAAATGTGCTTTTTTTTCCCTTCTTATTTCAGCCATAAAAAATGAGATTCTGTCATTTGCAACAATATGGATGAAACCAGAGGTCAGTACGTTAAGTGAAACAAGCCAGGCACAGAAAGACAAACATTGCATGTTTTAATTTATTTGTGGGGTCAAAAAAATCAAAAGAATTTAACTCATGGAGACAGAGAGTAGAAGGATGGTTACCAGAGGCTGGGAAGGAGAGTGGGAGGCCAGGAGGAGGTGGGGATGGTTAATGTGTAAAGAAAAACAGAAAGAATAAGACCTTGTATTTGATAGCAAAACATGGTAACTATAGTATAGTATAGCTATATATACATTATATATAATAATAATGTAATTGTACATTTTAAAATAACAAAAATGGTATAATTAGATTATTTGTAACACAAAGGATAAATGCTTAAGGGGGTGAATACCCAATTTTCCATGATGTGATTATTGCACGTTGCATGCCTATGACAAAATGTCTCATGTATCCCCTAAATATATACATCTATTATGTACTCACAACAATTTTACATTTTTAAAATGTAAAATTAAAAATGTAAATTGCTAGAAAAGTGAAATGAGAAAAGTAAAGGTATACAAAATAGTATCTCCAGTCCATTTTTTATTACTCTTCTGTCCAACAGACATAAATTACTCTGTCCAATTGACATAAGTCATTCTGAAAACATACTGTCTATTTTCGTACTAGCCTCCTCACACATTGGTAGCAAAGAATGTGCAGAACAGTACCAGCCTGTGAACCATACTGGCTTGGGGCAGCAGTACATGGAGTGGTCCACGGACCGGCAGTAGCATGTGGAAACCCATTAGCAATTCTCCTACTCAGCCAGGCAAGGTGGCTCATGCCTGTAATCCTAGCACTGTGGGGGGCCAAGGTGGGCAGATCATTTGAGGTCTGGGGTTCAAGACCAGCCTGGCCAATATGGTGAAACCCTGTCTCTACTAAAAACACCAAAATTAACTGGTCATGGTGGCATATGCCTGTAATACCAGCTACTTGGGAGGCTGAGGCAGAATAATCACTTGAACCCAGGAGGCGGAGTTTGCAGTGAGCCGACTGCACTCCAGCTGGGGCAACAGAGGGAGATTCTGTCAAAACACACACACACACACACACACACACACACACACACACGCATGCGTGGAAGGGAAAAGGAAGGGGAAGAGGAAGGGGAAGGAGAGGGAAAAAGGGAAGGAAAGGGAAGGGAGGAAAGCAGGAAGGAACGGAGGGAGAGAAGGGAGGGAGGAAGGGAAGAAGGGAGGGAAAGAAAGATTCTCCTACCCACATCCCCTGAATCACAGTCTCTGGGATAAGGAGCAGAAATCCGTGTTACAACAAGCTCTCCAAGTAATTTTTATTCATGCTGAAGTGGAGGAATTGTTGGTCTAAAAGACTCTGGATGGTTCCTCAAAAATAAGTATGTTCCCACTGCTCCTGGCAGGCTGATTACATAGGAAATATACAGGTGACTCCTCCTACTAATGACCTTTCTGCTAACTGGTAAACCCAAATGTTTTCCCTTGATTCTTTCCTTTGACTCTTTTTCTAAGGTTTCTAAAGTCAATTTAAGTTAGAAACATACTCAGCATGATTCCAGAAATGTCCTGGAGAATTGGAGAATATCTGTGTTACTGAAATCTTTACTGTTTCATGAATTTGCTTCTACTGGTTGTTTGTTTCTCTGTTTTGGCGACCCAATTTTGTTCTGTAAGAGACAAGGTCTCACTCTGTTGCTCAGGCAGTAGTACAGTGGTGCAATCATAGCTCACTGCAGCCTGGAGCTCCTGGTCTCAAGCAGTCCTCCCACCTTGACCTCCTATAGCCCTGGGATTATAGGCTTCAGGGACCGCACTCAACCTCAAATTCTTAAAATTGAGCAACTATAGCTATGCAAACTGTTATTAACTTTTTTGTTTTGTTTTTCAGTCAGATGTGTTGAATAAGACATCACTTATTATTTATTAAAATATATTAATAATTTATGGTAATTCGCATACAGTACAACTCAGCCTTTTTTTGTGTGTAGCTCTAGAAGTTCACAAGGACCTGAAACCATAAAAACACCACCACACTCAAGATATGGAACATTTTTTTCACCTGACAAAGTTTTCTTGTACCCCTGTATAAAATCCCTCTCACCTCGAAGTCCTTGCAGCAGAGATCCTCTTTCTGTTCCTATGGTTTTGACTTTTCCAGAATATCTTAGAAGTTGAATCATTCAAAGCACGTAGGCTTTTTAGTCTGGCTTCTTTCACTTAAGAGTAATGCAGTTGAGAGTCATCTATGTTGTTGCATGTTATCTAGACTGTATTTTTTAATTGTTTAGTAGTATTCCGTGGTGTACTGTGGGTACACCACAGTAAAATGGAATGTGTATCCTTTCACGGCTTGATAAACATTTGAGTGGTTTCCATTTTTAAGGGACTATGGAATAAAGGCAATAATAATAATAACAAAAAACTGACTATATGCATATAGATTTTTCTTTTTTCTTGGATAAAATGCTAACATGGGGATTTCTGGGACATATGGTAAATGTGAGTTTAACATTATAAGAAACCAAATTATTTTCCAAAGCAGTGTGCACCATTTTGCATCTGTAGCGGCAATGTACCAGAGTTCTAGTTGCTCTAAATCCTCAGTAGCACTTGTTATTTTTTTCGTGGTTGTCATTATTACTATTTGTTAAATGTTAACAGTTATATATTGGTATCACACTGCAGTACTAGTTTGCATTGCCCTAATGACTAATGATGCTAAGGATCTTTAATGTGCTTATTTAAATCCATATTTTTTTCTGTGAAGTGTATGTGCAAATCTTTTGCCCATTTGTAAACTGATTTTTCAAATATTATTGCACCATGAGAGAGTTATTTTTATATTCTGGGTATTAGCCTCTGTAAAACATGTATTTTGCAAATATTTTCACCCAGTCTGTAGCTTTTCTTTTCAATTTCCTGACAGTGTCATTTTAAAAGCAGAAGTTTTTTAGTGAAACCCAATTTATTATTATTTTTATTTTATGAATTGTACTTTTAGTGTTGAATCTAAGAAATCTATGCCCAACCCAAGGTCACTAAGATTTTCCCTTGTATTTTCTTAGAGCAGTGTTATAGTTTGTGATTCTAGATTTAAGTTTGTGTTTAATCTTGAGTTAATTTTTTTATCTACTTTGAAGTATGAATTGACACTTTTTTTTCATTCTGGTTTTCTTTTTCAAATGGATTTGAATTGTTCCAGATCTGTTTCTTGGAAAATTCTATTCCTTCATTGCTGAGTTTCCTTGGCAGCTTTGTGAAAAGTCAAGCAACCATGTATACATGGGTCTATTTTTGGGCTCTCTCTTCTATTCCATTCATGCATTTGTCTATTGTAATGTCAATATCCCACTTCCTTGAATATCTGTTAGTTTTATAGTAAGTGTTATAATCTGGTAGTGTATCTCAAATTTTGTTTATATTTTTCAAAACATTTTTGCTATTTAATTTCTTTGCATTTCAATATACATTTAAAGATAAGCTTTCCAATTTCTACTCCCCCCCCACAAAAGAAAGATTGCTGGATTTTAATTGGGATTGTTTTCAGTCTATATATAAATTTGGGAAAAATTGACATCTTATAAAATATTTTAATGCATAAATTTTTAAATATAATGTTCTTAATTTTTTCTTAATAATTTGTTATATTTACACCAAAATATTTTATGTTGTTGGTGCCAGTGTAACAATGGTACTTTTAAAATCTCATTTATAATTTTTTTATCATTAGCATATAGAAATATAATTTACTTTTGTATACTGACCTCGAATCCTGTGACTTTGCTAAACTCACTTTTTAAAAACACAAATTATTTGAGATTTTCTACCTAGAATGTCATGTCACCTGTAAATAGACATTTTAATCCATTCATTCTGACCTAAGGTTGGTGCAAAAGCAACTGCAATTTTTGCCACTTCTTTTAATGGCAACCTGATTTGCCATTAAAATCAGGTTGATTAACTTTTGCTGCAACCTAATAAATGCCTTGAATTCCTCTCCTTGACTTATTACATGTGCTAGGACCATCAGTAATAGATTGAATAGGAGTAGGGAGAGCAGACATTCTTGCCTTTATCCTGAACTTAGAGGGAAAGCAGTTATATCCTTGACTATTCAAAGTATGACATTAGCTATCAGATTTTCACAGATACCCTTTATACCATTGAGGAAGTTCTCTTACTTCCTAGTTTGCTAGTTGATATCTGATATCAACAATAATAGCAGCAGTAAAATGAAATTGAAAACAAAATGAAAAGAAAGCTTTGAAAAAAGACAACATCAATAAATCAGGGTAACCTCATAACTGGTACTAGTAGTTCTAATAGTCATGTTTTACGTGTCCTGCTTTCTCACAACTTCACCTTCTTTCCTAGAAAAACATGGCTGATCTACATTTTTCAATATCTCTAGTTTGAGAAAATGAAAATATTACTTTTTTCACTCTCACCTTTTTACTTTTCTGTTAAAAAAAAAAGTGTTAATCTCCTGTCTCAATGAATGACACTAATGGCTTTATTCATATCAGAAAGCTGGAAATCATCCCCAAGGCTTTAACTCTCAACTTTATATCTAAATCATATTGAATTTACCTCACAGTTGATCCTCCTTTTAAACCTCCATGCCAATCACCGCCTAGTTCAAGCTCTCATCTTCTCCCTGTCTTATATCAGAGGTCACTTTACTGATCTTTAGATTTATAAATGATCGTCGGGCTTTCAATTGAATCATGAGAATTAAGTTATTTCTCAGTCTTAAATTATTCAATGTGTAGTCCTGATGCTTTCAAAGTAATGCCCATGCAGCTTTTCTCTGCTTATAAGGCCTACTGTGCATGATCCTGTATCTGTTAGTCCCATATCTGCCCAGTGAGCCTCACTTGGAGATGAAAAAAAAAAAAAGTACCTTTGGCATTGTAACTTAAGTGGTACAGATTTCTCATATGGAAAAAAGGAGTATTCACTGTTCTGAAGACACTGCTCATCTGACTGAGAAAATAAAGAAGAATGTTTCATGCAGAAAACAGTCCTTAGTCCTTAGTCCTTCATGCAGAAAATAACCTCAAGTGAAGATGAACCTCAATGCTAAAAATAGATACAGGAGGCAAGAAGACCAATCACTTGATTACTGTTTAATTAATAAATCAGAGATGAATTAGCAGGTCTCTAAGTACTTGAAACTATTTGTAAATTCTTAGTGCCAATGTAGTAGCTCCCCTCTGTATTCTCATGGTCATGGTAGTTCAACGCTCTAGCTTCTCAACCTCAGTACTATTGACATTTGGGGCCAGATAATTCTTCTTTGTGGAGGGCTGTCTCATGCATTGCAGGATGTTTAGCAGCATCCCTGACCTCTCCCACGACATGCCAGTAGCATCCCACTCCCCAACAATGTGATAACCAAAAATGTCTCCAAACATTGTCAAATGTCCACTGCAGGGCAAGATTGCCTTGGATGGAGAATCACTGCTGTAAGTGGAATGATGTTGTGTGCTTAAAATGATGACAGAAAGTCTGGGAGAAAGAAAGTCTAAGGGAGAGAGTTGGTAGGGACCTCAGTTAAAACACACCTATACACAGGGATTTTGGCTAATGAAATAAGGAAGGCAGAGGAAGCCGGCCTGGGTCCCTGCAGGGTTAAGATCAGAGCAAGCAGTGAAAGGTACATGTGATGTATAGAACAACTTCTCTACAGCCACGAAAAATTGTTACACTCTCCTGGATGCATCTGAAGTTTACAGCCTCATCTCTTTGCACATCATTTTTTTTTCCATGAAATATTCTATGCCATCTTCATGGGGTTGTGTAAGGCTCACTGGTAGAACAGGAAGTAGAGGTGATACATATCAGAGATGGTGAGTAAAATGGTAAACAGTATTTACAATGTATATATAATTTTTATAAGCCAGTATCATCTTTGCTTTTTAACTAAGCAACTTCTGCTCTGTATCTCCATAAATCCACTGAATTGTCAGATTCCCTCTTCTTCTGTTGTGCCCCTAGAATAAAATTTTATTTTAAGCTATGGCATTAATGTAAACAAATATTTCATCTATTTCCATTTTAAGTTCTGGAAATACTAAAAGTATAGATATTTAATGCACTAGTCTCTAACCTAATGCTTTTCAGAGAGGTTAACAATCTATAAATGAATACATATGCTCATTTCATTCCCTGAGCAAAGAAAACACAGATATATAACATATATATATGTATATATAGAACATAAATAGAACTACATTTGACCTTTAAAATTCTGGTTTAAAGTGTTAATGCATTGCATATGCAAAACAACATGTACCACTGGTTTAAAGTAAATGTACACAGATACACACACACACACACACAGAAAAAAAGTGAGATTTACATTTGAAATATATTTGGGGTTAAAATGACATGATTCCATTGACATTCTAATTTCATCCCAGGCCTAACAGTAGGAAATTCACATGAATTAGTAATAACTGTGTTTAGCATTGAGGCTTTCCTATGTGGATAACAGCAATTAGAAATTCAGGAATGCTGGAATGTACTCATGAACTAATCAGTTGAGATGCCCAGTGGTTTCTTTCTCTTAGAATCTTAGCAAGGTTTGCCATCTTGGCTTTGTACTTCATAGGAGTACTTATTTGTTGACTGACTAAAAGAGTATTTCAGACCTTAGTTAAAAATGCCCACAATAGAAGTCTGATTAATTATTATGTGATGGAAACATGATGCTTAAGTGATGGCACTTTAAGTCATGGTACTTTTCTCAAATATGCTTACAACACATCGTAACCACTTACTGTCTCCCCTGCAGAGTAGAGGCCCCAGTTTATAAGCTGCTTCTGAATGCAGTCGGCCTGTGTCTGTAATCACGATCTTAGTTACTGGAAGATGTTCTTTGTAAGAAAGCAATCCAGTGTCATTGGTCCTAAAAAAACAATAGCAACAAACAAAATTCTTAAGAAATTTTAATAGTCCTTATTGCATTTCAAAACCAAGATGTTCTGAACTAAATTTGCACCCACAAAAGAGTAGGGATCCAGTCACTCATTGGAGCACATAAAAACAGAAAGACATTTTATTTATTATTATTATTTTGAGACAGGGTCTCACTCTGTCTCCCAGGCTGGAGTGCAGTGGCACAATTTTGGCTCACTGCAACCTCCTCTTTCTGGGTTCAATCCATTCTTGTGCCTCAGCCTCCCAAGTAGCTGAGATTACAGATGTATACCACCGCACCCAGCTAACTTTTGTATATTTGGTAGAGTTGGGGTTTTGCAATGTTGGCCAGGCTGGTCTTGAACCCCTGGCCTCAAGTGATACACTTGCCTCAGCCTCCCAAAGTGCTGGGATTACAGGTGTGAAACACTGTGCCTGACCACAACTTAATGACATTTTAATGTCTCTTGTAGAAAAATGTAATAGAGAATATAAAATATAGCATATGTTAAAAATAGAACACAGAGATTTTTTAATTCAATGGACAATTTTCTACATTTTTACTGGAATTGGTTAATACATTAACATTTAGTGTAATGATTGATACTGTAGTTTGAGGTCTACCATTTTGCTCTTTCATTTCCCCCATAGGATTTCTTTTCATTTTTTGAAATGTTGTAGCAATTTATTTATTTTATTTTATTTTATTATACTTTAAATTTGGGATACACGTGCAGAACATGTGGGTTTGTCACATAGGTATACACGTGCCATGGTGGTTTGCTGCACCCATCAATCCATCATCTGCATTAGGTATTTCTCCTAATGCTCTCCCTCCCCTAGCCCCCCACCCCTTGACAGGCCCCGATGTGTGATGTTCCCCTCCCTGTGTCCATCTGTTCTCATTGTTCAACTCCCACTTATGAGTGAGAACATGCGGTGTCTGGTTTTCTGTTCCTGTGTTATTTTGCTGAGAACGATGGTTTCCAGCTTCATCCATGTCTCCGCAAAGGACATGAACTCATCCTCTTTTATGGCTGCCCCCCATATGATTTCTTGTACTTCTGTTTTCCTTTACTGCCTCCTCTTGGCTTATTCCATATGTTTTGTATTTCACTTTGTTTTCTCTATTCACTTTTTAGCTATATTTATTATATTTCCATGTTTGCTTTACAGATTACAAAGTAAATTCTTAATTTATCACAGTCTATTTAGACATTATGTTTTTTAACAATGTAAAATGTCAGAAGCTTGCTAAGACATAATTCATTTAATACTGCTCCCTTCCACACATACATTCTTTTTTCTATTGTAATACATTTTAAATCCATATGTTATAAACTTTATAATAAAAATAAAGTGAATTTAATGTTTTAATTAAGAAAATAATTTAAACACTGGCTTTTACATTTACCAACATATTTGCAATTTCCAGTGCTTTTCACTTTTTCTTGAAGATCTGAGTTTTCATCCGTGGTATTTCTCTTTAGCCTGAAGAATTTCTATTAGAATTTGTTGTTTCAGATGCTCTTTTCAACTCTAAAATTTACATTTGGTTCCATATTATAGTTCTCACTTATCTGCTTAAAATACCCTTTGTTTACACATTGTGATTATTTTTACCTTTAAGTCTTCAAATATTTTTATAATAGTTGCTGTAAAGTATCTTTCTGCCAATTCAAACATCAGTAACCCAAGGTTGGTTTGTAATAACTGCTCTTAATTTCTTGACTTTAAATGAAAATGTACTCTTCCTTGAATATTCAGTAAATGTTACAACATGCTAGATATCATGGATACATTGTAAAGATTCTGGATTTTGTTATTCTTTAAAGATTTCATTTTTATTTTTATAGGCTGTTAAATCACAGCCTTATCACAATAAATTGCCATTGCTTGGTTTGATAGTTCATTAGGTGGGGCCTGCGTGAATTTTGCCTAATTTTCAGTGCTATCTCTTATATCTGGGATATAGTCTTTGCCATAAACACATGGGCAGTATCTGCCTACATTTGGTTACTTTCCGCTCACTTCAAGTAGTTGTTTTTAAAACATTTTTTTTTTCCTGGATTTACAACAATTATCTGAGAAGGGTTAGCTCTATGCAAGTTACTTCACCATTAGCAGAATTTAATATGAGAAATTTTACAATCTTATTTTTAAAAGTCATTTTTAATTAGAAATGTGTTATAGAGGCATTGGAGAGTTATTGATGATTAGGTAATTTTTTATAGTTGTTAAGCGTTACTACTAGCATTTTATTTACATTTTAAAATACAGTATTACTTTGTAGGCATTTTTTTTTTGTGAAGGTAGTGATAAGAAAAGGGTGCCTTCCAAAAGGAGTAGAAATTTGAAAAAATGAGAGTTTAAGAGAGACAATATTCTTCATAACAAACATGTAACACTAAAAGTGCAATTCTAAAAGAAATACACCCACACACATAACATCATCTTGATGTTTCCCAACTAAATAAATGAAATATTATCTAATTCAAATTATGACCTCAATTAACAGCAGATTTATCACTGTAATCAATGTGCATCCTGTAACAAAATCACCCATATTACATCCAGATTGACTAGAACTATTTGTTAAAAGTAAGTCTTCTGTACAGGTCTAGTTGCTTAGCAATATAACATATACATAGGTTATGCTGAAATGTAAATATAAACGTTTAAAATATTTTCACTTTACAAATAATAAATAAGGGCAGTATACATGCCAACTCCAGTCTCAAATTCTGTCAATGTATTTTTTAAACTTTTCAGATAAAGAACACATGCATAAGCTTCTTTTCTGCTTAGAGGAATATTTGTAATTTGATTTTAAAATTCCTAAAATGTTACAGATTTCTTTTTTCAAAATATAATCCACAGAACATTAGTTCTTTGTAGTATGATTTGTCTTTTTAAAAATATAAAAGAATTGCATGTTAAAATAATTGTAGTAAATTCTAAGTTGATAATTTTAAATGTTTTATAGGTAGATTATTGAAGAAATGTGCTTTGGCTGTAAATATATTTTTAAGATAATAGAATACCTACTTATATATAGTTTTAAAAGGAATAATAATTAATTCCCCATGTAACAGGTATCTCTGTTTGATTATAAAATTAAAATGTACATGACTTATGGTCCATTACAGAAAATAACTCAAAAAGGCATTGACTTAATACTAAGGACTCTATTGACTATACCATGTTTCATTAAAACATACCTTTATTTAATTACTTCATTGCACTAACTTGTTCAGTATCGGGCTAGCTATACATACTTTGAGTAATTAATTTTTTAATGAACTTTTTCTTGCATAAAAAAATCATATGGAAATCACCATTCATTCCGGTCAGCATCACAATTGCAGTAATACTGAGAATCAATGCAGTTTCCCTCTAATCCACAAGTACATTTTTGAAGATCAGGCGAAGAACCTCCCCAGTAGGTGTGCGTTTCATTGGTTCTTCCTACCCACCAACTCAGAGGGGTTCCATCTGAAAGACAAACGTGAGAAATGTGACATCTGATTTATGTCCCACCATCTTGTCTCCCAGTATAATTCCTTTTCTTCCAAAATCATTAAAAAGAATAAAAGGAGAGAGATTGATTTGATAAGGATATGCAAAACAGTGTAATTGCTGGCATTTCCTTAAGAAAATTTTTTAAATAAAAAAGTTATTATTTAGGCTTAAATGACCGATACATTTGTCCTCGGGTAGAAAAGAAACCAGCGGTTCCTATTTAATTTAGGCATGATAGTAAAAAATGGATTGAGAGCAGCTCACATATACAATTTCTTTAAAAATAATTTTGAAACAAGTTAGCATCAAAATATAAATCATAGTAATTAACATACCAAAGCAAAATTGATCTGAAATCATGAAATGCTCATTAAAGCATAATGGAATGTTATGTAAAGTCCCTGATTTATCTCAATAAATTTATTCTCTAAAAATATCCTAGCTGTTTAATAAACGTTAGGCATGATTTGGCACTCCCTTGTCATGATTTAAGATTTATTTGGAAGTATATATTTTATCTTTCATTTAATGGCTTGTCTATTTATTTGAAGTTACAGAAATAACACTGAAAAATCTTCATGCTGGAAGCGAATATTACACTCAGAAGAAGTTTCCCTCAGCCAAATGCATCTCTTCCTACGATAAATGTTCAGCTACCAGCTCCTTCTGAGTTAAGACTAAACATGATGCCAAGGAACTCAAGCAAGGAACAGATACAACATCTAGGCAAGGATTTCCAGAGAAGGACGTGAAGCATGTAGCCAATCTATCATGAAAAAAATAAAAAGTATGGAGGAAAAATTGAAGTCATCTGAGAATCAGGGCATGAGAAGAATGCAAGCGACACAGAATCAGTCAGCTTCTCAAAGGTGCTGGATCATTTTTCTGTCGACTTTCAAACCTTTAAGTTATCACCATTAGCCCTACTGAGAATCTGGGATTTTTACTAATTTCTCCCTTGCTTACAAATGCCAATGCTCATTTTAACTTACTATTAGTCCCTGTGCTAATGCTGACAACCTCTCTCCCAGGGTTACTACGCATGCCAGTCTGGCCACGTCAAAACAAAAACAAAAACACAAAACCAGCAAAGAGTTATTAAAAGCTGTGTTATGCATAAATGCATTAATATGAAGAATCTTCATCTTTTTTTAATTACATGATTAGCCCTTCACCACAAGGTGAAAATTACTTGAAATACTTAATAAATATATTTCAATACACTGCTTAAAACATTGTTTTCATAGATTAAAAAGAAAAATAAATTGTTATTCTTAAATACTGAACCATATTCCCACATCTAAATTTCCTGTCTTCCCTATAAAATAGAAATCACTGAATGTTTTTTAAGGTATCAGACATTGGTTCAATCCAAGACTTTTAAAGAAAATGTACTAAGGAATATAAATAACTATAGGAATGAATTTTTAAAATCCTGAGAAATAAAAATTAAAGGTAAAAAATACCCGCGGATATGGTGGAACATTCCACCTCCCATAATTAAAATCCTAAATGACTTGAGCATTCCCATTGATCATCCTTCCTGTGATCTGAGTCACAGATCCCCAGCAGTTGAAAACATATTTTCATACACATTTCACTTTATTCATTCATGTATGGCATCATTATCACTTGACACTAAATCACCAAGATCTGAAACTCTAAATCTAGCTTGTCTGAAAACAACTTCCTGTCCTATCCCATTATATTTCTTATTGTGACCTCAGCTCTTTTAACTCTCTTCACCTCAAATCTATTCCACATGAATCATGAGGTCACCAACCTGAGAAAAAATTGCGTATTTAGCCACGTTCCATGCCTTTCAGGATCCCCTCTTCCACGCCTTTCTGGAGTTAACTTTCTAAAACTGGTTATTGAGCCTGAAACACGAGGGAAGCATTTAAAAAAAAAAAGTGCACAGGCAAAACTGGCCTTAAATATGGCGATTCCTGACACATTCTGTGTCAACCCTTGTATTAGTCTGTCTTCATGTTGCTAATAAAGACATATCTGAGACTGGGTAATTTATAAAGAAAAGAGGTTTGATGGACTCTTAGTTCCACATGGCTGGGGATGCCTCAGAATCATGACAGAAGGCAAGGAAGAGCAAAGTCACATCTTACATGGTGGCAAGCAAGAGAGTTTGTGCAAGGGAACTCCCATTTATAAAACCATAAGATCTCATGAGACTTATTCACTGCCATGAGAACAGTATGGAGGAAACTGCCCCCATGATTCAGTTATCTCCACCTGGCCCTGTCCTTGACACGTGAGGATTATTACAATTCAAGGTGAGATTTGGGTGGGGACACGGCCAAACCATATCAAGCCCCTTTACTCTGTGTGATGTTTACTCACCAGTCCCTCAGGGATTTTGCTTTCTGGTTCTGTTACAGCTTGACTTCTTTGTCAACTTTGATAACCAACCTTCTTTTTGTATTTTCTTATGTTTTGTTTTTCAGCTTTGCAGTAAAATTAACAAATAAAAATTGTACACATTTAAGGTGTGCAAAGCAATGTTTTCAAATGATTACCACAATCACATGATTTAACATAGCCACCACTTCACATAGCTACTTTATATTTTTATGGTGAGAATACCAAGATCAAGTCTCTCAGCAGATTTCACGTATACAATACACTGTTGTTAACTACAGTAATCATTCTGTATACTACCTCTCCAGAATGTATTCATCTTACAACTGCAAATTTGTACCCTTTGACCAATATCTCCACACCAACCCCCTTCCCTAGAAATCACTCTTTCACTCTGTTTTTATGAGCTCAACTTTTTTAGATTCCATATATAAGTGGGATCATGAAGTATTTGTCTTTCTGTGTCTGGCTTATTTCACTCAGCATAACATCCTTTAGTATCTTGAAGAGAAGTTTTCACTGCAATGTTCATTGCAGCTTTATTCACAATAGCCAAGATATGGAGAAACCTAACTGTCCATTGATGAATGGATAAAGAAAACGTGATACACACACACACACACACACAAAATGGGATATCATTCAGCCTTAAATAGAAGGAAGTCCTGCCATTTGTGACAACATGGATGAACATGAAAGGCATTATTCTAAATAGAATAAGCCAAATACTGAAAGACATATACTGCGTGACCACATAAATGACCTGAGTTCATTTTGTTCCATAGCATTCATTTACCCTTCCATAATTACCATTCTTATTCTTAGAATACCATTCCAGATTTGCTTATCTAGTTTTTTTAATTCTAAGATGAATATTTAGCAACAATGAACAACCCATTAGAAACTAAACTGTGTATGTTCACTATGGCCACAATGCCCCGGAGAGCTGGAAATGAGGGGGGCTCATGCCATGCACTTTGTATGTACTATGCCACCCAAACATCACTGCACCCCTGTGAAGCTGGTATCATTGGCCCCATTTCGGAGAAAAGAAAACAAAGACTGAGATTCATTAACCATTCGTCCATTTCAGTAATCAAAGTTTCATCTATCTATGTTCTAGATGCACCTAGCCAATGAGAAACACACCCACACCTCCAGCTGTAAATCTTACGCTTTCGAACTACAACTGTGTGATCCTCATTTGCACATAGAATTGAGGTTTCAGGAGGAGATAAGTTTTGGGTGGGTTCCAGAAAGATGGGATTGGAGGGGTAGAGACCAAGTGAGAACATTCTGAAAATGGAAAATGAGGAGGAGAAAGAGGAGAAAAAGGGCAAGGGGGTAGTCAGTCATAGGGGAGAAAATAATCTGATTTTTAGTGGGTGGAGAGTAAATAGAGAGAGAATCAGAAATGCAGGGTTCAAATGTCAGAACAACAGTTCAGCATTTTTGCATGATTTCTATGACATATGCTATTCCTGTATGAAACAAATTTCTTTCTAAATTTTTGTCATTCCATCTGGAACTCCAGCCCTTCTTAGGACAAGCAGGAGTGAACATGAAAAAAGTTGCTTTATTGTACAGATATCTTAGAATTTTCTCTAATATGTGAAGAAAAATACACCTCAATGCTACTGCTAGAAAATAAGTGTTAGAGGACGGCATGAGGGTTACACAAGCAGGGTGGACACAGAATATGCAATTCCAGGATCCAGCAGAACAGGCTGTGTCGGACAGACAAATAATAGAAAGGAGGTAGACCTTCTTAAATAGTACTGTGTTTCTTAAAAGTGGGAGCGGCATTTCTTAAAGGTTAATTTTGTTAACAGAGAGTAATACTTTGGATTTTGCATTGGATGGTTAGAAGATATGAAGAGATGACAAGCTAGGAGGCCAGCTGGAAAGCTCTTGCAGTAACTTCAAGAATTAGCTCATTGGGGCCAGGCGCGGTGGCTCACGCCTGTAATCCCAGCACTTTGGGAGGCCGAGGCAGGCAGATCACGAGGTCAGGAGATCGAGACCATCCTGGCTAACATGGTGAAACCCCGTCTCTACTAAAAATACACAAAAAAATTAGCCGGTCGTGGTGGTGGACGCCTATAGTCCTAGCTACTCTGGAGGCTGAGGCAGGAGAATGGCGAGAACCCGGGAGGTGGAGCTCGCAGTGAGCCGAGAACCTGGGAGGTGGAGCTCACAGTGAGCCGAGATAGTGCCACTGCACTCCAGCCTGGGAGACAGAGCGAGACTCCGCCTCAAAAAAAAAAAAAAAAAAAAAAAAAAAAAAAAGAATTAGCTCATTAAGGCCTACTGTAAGGCAGATGTGATGGGAACATGGGAACAGAGGCTCTGACATAATGAGACACCCTAAAGAAAGAAAACATAAGACCAAAACCAGAACTCAGGAACAGACTGGTTATTCACAGTAGAATCAAATAAAGAGTTAAGATAGTTTTCTGATTCCTCCTTGAACTAGTGAATCAACTGTGTCTCTGGCAGCCTTTTCTAATATTCAATTATACCCAGAGGCTGTCAACAATCCATGAAAAAGAGGCACATAGAATACTTACTTTCAGAAAACTAAGTCGTATTTTTATTAGCTGTTTTCCACGATAAAATAAACCTTACGTGTCACTTGCCCTTTATCAGGGATAAACACTATGCATTCATTGAGTATCAGAAAGAGGCCTTTGCTGTAAAGTTATCCAATTAAGGCCAGGAAGAGAGTTTAAAAGCAATCAAGGCTTTGAATAAAGCTCAGTGTAAATTGACCTTGTTCTTTTCTTCAGGCAGAAGCATCTTTGTGACTTCCAGACTGTGACATGTTTACTAAGAATGCGAGATCATATACCCTCAGTGGCTAGATGCCACCACTTTGCAGAATTAAAATCTTCAGGAGCTCGTTGAATAAGTGCATGATGTGATGTGTGCAACAAGACAGACACTATGGTTTACTGACCTTGCTTATTGACCAGCCGTGACTTCTTGCAGTAATAAGTAAACTCCTGTTCACAGTGCTCCGCACGGTTAATAGTGGCCTGAAGTTGCTCCATGCTGGCCACATACTCGAAAAACCCAGCATATGGGTTCTCTGGATTAGTATTTCTGACTCTTGTTAAGTCAGAGCCGTTGTGCTGTATGATGGTCCATGTAGTTTCTTGTATGCAGAAATGGGGGGAGAAAGAGAGGAGACCATCACTAGTCTGCAAAAGTTAAAATAAATAAAGAAAATCAAAATCACCTTTTATCTGAGTCAAATTTTTCTAATCATCAAACTTCTCTGAGAGGTAGAATCAACACAAATGGATTCTCAGAATTGTTAAGTTATGGTAAGTGATTATTTTTCCTGAAATATATACTATTGCCATGCATTTACAGTGATTTTATTTAACATTTTCATATAATTTAGCCACACAATATTTATGATGAAAATATTAGGAAATCTGATTATTTTTTGTGATATATTTTATTTCACTGAATCTGATATTCCATCTTTTTAAAGATGCATCATTATTTTATTTCACTGCAAGAAAGGACAAAATGCTGCCTATTACAACTACAAAACATTATTCATCAACACATCCAAAATCCAGTGATATCACAATATGAAAAAAAGTGCATATCAGAATTCATGAAATAGTTTATGTTACATAATGTAAGCAGCCACTTTTCTACTCTTAACTACTATTCATAGTATCAGCAAAAATAAAGTCAAAATTTTGTAGCCCTCTATATACCTCTTTAATCAACATTTAACTATGAGTGTGCATCTTTTTAAAATTAAATGTAAAGTATTCACTTTGATATCATGTGATCTGCACAGTTAGACAGTACAATAGGAAGTTACTCTTTTGAATTGTATGCATCTGACACAGAATCTCAACTAACACAAAAGTAAAATATCTTTGAGTATATACTAGAGTTATCACTATTGGTTCCTGAATGCCTGTAAACATTTCCATCATACTGATTACCAAAATTTCTTAGATGAAATAAAAATCCCACAATGTTTGTAACAGACAATAGGCATATGATATCTGCCCTTCAACTTTACCAGTAATAGACTTTATACTATATTTTCTGTGATATATGCAGACACAAGAACAGATAAATCAAAAAGCCTCTGATTTAGTAGGCAAAAAAAAGAGTGAAAGTTGTCAAAACTCCACTACATATGTGCTGTTAAGTCACATAACTCTTCTGTAATACAGAGGAATATCCCAAATTGGAGAAAAACAGTAATAGTAGGCAAAACGTTTCCCCCTCTTTTTAGCTAAGGCATTCATATGGATCAACAATCCAAATAAGGAGGTATACTTTGAAAATTTCATTCCCATTCCTTTCCCAGTCATCAGTTTGGACTAGAGAGGTGGGCTAAAGGAGGCTGGACTGTCACAGACTTATTGCCTTCCACGTGTGGATTATTATTTTTCTGCGAAACAATAGCTGTTATTTTTGCATTTCCCTCTTGCATTTCAGTTCACCCTTCAACAGTAGAATGCTCTCAAACAGAACTTAATCTACCAGCCAATGAAATTACGGGTGGCCAGCAGTACAATGTAGAAGTCATCAAGAGATCTGAGTTGCAGATCTGGCATGCATCTTGTGCCCTTAGGAAAGTCAGGTAAAACCTGGGCCTCCATTTCCAAATTTGGAAATTAAATTGGCAGAACGAGGTCTGAAATTCTATAATTTCAGCCAACTCGACCTTGGCTATTGGAAGTTTAAGGTTATTATTAACTAGACAAATCCGACAGCCTAGCCTCTGTTGGACTCTGTTTCTTTTGTTCAAAAAAACCATTCACCTTTTCTTGTGGTAAATCAATGGCATGCAAGAAGCAGCTAGCTACCAAGAGAGGCGGACAATATACCTGCTTGAAGCCTTTGTCTCTTTCCCTTCTGGATCACACTGAGTGAGACTTCCCTGTAGTTTAGCATCCACTGGGTCACAATTAACACCTGATTCTAAAGGTTTTTAAAGGTGTTGCAAGAGATTCAAGGCCACCGTGCCCGGCAACCATCAAAGAGTAGCTCATATCAACGTTTCCTTTTGAAATTCTAAAATATTTCAATGTTATGATAGTCCCTGTAAGTTGATTTTATTCTCTAATAAAAAGCACTACAAGGTATGATGTTAACCAGATGCCACACTTATCAGGCCATCTAGATTTCCAGGGTAGAACAGACACAAAGAAATTGTCACAATAGATTTTGAGCAACAGAGATAGGGGCCTTAAAAGCCAGGTTCCAAACTTCATGTGCTTCATTAATCTGGAAATCTCTGAAAAGTCTCAAATTAGAGCCTCTTTACTGTTCTTTCAGACATGGTTGAGTGATCTGAAGTTTCTACAAACACCTGCTTAGAAGTAAGAGTGGTAAAAGACACAGACTTCATCACAATTTGTAATTCAATACTTTGTGGTTGACTTTATCGGTCTTTCCTACCAGTCTGCAAGCTCTATGAGAATAGCAATAGTTTCTGATCTGGTAACAATCATATCTCCAGCACATAGCACAAGGCTTGATACAAAATGCAGAAGACATTTGTTGAAGACATGAGGGAATAAACAAATGAATGAATAAAAACAATGCATTGTCTAGATTAGAGCACAATCTCCTAGGTTATCCGATTCAGACGCTGCAGAGGCTCTGACATTTTCGCTGCCTTTGAGTTGTTATATAATTCTATAAATTGTAGATAACTAATAGAATTGCTAAATAATGTTAAGTCTGGAACTGTGAAGTGCCCTGAGATGTTACCCTACTTGCAAGTTAAGGAGTTATCTTGCCAATACACAGATTATATCTATCTGTTTATTGATCTGTCTACTACCTACCTACCTGTCTCATCTACACTAACAGACACAGAGGACCTCTGAATCAGGGACCATTTGCTCACAGAGAACCTCACCAGCATCAATCCCTCATACCTCAATTTCCCAACTGCAGATGCAGTGAGTGCTAGATAGAGCTGTGCCTGCTGGAGTTGTACCGCAAGAGGAGGATCACAAAAAGATGAGGCTTGGGCTTACAGAGGGTACCTAGCACGCTCTCTCCTCCTCCACTCCATAGAGTGATAGAGAGACTTTGGCTTTGGAATGTCACAAATTTTCTTTAGAGGAGAGAAGGTACAAGCCCTTAGGTTTTTATTACTCTTAGAAAATAAGCAAATGCATCTGGGGGAGATAAGCCTTTAAATCTCTTCAGAGCTATTCACTATCTCTAACTTCCAAGACACATTTAATCATCCTTTAACGTAGGTTGCCAGACATTTTTTTTTTTGTCTTTGCCCAGAAATAAAGGCACTGTTTCCTTACAACAAATAATTCTTGTCTGTAGACAAGCAACTTCTACCTGGTTGAGGTTCTAGTGACTTCCCTCCCCCATCATGGATGAATCCAGTGTTGCCTCCATATGCACATTTGTTTCCGTGTTCCTAACATGTAGATATGTCTTTTCTTTGGATTCTCCTTTGAACTGGTTGTAATGTCTTTCCAATTTCTTCATTAATAATGCATTTTAAACATCTTTAAATTTTTTTAACTTTTATTTTCATATCTGCATGACAATCATGATTTTACTTTATTACAAATTATCTTTTACTAAATACAAAAAGAGTGGGAGGGTAAGGAGACAGGGAAATGAATAAGAGATGGCTGAAATAGGCAGAAAGTCTACATTGAATGGTAGTTTGGGTCTACTCACGTCTTTTCCTGAAGACATTTCACTATTTGTAAATAAAGCAACTGAGTAATTAAGAACTTGATTTACCTTAGGCTGGCTGCTATTTTTTAGTGTGATAACAGTGCAAAGAGAAAACATGCTGTTTAAGCAATACAGTTGCAAAGCTTGTGTTGCTTCATGCTTAATAGCTGAAGGTGATAGATGCGATAAAGACTAAGAGTAGGTAGGAAGTGCTGTGTTAAGGAAAGCAGGAGACAGGAGGGGAGACAGCTAGCCTTCTGGAGCAAAACCTGATGTAAATAGGACTGCATTTGAATAATGGACAGTTATTTATTAACCCTCATAGCTGTTAAGAAGGCCTTTATTATTGAAATCTCTAAAAATAATTATGCTATTATAAGTCTTAAGCTCTCCAGCTTTCTCCTGAAATGATCTCAGGAGCTCCTATCTCAGAAGCACATGGGGTACCTGTTAATAATGCAGAGACCCAGGCCTTGTGTTCTAAACTTACTGAGTCAGGGAAACTAAACCCGAGAGTCTCGGTAATGGGGCCATGAGAAGGGGTGAGTTTAATCCATAGAGTTTTCACTTTTAGAAAAACTTGAAAGTCTCTGTTCTAGCACTCATCAATTTCTTCCCTCTGGAACAATCATCCTTACAGTACAATGTTTAATAATGAGAAACTTCTTGAACATGAAACAATTTCATTATAGAAAAAGCAATGAAGGCTGGGTGCAGTGGCTTATGCCTGTAATCCCGACACTTTGGGAGGCTGAGGCAGGCAGATCACCTGAGGTCGGGAGTTCCAGACCAGCCTGACCAACATGGAGAAACCCCATCTCTACTAAAAATGCAAAATTAATTGGGCGTGGTGGTGCCTGCCTGTAATCCCAGCTACTCGGGAGACTTAGGCAGGAGAAATGCTTGAACCCGGGAGGCAGAGGTTTAGGTGAGCTGAGATCGTGCCATTGCAACAAGAGTGAAACTTGGTCTCAAAAAAAAGAAAGAAAAGAAAAGGAAAAGAAACAGCCACTGGGATTCACCTTATTCTAACTAATTATTTTTAAATTATGTTTGGAAAACTGTTTACAAAGAAATTTCAGCTTTTAACATCGTTTAAGAAATTATCCATTCAAAATAGAGATTTTTTTGTATATTTTAGCTTATAATGCTTAGAGGTATTTTAATACATGTGGAATCATTTGACACTAGTTCTAGACTAATAACTAGATTTTTTAATAAGACACATATTTGCAAGTTGGTGATTCAGCATTTTGTCTTATTTTCACCACACGTGATCTATGTAACTAGAAGATATGTTCTTGGCTGCAAGCAATGAAATACTCATAGAAGGTAACCCTTCCTAGTGGAAAAACTTTTAGGCTGTGAGAAAAGAGACCAGAGCTTGATCTATTCCTACCAATATCTTCACCCTCTTACACTTAACCTCCCTGAGCCTTGGTTTCCTTATTTGCAAAACCAGATCAATAAAGAGAGTTTCAAGCTATACCTCCTACACTTAACCTCCTCCATTCTTGGCTTCCTCATTTGCAAAACCGGATCAATAAGGAAAGTTTCAAGGAGTAACATGTATTTCTCACTGGGTTGCAATACTCTGGGGTTGTCATTTTTGCTTGAATATGTTCCTATATTCCAGAGCTACTGGAGACATTTAGCTGTCTCTGGGTATCTGTATTTCTGAATATCTTGCTATCTACGTGGCTTTAAAAATTTTCTGAATATCCTCTTTTTCATCAATACTTTTGCATAATCTTGCTGAATGAAGCACCTTTAATCTCTGCATACTTCCAGTGACTCCAGTCATTTTTTTTTTCATTTGGTATCTATGACCCATCTGACCTCATTTCAAAATCTAAGCTCCTAAAACATAGAATTTGTTCTCTCTTTCTCTCTCTCTACACACACATACATACTCTTCAGGTCTCTTAGAATTGTTTAGTCTTAACTACAATTTTTTCCCCAAATAATTTGTTTATCAAAGATACATTTTCTGGCCGGGCGCGGTGGCTCAAGCCTGTAATCCCAGCACTTTGGGAGGCCGAGACGGGCGGATCACAAGGTCAGGAGATCGAGACCATCCTGGCTACCACGGCGAAACCCCGTCTCTACTAAAAACACAAAAAATTAGCCGGGCGAGATGGCGGCGCCTGTGGTCCCAGCTACTCGGGAGGCTGAGGCAGGAGAATGGCGGGAACCCGGGAGGCGGAGCTTGCAGTGAGCTGAGATCTGGCCACTGCACTCCAGCCTGGGCGACAGAGCGAGACTCCCTCTCAAAAAAAAAAAAAAAAAAACAAAAAAAAAAAAAACAAAGATACATTTTCTATAATAAGGTACATTAATTTGCTATGTAATATAAAAAAGTAAATGTTGATTTAATGTAAATAATGTATTCAATAAAATAAAATTGATAATTTATCACTTAGATAATAAAAAATACATATGGCCTATAAATTACCAAATTATTACCCGTAATAAACATAAGATATGTAGTCGATATTCATTACACACGGATTCTCATTATTTGTGAAGTTGCCTATTTGTTAAAATTCATTGGTAACCCCAGTGCTTTCACAGTCATTTGTGAACACATACAGAGCCGCAAAAATTTGGCCTGCCTGACATTCACATACCCTGTTAGAGCTGAACAAGGAAACACTGTTTTCTTGTTTCAGCTCTCATACAATAAACAAATGTCTCATTTGTAGTCTATTAAGTGCCACATTTTTTGCATTTTTGTGCTACTGGTTGGTGATTTTGCTGTTTAGAATGCCCCCCCACTCCCAGAAATGTTGTCGAGTTCCTAAGCACAGAAGGCTGCATGCACTGAGCCTTAGAAAGAAAACACGTGTGAGATAAGCTTTGCTCAAGCTTGAGCTACAGTGCTCTTGGCCATGAGCTCAATGTTAATGAATCAACAGTATGTATTAAATAAGGTGTCTTTAACCTGAAACACACATAAAACAAGATTATGTATTGATTGGTGGATGAGACCATTGTGACCAGAGGCTTGCAGGAAACTAACCTTACTGTGCTTCCTGCTAGGAGCAATTTGTTCAGTGTTTTCTAATCCAGTGTTTCTGGTTACTTTACAGAACATAACTACTGCAAACAATGAGAATGGATAGGGTGTGTGTGTGTGTGTGTGTGTGTGTGTGTGTGTGTGTGTGTGTGTGTGTGTGTGTATGCATGCTTCTTAAAGCTTCAAAGGCTAGAGATGTTTATCAACCTATCACTGTCTAATTTCAGAATGAAACTTTCTATAACATGTGTGTGTGTATAGCTCCGGATGCATTTATGGGAACATAGAACTTACAGGTTTGCAGTGGTGGATTGTTACATAAATCTCACTCACAATCCAACCTATCCAAGCTGAAAACAAAATAATAAAGCATTTTGGCACTGGAATTCATATCTTACACTTGTAAAGTCTTCTTTTTCTCTGTAAAGTCCCCTCACATTTGTTGTTTAATTCTCACGTACCAGAGTTGCCAGTACATACTAAAGTTTGAGAACCATAAAGTCTAAAACAGTGATTCCCAAACCTAAGGACACATAAGAATCATTTGGGAAGATCCATGATGATATGTTTTCCATTGACCCACCTCAGTGGTTGCTCTGGATCAGAACCACCTGCAGTGCTGTCTGGGCATTCGTACTGTCCAGGCAGGAGAGCTTCATTGAGAAGACACATATGCAGGAACCACCATTTGTTTTGGGTTGTTTTCGTGTATGGGGCAATGCCCTCAATGGTTGTGAGATAAATGGAAGCCACCAAGTGTGTTAAATGAAAAACCTTTGAAGATACATTCTATAGCAATTTCTGCCAAAATATGTGTTGGCACAGAGTTTGCCACCACCTGCAGTTTTTAGAACTAAACATTCATTACTATAAAGAAGTGGTTGCTCCCAAATTCAAATGCCTCCTCAGAATCTTGTTTGAATGTGGAGAAACAGACACCTCAAACTCAAAAAAAAAAAAAAAAGTGTAAAACAGAGCTTACGATCTTTCCCTTAAACCTTGTCTGATCACATCTTAAATAACAACAGTTCAAACACTCAATGACCCAGGGCAAAAACTGCGTGGTTACTTTTGGCTTTTTGTTTTCTCACACATCATAGGTATGCAAAGAGAAAAATCTAACACCTTTCCTCCATCTACAGTGCTATTCTCTGGTACAATCAGTACTGGATTTTTGCATTACTTGAAACGGTCTCCCAACTCTTATAAAGTACGGTATGCATAGTCTCCTCACTCCTTTCCACCCCTGCTCCTGAAGAAGCATTCCCTAACCCAGGAGCAGTTGCAATCCAATTAAAGGAAGTCAGATTGCATCCCACCATTTCTTAAAACTCCTCAGTGTCTTCTCATCTCATTTCAGAGTAAAAAATCAAAGGTCTTACAACATTGCCATGAAGCCCATACTCTTCCCCTCCCCATCCTACTTGATTCTCTCCTCTCTTCCTACTCCCCACTTACTCACCATACTTCCGCTACCCTAGGTTTGCTGCTGTTTTCTGAACACACCTGGTAAGATCACCTGTCTCAAAACTTGGCAGTTTCTGTTTCCTCTGCCTGAAAGATATGTTCCACAGTTTTTAGTACCAAAGCTCCCTTTGCAACACCCTCTGCCTCAAGGTATAATGATATTGCCCTTTTCCTTTGGTTTTGCTCTATAAAATACTGACTTCTAACACAGCACTCGGCTACATTGATCTCAGCTCAAAGTAACTTTCAGCAAATGATAAGGTTCTACATCTACAATGATACACTCCATACTAGCCACGGGAGGCTATTAAGCAGTTAAAATGCAGCCAGAGAGACTGAGAAAGTAAACTTAAAAAAAGAAAAATAGAGATGGGGTCTCACTATGTTGCCCAGCCCGGTCTCAAACTCCTAGGCTCAAATGATGCCCCCGCCTTGGCTTCTCAAAAGTGCTGGGATTACAGGTGTAAGCCACTGCACCCAGCTGTAATTTAATCCTATTTTAGTTAAATTTTTAAATTTAAGTTTAAATTTTTAAAATGCAGTAATTTTGTTTTGTAATTAATTTTAATTAAATTAGAATTTAAATAGGCACTGGCTAGTGGCTACCATGTTAGACAGCACAGTTCATCTAGAATCTATTTTGTGTGTGTGTGTTTGATGTGGAACAGATCAATACTCCTTTTACTGACATTTAAGTACAATTTCCAGCAGCACTACTGGTTGAAAAGACCATCTTTCCTTCATTACATATCAATGCCACCTTGGCCATAAATCAATTATCCATATATGAGTGAGTCTGTTTATAAATTCTCTATTCTGTTTTTACTGGCTTATCTATCTTTGTGACAATTATATACAGCTTTACATAGCTATCCGTATAATGCCTGTATCTATCTAGTAGAGTTGAATCCTTCAAATTTGTTCTTCAAGATTGACTTGGTTCTTCTTGCCTCTTCGTATTTACTCATGAATTTTAGAATATGCTTGTTGATTTTCACCAAAATAATCACACCAACCTATAAATAAACACCCTGCTTGAGTTTTAATTTAGGTTTGCACTGAATCAGTATCTAGTTTGGAAGAACTGATATTATACAATATTGAGTCTTCTAATCAATGAACTTTTTTTTGTTTTTTTGTTTTTTGTTTTTTGTTTTTTGGTTTTTTTTGAGATTGAGTCTCAAAAAAACTGTCGCCAGGCTGGAGTGCAGTAGCACAATCCCGGCTCAATGCAACCTCCACCTGCTGGGTTCAAGCAATTCTCCTGCCTCAGCCTCCTGAGTAGCTGGGATTACAAGCGCGTGCCACACCCAGCTAATTTTTGTATCTTTAGTAGAGACGAGATTTTGCCATGTTGGCCAGGATGGTCTCCACCTGCCTTGGCCTCCCAAAGTGCTGGGATTACAGGCATGATCAATGAACATTTTATATTCCTCCATTTATTTAGGATATTAGTTTCATCTAAAGGGCATTTTATACTTATCTGTGTAGAAACCTTGTACAACTTTCATTAGATTTACTACCATGTGTTTGAGATACTTTGTGCTATTGAAAATATGATCTCCTAAAAGTTTATTTTCTAATTGTTATTGTTGATATACAAAAATAAAATTAATTTTATTGTTCAATGGCAATCCTAATCTTAATAGTTTATCTGTAAATTGTTTAGAGTATTTTAATACACAATCTGATTATCTATGAATAATGAGAATCTGAGTCTTTTTTTCCCCCAATATTTATGTTTTTCATTTCTTTCTCTTCCTTTATTTCACTGTCTAGGACCTCCAATACAATGGTGACGAGAATGGTATTAAAGGTGGTAACAGGAAAAGCTTTCAAATTCCACTGTAAACTAATATATGCTATAAGGTTTTCTGGTCTTTATTAAAATAAGGAAACTTCCTTCTATTGGTAATTTGTTGAGTGTTTTAAATTATGGACGAATATTGCATTTAATCAAACACATTTCCCATGTTTATTAATTTCTATGTAAATTCATGTAAGTAAAGAATTCCAGAAGATGTAAACTTTATGTTTACATACATTTAAAAAGTAAATATTCTGCAAAGTTTTACATGTATCAATCTTCTCCCAGAAATAATCTATCCTTTTTGTTTGGGGACATAATTGGAAACATTTATTATTAGATGTTTTACACAGATGCCACATGCATTAAAAAAGATATTTAAAGTCATTACCATTTAACTATTTTTTTAAGATTTATGTTCGGTTTTTCTAAGGAACAATACACATTTTAATCAAGTTGCAAATTAGGTCAACATTCTGCTGATTTCATTTTAATTTTGCATATTTAAAACATGCATGCAAATTTAACTATAAAATAGAAGCTCATTAACTCACCGGTCATATTGCAATATAGAAGAAATGGTTCCAGGGGACCACTTCCATCTGAATCTATATAGTAAAACCCTGAAGTATTTCCTCTGTGCTTATAGGCTTCACATGACTGCTCATAGATAGCTTTAAAAAAAAAACATCATTAATGGAATAGCATTAAATGAATCTCAACTTTTATCTTGGACATGAAATACTGCAAGTCTTGAAATTTAATATGTACACTACTGACCAGGGGAAAAGGCAAAACTTACTTTAAAACAAAACTCATTCTTTTTTAAAATTAATATGGATGAAAGTGATTTGATAGAAAAAATGAGATTGATTTCGTGACTTTTTTTAATCACTAAATGAAAATGAAATCACTTGGTCAAAACCAAAATTTAGCCACTTTGACATTCTGAAGAACAAGGAAAGAGAAGGTAGGTGTTTAAATGTTATAGCCTTGTAAGTATAACGTCGTAACTTATCTTGCGGCACATATTTTGGAATTTCTAATTCTAGTAGCACCTTGTAATAACCTAATGTCTGAAGCACAACAGTGTAACTTCCTTAAATAATCTGCTGTTAGCCAATAATTATACAATAGAAACATTTTAAATCATAACTATACTCCGTTCTCATAGAAAATTAACTATAGACAAAATATTTTTTCATAAAACAAATGTGGTTCACAAAGCTCCTCATCAATAATTTCTAGAGTAATTTACAAAAGAAACTCCCACCAATGCCGTAACGAGAATTCAAGATAATTAAAATTCAAAGCAGAAGAAATACTTGTATGAACTATGCCCTCAAGTGGTTTCAATGTGTTTAGATCCATAATCGGATGTTTGGATGTTTTTAATTATATAATCCTAAATTTGCTATGTACAAAGTTTCATATCAACACTTGTGTATAATGCACACCTCTCATTGAACACTTGGCCAATTATACCAATAGCTTCTGTTAAGCATTTTATTCTGTGAAACGAGAAATAAACAATCCCCTGAATATTTGCCCCTGAATCTATTTTAGTTTTGAAAATTATGTTAATGAGTGTTTAGACAACGTGAAATACTATGGCTAATTTGTTCTATGTTACCAAAATTTCAAGTAATCATGTAAATTTACTTCCACCCTTCTCCACAGTATGATGGTTTTATTTTGTTCCTATTATATATCATGCTGATAGAGATATAAGCATGGTTCATTTTCCAGTCACATTTGCATTTTGTGCACGGATGTGGGTATGTAAAAATGACTAGTTTATACATTTCAATGTACACACACATATGTTCATAAAGTCCTTGAAAGAGTTTGGCAGAATATCCTAACTTTGTGGTGGGACTGGTTGTGGAAAAGGATTGGATAAGAATACTTGGAAGGACTTCTGAATTACGTGTATGGCTTGACTTTTTATAGCATGACTGTTGATTTATGTGTATGGCTTGACTTTTTATAACATGACTGTTTACTGATTATTTCCTAATAAGGCTTCGTAGCAAACTCCATCTCCTGCCCTCCGCTATTGCCAAGACTGTTGTTCTGGCTCCATTTCTCAGAATAGTTACGGGCAAAAACCCTTCTACTCTATTAGAGCCGTTTTCTCAAGAACCTAATAAGTTAAACTCAATTATTGGATCAAATTGTGGGTCACAGATGAAAGTAACTCTATTTATTATCTGATTTTTGTCTTCAGAGTTGTTTGGTTTATATTTAGATTCAGTCATTGATAACAATTAAAATGAATAGTCAATGAAAACACTGAATAGCTTTCTGTTTTGAGTTAGTTACTACATGGGGATAATGGAGGATATAAAGAATTAAAATATACTGTCCCTCCACTAGCTGGGTGTCCGGGGTCAAATAACTTGGCATGTGGGTACAGGTGAGGTGTGGCTTTATTACCAGCTAATATTCTTCATAAAAATCTTATGAGGCACCTCAATATACACAATTCATGCCCAGGAATGACTCCGGCAATAGTGGTAGAGCTGGGAGATTCTCTTGGTGATGTCCTCCCCAGCACTGAATCAGGGCTTCTGAGGGTCCTCTGTGCAGGCCCCCAGAGCTGGGAGCCCAGGATTCCAATCTCATCTCTGGCAGGAGTACAGTGTAATAGACAAAGGGTTGTGAGACTGATGGCTTTGTACCTAACACCCATGTCTTAAATCAAGGATATAGGAGGTAGTATTAGTTCAGTTGCTCAGAAATGTCAGTAATAATCAGAAAAAAATGGCAGAAAAATGGGCATTTTGGTCTTCCCATTTGTACCCCGGAACAATTGGACAATGAAATAACATGAGCCTCACAACACATGTAAGCCATTTCATCAGAAAAAAAAATTCAGGATTCGTAATACAGGAAAAAAGGGATATTGGTAGTTATCCCAGGCTCTAGAAGATGATGTCACATGTTCACATCCTCACTCTGCCTCAACTCTTTTAAGTAGCCTTGAACAAGTAGATTAATATCTATTTCTTTATAAGTAAGTTGCCTATAATAGTATTCACCTACTAGGATGACCATCAGAATTAAACGAGCTAGGACATATAAAATATTAGATCGGTACCTGGCATTTAGAAAGCATTGAATAACATTAACTATCTACCACCAAAATTTAATCACTATCTACCACCCTTTTCCTTATCATCCTCATTAAATAGGGTTGCAAGATAATATAAGGATTATCTGTGCAATAGACTGAGGGTTTGTGTCCTCTCAAAACACATATGTTGGAACTTAGTCCCCAGTATGGTGGTATTTGGAGGTGGGGCCTTAGTGAAGTGATTAGGCCATGAGAGTGAAGCCCCCATTAGTGGGATTTAGTGCTCTTGTAAAAGATTTCCCAGAGAGATCCCTCAGCCCTTCCACCATGTGAGGACACAGTGAGAAGATGGAAGTCTATGAACCAGGAAGCACACCCTCACCTAATCTGCTGGCATCTTGATCTTGAACTTCTCAGCCTCCAGAATGGTGAGAAATACATTTCTGCAGTTTGTAAATAACCTAGGCTATGGCATTATGTTACAGCTCTCCAAATAGACCATGACATCTAGTCCCTATTGGATATCTGAATCTTCATGCCACAAACCACCCCACCCCAGTCCAACCAGGGTTGTTTCTGAGAATCTCTTTGTTTAATTGCATGAACAATAAGAATTTGGTAACTGAGCATGTTTCCACTTGTACTGTGCCTTCTAGAAAGTTTAGTGTCAAAATCCTGGCCCAATTCAAGTAACAGAGCAAGATAACAAAATTCACCTTCTGCATTTTATTTGTTTTCGATCCTTAGCTACCTTTCATCTTCTATATATTTTCCCTTTGCCAGATATCCTCCTCTTTTCTCACCTGTTTCATATTATGTACTTCTATAGGCTATCTTGACTACTTTATGAAATGAGATGTGGATTAACAACTGGATGCTGAGTTTGCACAGAACAGACATATATACACACAGGAATGAAAAAGGAAATGGGACAAAGAAACCATCACAGGGGCAATAAAAAGCAGATGTGTTCCGCTTACAGTTATGGCAAGTAGCTCCTCTGTAACCAGTGTTGGTACAGTTACAATGAAAGGCGCTCCAGGACTGGGAACATTCCCCACCGTGCTCACAGTAGTTGGGTGAACACCTAAAAAAGGTGCAGATACAATCACCGGTTTCCATTTTTAGATATCTTAAAGTATTGACCATTTATACATGGTCACGAGAAAGACGGATTTCAACTATAACATAATGACTAATGATGCTTCAGTCTGTTGTTAAATCACTTTAATCACAAAACTAAACCTTAGATCAATACATTCATCAGATTTCAGCCAATTCTCAGATAGTTGTGACTGCTTAATTTTCAACATGTCTCACTGTATCAGAGCCCTTCATTTTCCCTAAGTGACATAACATGGATTCAATATGTTGGCAGAAATATCCATGGCATACATGAAATAACATTTTATCACACTGAATTGCTACATTGTTCGAACACTGAAAGGAAAAGGAATAAAGATAGAAGAAAAGATAAAAGGAAGACAGAGGAATATCTTTCTTCACTTGAGGTATACTTCTAGGAATGTAGGAGAATACACAGTATAGACTCACAAATTTCAAGCAGTGTGTCTGGGTGCTCTAAGGTGCAAAATAGAACTTATAGGGACTCCCAGGATAATTTAAGTCTTCAAGAGAAATATCTGTCATACTCAGCACCTATCAAACACTGTGTGACTTACTAACTAGCCTGAGGTAATTTAGTTTCAACATTAGATCATTATATATTCCCTTTAATCACATCCTATCCTTGAGGAGCAGGGTTTTAGTAATTGATTATTTATTTATTTATTTATTTATTTATTTATTTATTTGGACAGAGTCTCCCTCAGTCACCCAGGCTGGAATACAGTGGCGCCATCTCTGCTCACTGCAAGCTCCGCTCCCGGGTTCACGGCATTCTCCTGCCTCAGCCTCCCGAGTAGCTGGGACTACAGGCACCTGCCACCACGGCCGGCTAATTTTTTTGTATTTCTATTAGAGACGGGGTTTCACCGTGTTAGCCAGGATGGTCTCGATCTCCTGACCTCGTGATCCGCCCGCCCCGGACTCCCACAGTGCTGGGATTCTAGGCATGAGCCACCGCGCCCGGCCGTAACTGATGTTTTAAAAAGCAAGTACGACGTGAAATCAACATTGAACAAAAATATGAGGCTACTGGAGTCTCATCTGTTTTTTGTTGTTGTTGCTGTTTTGGTTGTTGTTGTTGTTTTTTTTTTTTTTTTTTTGAGACAGAGTCTCACTGTTGCCCAGGCTGGGGTGCAGTGGCACCATCTCGGCTCACTGCAAGCTCCGCCTCCTGGGTTCGAGCAGGGGTTCTGCCTCCTGTATCCTCCTGCCTTAGCCTCTGGAGTAGCTGGGATTACAGGCTTTCGCCTCCGCGCCCGGCACTGGAATCAGATCTGATTTCAAGTCTTGAGAAACGGTGGTGTGTTCAACAGGCACACATGTCCACATACTAAGTAATTGTGTTTAATTAAAAATAATTATTTTCCAAATCATGCATATTACTTTTTTCAAAAGATTCCTAGGTTGTTATGGCATATTTGTTAGTTTTTTTGGACCCAAACCACTTTTTAAGGTTAGGGATATATTTCTAGTGTTAGGAATGTCTTTTGGCCTAGGGGCATGGTGAAAATTACCGAGACACATAGGGCACCATAGATGAAAAAGTTTGGAATGTTTTGTTATTGACTAAAATAGCCCTAATCAGATTTGTGATGACTTTTAGGATTTAGAATGAAAGGTACATTGAGATCAAGACTTTAAATGCCCTCATTCATTACAGATTAACAACTAAATAAACTACAAAACCTACAAGAACATACTTGTGATGGGGTTTTTACCGTCTCCTTTATTAAAACTAAGGAGGAGAACTTCCTGTTTTGCTTACAGAATTTTTCCAGTTTTAACTGAAAAGGGTATTATGGATTTTTTTTTTCCTGATTATAAGGACTAAAATGGCACTAACATTCCCCTCAGCTTAATCACAATTTGGATAGGTTTCTTGCTGACTATAGGCACTTGACCTCCCTTATCTTAGAGCCTTTACTTTAGAAAACTTTCCATGATCAATTCTTTCTTTGTCCCTTTCAGATATAAATCTTCTCCCAGCCTCTTGCCTGTTTTACAACCCGGGAATGTCTTTCAAGGACCTGGGAGCCACCCCTTTGAAATGGAAGCATTAAGAAAGATACAGCCCCTATTTCCCAGTCTCTGGGGAGGTAGGAACCTAACTTCTTTAAGCACCAATAAGCAAACACAGATGGCCTCATCTCACTGACACTGCTAGCCAGTTGTAAGGAAATAAATACTTATTAAGTTATTTGTAGCTAAACCACTTTTAAAATCGAAGTGTTAGGTCTATCTTTCAGCTTAGACGTGCGGTAAAAAGTTACTGAGACAGCTAGAGCACCATGAGCAAACAGTTCGGGAACTTGATCAAATAGCCCTGATCAAATTATTGATCCCTTTTAGGATTCAGAATGAAACATACCAAGAGACTAAGGCTTTAAATGCCTCATTTTAAAAAAAATCTACCAAAAAATCCCAGCTTTAAAAAAAACTACAAAACTCGCCAAGAATATATTCATAATAGGGTTTCTGCCGTCTCCTTTATTTTTATTTTTATTTCTTTGAGACAGAGTATCGCTCTGTTGCCCAGGCTGTAGTGCAGTGGCGCCTTCTCGGCTCATTGCAAGCTCCGCCTCCTGGGTTCACGCCATTCTTCTGCCTCAGCCTCCAGCGCCTGCCACTATGCCCAGCTAATTTTTTGTATTTTTTAGTAGAGACAGGGTTTCACCATGTTAGCCAGGATGGTCTCGATCTCCTGACCTCGTGATCCGCCCACCTCGGCCTCCCAAAGTGCTGGGATCACAGGTTTGCCATCTCCTTTATTAAAACAAAGGATGGAAACTTCATGTTTTGCTTACAGAATTTTTTCCAATTTTTAACTAAAAACAATATTGTGTATTTTTCCTGGTTACAAAAAAGAGATGTCCACTGTACAGAAATTAAACAATCCAGGAAAAAATAAAAAAGAAATGTCACTGGCATCTCACTGCGTATGAACAACCACTACAAACTTACAGATCTGTGTGTATGTCCATAAATATAATCATAAGGAAATGCTACTTTACAATCTGCTTTTTAAGAAACCAAAAATTAATAATGACCATCTCTTCATATCCATTAAGTTTATACATATTTAGCATTTTTATAGATTCACAGGAATTCATTCTAAAATGTATCATGATTAATTTTAAGATTTCAAATCAACGACAATGTGTAAAAACAGGGAGACTTTAAAATATTAAAACAATAACAATTCTAGTTGGTAATCAAACCAGAAATGACATTATTCAGAAAAGGCTTTTATTTCCCCCTATGGAGTATATTTATGTCTTTTTTTTTTTTTAACTCTTAAGTTCAGGGGTAACTTATGTGCAGGTTTGTTACCAGGTAAACTTGTGTCATGAGGGTTTGTTGTACAGATTATTTCATCACCCAGATATAAAGCTTAGTACCCATTAGTTATTTTTCCTGATCCCCTCCCTTCCCTCCTTCCACCCTCCAACTTCCAACAGGTCCCAGTATGTGTTGTTCCCTTCTTTGGGTCTATGTGTTCTCATCATTTAGCTCCCACTTATAAGTAAGAACACGTTGTATTCACTGCATTAGTATTCACAATGGCAGACACGGAATCAACCTAAATGCCCATCAGTGATAAACCAGATAAAGAAAATGTGGTACACAGACACCATGGAATACTATGCAGTCATAAAAACAGAATGAGATCACATCTTTTGCAGGAACATAGATGGAGCTGGAGTCCACTATCCTTAGCAAACTAATGCAGGAACAGAAAACCAAAGGTTATTCTGTAGCAAACCTCAAACCATGTTTTAAAAGGAGTTCAATATTAAGTGGCTTTGCCTAAAATCCAAAAGAATGACTCTTAAATGGCTGTGATACATATGCTATTTCTATTTGATCTGCTTCAAAAAGACCAACCTAGTCCATTTTTCTTGATTCTTGTTAGACCAGATTTTTCATAATTTTAATTCAAATGTGAAAGATTAAATTGTGACTTTTATTTAAAGTCACTATACTATCGTAATGTTTACTACTGGTAATCTATGGCAATTTATGTTCTATAGTATTCATTCTCACCAAATGTTCTAAACTGTTGTATTTTACACTTTCCTCCTCCCTATTCATTACAATACAAGATAAGACAATTATTAACCCATTTTCTCTAGCCACTAAAGCTTTTCCTCAGACACTGCCATCATTTCCATTGCTTGTGAACTTGAACAAATGCTTACATCAACATACCCAAACCTAAAGTGATAGTAAGATTTTGATTTCTCCTGATTCCCTGTCCATTACAATATAAATTTCAAAAGCTTTCATACAATGTAAAGATTTGCTGGAATTAATATTGAAGTAAGCTCTATACAACATTATCACATTTAGGGAAATAAACCTAAGTGCAGGTGACTGCTAGGATAATGGTGACCACCACCATTCAAATCTTACATTCTTTCTCAAAACTTTGATATTGACAAGAACCAAGCTCCTCATGTCCCTAGCGCTCGCCTCCAAAAGGGCCATTCCTGCAGTATTAGAGGAGGCAGAATAACACCATGATCTTCAAATCAACTGGAATAAACCCCGTATGTCAGCATAAGGAACAAAGGGCAGGCTTGGGGGCTCCATGGAGAAGAGGGGAGGGAAGGTAGGCAGGTAGAAACTCCACCAGAAACGAGGAGGAAAACAACGGGCCTGTGGAGGATGGTGCCGTGGAGGCTGGAGGCCAGAGCCCGAGGGCTGGGTAACAGAAGTGGACTGGAAGGACAGGTGATGGAGGTACAGAGGCTGGAGGCAAGGAAGCCAGGAGTTGGGTACTGGGCTTGCTAAGGTCACAAGGTGTACATTGTCACTCAACAGCCTCTTAGTTCCTGTCAGGGGTCTCTCTGCAGCCCAGGTGTGCTTTGATACCAAATGATATACTTAACAATTTCCTTTAATAAGTGTTTTACGCCCAAGCAACTTCGTAAGAATTTTTGTCTTAGTAGCCATCACTCCTGCCCCAGTCCCACTCACATTTCGGCCCCAGATGTGGGGACCTGGACAGCAGCTGCCTTTTCAGTTCTGTACTCACCCCTCAGCCATCTGTCTCCGAAGTCTCTGGACTGAGGGCCACCCTGCTGCATGTCCACAGAGGACAAGGGGAGGGCTTCTAAGTGTGTGTGTGTGTGTGTGTGTGTGTGTGTTTGTGTGTGTGTGTGTGTAGGGAGTGACTCTGTGTAAGGAAGATGTGAACATAAGACATGTGGGAATGACTCATAAGTGTAGAAGTGTAAAACAATGGTTGTGTTCGTGTGAGTGTGCATGAGTAAAGATTAATATGTGAGTTGTATAAACGTGTGTAAGGATGGTGTGTGAATGTGTAAGGAGCTTTGGACTATGTGAAAGAGCATATGAGTGTCCACGTGAGAAACGGTGTGCAAAAGTCACATTGGTGCATGTGTATAGTGTGTGTGAATAGCCATGTGGTATAAACGTGAACACGTGTGTGCATTTGTATTTACACCTTTATGTTTAGGTTTGAGCCAACTTAAAGTCAATTATAGTTTTTTAAAAACCTGCCTTGTTTTAAGTTCCTGTCAGATTGTTAATGTTTTTAACGTTACTGCCTGTTTGTTTGTTTGTTTTTGTTTTTGGAGACGGAGTTTCACTCATGTTGCTGAGGCTGGAGTGCAATGGCAAAATCTTGGCTCACTGCAACCTTCGTCTCCTGGGTTCAGGCGATTCTCCTGCCTCAGCCTCCCAAGGAGCTGGGATTATAGGCGTGCACCACCACACTCGACTTTGTTATTTTATTTTATTTTTTTGTATTATTAGTAGAGACGGGGTTTCGCCATGTTAGCCAGGCTGGTCTTGAACTCCTGACCTCAGGTGATCCACCCGTCTTGGCCTCCCAAAGTGCTGGGATTACAGGTGTGAGCCACCATGTCTGGCTGGCTGTTACTGCCTGTTTTTAATTACAGTTTATTGAACCATCAAATGATACATTTATTATGCATGGATTAAATATTAACCACCCCAAACGTTAACTTGCACCCAGAGGTGCTGCATGGCATGGCAGGCAAACATTTCAGGGAGACGTCCCTAGATCCACGGTGCTTGGGCTAGAGGCTGGGCTCTGCCTTTTCTTAGCCATGTCATTTTAGCCAACTTATTCTCTCTGTGCATCTGTTTCCATATTTATAGGAAACAAACACTATTAAGAACAGGTTCTAAGAGATTTTGTGAGGCTTGATTTAAATGCTCATTCATGTTAAGTGCTTAGCATAAGGCATGGTACACAGACCTTTTTCTAAAAGGCTCCATTTAATTCTTGGGATGCCATCCATCTTGGGATGCCATGTCAGTAAGTATAGCATATAAGACCAAACTAAATATATATCTTCTTCTGAGTGTAAGACAACAGGTTTAGAGATACACCTGGAAATTTAAAAAGTATGCAAATGTTACTTTGATTTTTGCTATATTTTTAAGATAGTTAGGGTTACTGTTAGCCTAAAGTGTCTTTTAAAAAGAAAATGTATAGTCAAGGTCTACCCATAATTTACTATTTCTGAAAAGCATTTTTAAGGTATAGCACTAAAGTGATATATTCTCCAAATGTGCTGATGGTCCTCTATTTTACAGAAAGTATGTACCTTCAGAAAGCAGGCAACCGGGAGTCCTTGTGTGAAATGGCAGCTCCAGAACATGTCCACATAGGGCAAAGGGTAGATATACTTGTACCAAATGAATGTTCTGCAATCCAAGATAATCAACATGCACTACCACCCACAGTGTGCATGACTGAGCCTCTCCCTGCCAGTTTCCCCGATGGCTGCTCCTCATCAGGGGTTGGGGAGTCCCTGCCTCTGTGAGCAAGCCTTATATTGAGAAGCCAGGCCCGGAAAGCCTCTCTGTGTGCCCTCCCCCAAATCAGGTTTTAGGTTCCAGAGCTGTTAAGGTTGTAACTATGGACAAGTTTGCAACAAATGGACCCAGAAGTCATTCAATCCCCAAATCAAGCCAGTTGAGGTTTAATGTCTAAATTCTCTCTTTTCATATCATCTTTCATTATAGAAAGAATTGTTTTCTCTGCAAATTGTTTTAAATAAATAAATGAGTATTTGTGGGGAGGAAATTATGTCCTTCTACTCCTATTGCTGAATATGGTGATTATTACTGTTTTCTGGACATCATGAAGTATCTATCAGTGTTCAAAACAGGATTGACAAATATTACTGAGTGGTCTGCTGGATACAAATAGAAGAGTCTTTTTGTTGACAAAATGTCTCATAAAAGTAAAAAGTTACTTTTGATGCTCCTAATTTATGTATTTATTCAAAATACATATTGAACATTACTACAGGGTAGAGGCTAATTTGGTCACACTGTTTTAAAAATTGTTTAATCTGAAATGGTTATGACATTCCATTAAACTCAATAATTAAAATTAACAGCCTTGATATTAAAGCATGACTGGCAAGATGACTTAGCTATAGTTGCTCATGCCTAACCACAGGTTTCAATTATTACTACTAATTATTATTTTTGGCTGGGCGCAGTGGCTCACACCTGTAATTCCAGCACTCAGGAAGGCTGAAGTGGGCATACAGCCTGAGCTCATGTGTTTGAGACCATCCTGGGCAACATGGCAAAACCCTGTCTCTACCAAAAAATACAGAAATTAGCTAGGCCTGGTGGTGTGTGCCTATAGTCCCAGCGACTCAGAAGGCTGAGATAGGAGGATGGCTTGAGCTAAGGAGGTGGAGGTTGCAGTAAGCTAAGATCGCACCACTGCCCTCTAGCCTGGGCAACAGAGCCAGATCTTGTCTCAAAAAATTTTATTTATTTATTTATTTATTTATTTATTTATTTATTTAAGACAGAGTCTTGCTCTGTCACCCAGGCTGCAGTGCAATGGCGTGAACTCGGCTCACTGCAACCTCCGCCTCCCTGGTTCAAGTGATTCTCCTGCCTCAGTCTCCCAAGCAGCTGGGATTACAGGCAACTGCCACCACACCCAGCTAATTTTTGTATTTTTAGTAGAGATGGGGTTTCACCAGGTTGGCCAGGCTGGTCTCGAACTCCTGATCTCAGGTGATGCACCTGCCTTGGCCTCCCAAAGTGCTTGGATTACAGGCATGAGCCACCGAGCCCAGCCAAAAATATATATTATTTTTAAGGTTATTTGTCCTCCACAATTAACTCTCAAGTCCTGCCTTGTCACGTCCTGTACTGATGCTCTTGTTGAAACTCTTTGATCATCCTTATACCTTGATCAATACTACAATCCCAAGCTTCTCTAGAGAAGTTTGTTTTCATTTTCCCTGCAGAGAAGATGGTAATGGGTTGTTAAAGAGGAACATTAGGTGAAGTGAAACCAGTTGAATTCCCCTGCCTTGGAAAATATTCCGCTGTCAGGGTAGCAAATGCCAGTTTGATAACTAACCACATAGTCTCAAATGTATTGGCACCTGATGATCAATTTTACTGTGCAAGTGCCTTAATATATTGTTTAATGACATATTTTTTAACACATCTATACTTCTCTAAAATTACAGCAGCATCAACAGTATCTTTCGAGAACTGGTAGCATGTATACATATGTAGCCATACATAACATGGCCAAGTCTTCTAAATTCTGTCATTTAAAACATGACATTTAAACAAAGTGTGCATTTTTTCTTATTTGTAATGTAAATACACTCCATTTCCTGTGGAACAGATAAGAATGGGGAAGAGGAGAGAATAATTGTTCATCTTATACATAAATTTTAATCCAATGCCAAAGTTTGAAAGGAGGTCGAAATGAAGTGAGACTGCCCTTACCTGTCTGAGATGCCACACGAGTCTATCTGAAGGTCACTGAAGTTCCCAAGGGACCCCTGCTGAACTGAAATCAGATCTACCACTCTGCCACCGATAGAAATGAGCCTCATACATCCCTGAAATCCACCAAGTGGACTTTTACATTTGGATCCAAAGCTTTTGTCAGGACAACCTGATAAAAACAAAATAAAACCAGTACACATCATAAAGAATCAGAATTCAGTATCATGGACAACTTCATTTAAAAAATAAAAGAAAGAGGCATATGATTTTTTCTGTATTAAAGGAGGCAATAATGACTGCAGTCATTATTAGTTTGATCTAAATTACAAACTGAAATTCATACAAAGAATTTTTTATTTACATAGCATTCCCAGGAAGTCACTAGTATTATAATAATGTGCAAGGATATTAGCTTGATCTGGATTTGAAAAATATAAACATTAGCTCCAGAATCCTAAACATGCCAGCCAGGAATATTAAACTGTATATAACTTACTGATGGGAATTTAGTCTTTTGAATTGCACAATTAAGAACATAAAAGATGAAAGCATATACTATGTATAAGAAAAGATACATTAATAATGGTGAAATGTCTTTGTATTTATAAAGCTAACTCTTTGGAAAATGGGTTCTCTTGGCTTGGAATAAAATTACCAACTGTTTATCTAATTAATTATTGCATTTTCCTATATATAAAGGAACCATATACACAAGGATTTTAGTAAGTCTTGATGGTTTAATATCAAAAATATTTCACAGTTTGATTTTATTCTTTGCCTCATAAAAGAATGTTTCATTTACATTGATTTTTTCTAACATTTATATAAGGGTTGTTTATAATTATTTAAATAATAAATATAATATTAACCATTATTGTCTGTGGTCTAATGGCATTCTAAATGTTTCTCTATCCAAGTGGAATAATAAGTTTATGGAGTATGAATACATGTATTACATTTTTTCAATTTTTAATTTGTATGGATACATGGTAGGTGTATATACGGGTACATGAGATGTTTTGAAACAGGCATGCAATGTGAAATAGTTACATCATGGAGAATGGGGTATTCATCCTCTCAAGCATTTATCCTTTGTTTTATAAACAATTCAATTAAACTATTTTATTATTTTAAAATGCACATTTATTAACGACTATAGTTACCCTATTGTGCTATCAAATAGTAGGTCTTATTGATTCTTTCTAATGGTATTTTATACCCATTAACAATCCCCTACTTCTCCCCAAACTCCACTACCCTTCCCAGCCTCTTGCAACAATATGGATGGAACTGGAGGTCATTATGTTAAGTGAAATAAGCAAGGCACAGAAAAACAAACATTATGTGTTCTCACTTATTTGTGGGACCTAAAAATCAAAACAAATGAACCCATGGACATAGAGACTAGATGGGTGGTTATTTTTTAATTAATCTTTATTTGCCATGATAATCATCAAACACTATCACAATTTCAAAGAATAAGAAGTGAGTCAGCGACTTCTTAATTCCTGTACAAACCACACTAGTTTTCTACTTGTGAATTTCCACTATAATTAAATTGTTTGACTGATAATATTCTTCCTTAATGCTTTGTTTTCCTGACAAAATACATTTATATGGCAAGTAAAGGACAACATTCAAATTTAAAACTATTATCAGACACTGAAACATCTTATTTTAACCTAATGGAGACTTTGAAGTTTCAAATTCAATGTATCAAGATAAATTCATCAAAGCTTTTTGAGTGTTAATTTATTGTACATGGCACTACACACATTTCCAGTGCTTAAATTTCTTCTGTAGTATAAGATATGGTTACCATAATCTCAGTATGTATTCTGAAAGACTTATTAGCCAATTAAGAATGTTAGGGTAACAACTGAAAGGATAATAGTTCAATAGTATTTTGAAGCAACTATAATATGCCAGGAATACAAATAACTCTGCTAATCTTCTTTTCTCCAGGTGGCGTTTCCTGACACATCTCAAACTAATTCAGAATAAAATAAATTGTGCAATATGCCTGTAGGGAACAAAGCTAAGCAAACCCAGAGTCACAAGGAAAGATCATGGAATTTTACAGAAAGCATACTATCCTATCATGAGGCAATTCATATTCCTAGCTACAATGTTCAGTAAGCAAGAGATTCTACGAACAAAGAGGGGTTCAACCCAGGTTAGCCTCATTAGTCTATGATAAGAGGCAGCAACAAGTTAATATAATGCAATACCAGAGAGAAGTTCAGCACTGAGCCCAATTTGAGATGAAAGTCCTAAAATAGGAAGATTTCTGAAGAATACTTAATGCTGAATTAATGGATGGATCCATTACTGGAGGCAGTCAGCATGTTAAGCATCTCTGAGGATAACAGATAAATTATCGCTATATGTCACTGCAGCAGAAGTGAGATGTCATGTTAGACTTCACAGTGCTGTAGTCAGTTCATTGGATGGAGAATGTTTGCTTTACACAAGGGAGGGGGATGTGAGAATTTTGCACACAGTATCCCCAGCTTGTGCCGCATGGCGTGTTAGGCATTGCAAAAGATTCCATGGGGGAATTTAGAGAAATGAGACACTCAGTCATTCTGAATTTAGAGAATCTAAGTTTAAAATGTGTAATTTATAAATGATAAAAGCTGAGCAGAATGTACCACCACAATGCAGTCTGACTTTGTGAAAAGCACCTGTTTGAGGGTGGAAGAAAAAGTCCAGAGTAAAAAGTGATGGCTGGATAATAGAAGTCTGGTGTGGCATATATAGAGTGCTGCTAGTCCAGGAGCAGCCCACTCTCCCAATATGACAGCCACTGTCAAGACTGGTAAAGACTGGAGCTATAACCCAGGCTGTTGGAACAGCCCAGATAAAATAACTGGTAACTTGCGGTTAAATTGAGAGAGAAGGAGAACTGATGAGACGTGTCTCACAACACAGAATAACTTTTTACTTGAACATGAACTGGCTGAAGAATTATCTAAAAAACACTTTCCACCTAGACAACACAGATCCTAGTGATAGAGAGCAGCCTCATCTACATAGAACTTTGCAGGGTGAAAGACTGTCACAGTTCACCCGAGAACTGGGGAGGGAGGTTGTTTCCAGGATGAAGGACTTTCAGCTAAAGTTGGCAAGAGTTGATCACCCCACTGCCTGTACCACCCAGGTCCCTGTGCCAGTCTTGCATTTTAGGGACCCTACTTTAGCCCTCCTCCAGTCATGCTCTTGCCTATGGTACCAAAAGGCCTCAGAGGAAAAGGTGATGTGTCCACTTAGAACCCTTTCCCCTCTAGTTCACTCCCAGGATCCAGAATTTCCAGTCCGAAACCCCTAAGTGGGCTTCTTGGAAGATGGATCTCCTTAACCTGGTTCTGGAAGCACAAGGCTGGGAAGTGCAGGGCAGAGTTTGGCAGCAGGCCTTTTGCTGTCATTTGGCTCCTTGCTTCCAGCCCTGGAACTGTTAGGGTGGCCTGGATTTTGCAGGGCTTGTATTTAATGACCAATAGAATCTCATGCCAAGGTCAAGCATATTCTGATGTGAAAGAACATCAATTGAAAAAATGACTGAATAAACAGAGATACCTAAGTAAACTTGAGATTTGTAATTTTTTTTAAGAAAGCCCTGAAGTTGGAATTTTACTGTGGAAACTCTTACAATATATTATTTAGAAACACCTTAATATATGTAAAATTATAATAAACATGAAGGAAGAATAAAACCCAAATTCAGGACAGCATTTACATGGGAGATCAAAACATATGATGCAAGAGACAGACACGCATTGATCACATTTCTTTAGCAGAGGGACACATGGGTAGGTGTACACTTAAGAAAAATGGTTAGTAATCTTTAAAATGTATATATGATATAAGGTGTGAACAATAGAGGAAACTGGATGTGGGGTGTGCAGGAACTCTGTATCTTTGCAACTTTTCTGTAAATCTAAAACTATTCAAAAATGTTTTTTAAAAAGATGATGTATATCATATGTATCATAATAAAAACAAGCAAAATTACAGAGTACATGTGCAATATATTTCACTATAAAGTAACATTACAGTATGAATAAAAGCAATCACTAGAGTAAACATTTATATAAACTAGCTAGGCATTGTTAAACCTGAACATGAAGGACATAAAATATGTGAAGAATGATGATTCTATTTTCATGATTTACAAACAATTTTATCCAGTCTTTTATTTTGCATCATTTAACAATATGCCTATTTTTTCCCTTATCTCTTTTAGTGCTTCTAAATCTTTTCCTTTGAAGTGAAAGCTCTTGGTTAAGTTGTTCTACATATCTTACTATTTATTAAAAGAATGTGTTACTACGGATTGCCATAAAATCAATCATATATTCCAAAAGGTTTTATAAGCAGCCCGGTTTAAACATCTCAGTAAAGGAAGCGATTATATATTTTCAGATTGTTGGCCCTAAGCAGCCTTTCACAATAATGGATTATGTAGCAGTTCTTTTTGTTTGTTCTTTTGCTTTTAGAATCCTGTAAATTGATTCATGGACTGTGTGCTCACTGTCAATACTTAGAAAATAATTTGTATTTTATTAGTGAATAATAAAGACTGAGCTACCTCTATCGAATTCAAAAATGATTCCAGATACAAGCAATTATTAAAATGTAACATAACAATGACAAAACAACGCTAACATAAGCAACACCTCAACATGATTAGAAGTGAGTCTTACTGCTGGCAGTTTTGGAAAAGAACATTTGTTTCAATTTTCCAGTGATAAAAATTCGTTTCCAATTTTTGGGTTTTCTTTTCCAAGCTTTTAGTTCAAACAAACATCTACTGGGCAGGTGGACACTTCATTTGTTTTGTTCTCTAAGGGAGATGAACTGGTGTCGAAGGCTGATGCCCTGATTTCATCAAATGTATCAGTGCGTTATGCTTAACAAGGAGAAGAGGTTGCTGGGGCTGATTAAGTTAAATTATTTGTCCTTTGGCATAATATTGTCCTTCTGTACTGGACAGTAGGGAAGCAATAAAAATGCTCTGAAGGAGCTAAGAGGCATAATCAAGAAAATACTGCAATTAAATCAGCCCATAAAATCAGAAGACATATAAGGATCATTTAACATTAGGAAAATATAACAAGGTTTGGATATAAAAACCGAAGACGATGGCCTACTCAAAATCAATCTCATTATAGAAACTGTAAACAGAAGTAAGTCCACCTTGCGGAAATGCATTTCAGGTCAGAATTTTTCGACTTGATCCACCCAAAATTTCCCTGATCAAAGACAGTGAAAAATTATTCCTTAGTATTCACATTGGTTAAAATACGATGACTTCACCAAGACACGGGGGCACTAATGCAAATATGGTTCAGTTGCTCATAGAGCCTGGTGCCTATTCTTACCTCCAAAGTAATAGGTGCCATCTGAATAAATCTGCTCAGGCCCCAGCAGAGGAGCAGCAGAAGCCAAATGGCCATCCACCGCCACACTCAAGTGATTCTTTTTAGCAGATAAAGAGACAGAATGCCACTGCCCATCATTTAATCCGACACCTGGGGAGATGAAATCAGTTAGAGATCTCTCTCAATAGTGAGCACTATAAGGAGTTGGTTAGAAACAGCAATATACACATCACTCAATTGGCTATAGTTCTTAACTCTATTAATTAAACACAATCACATCAACAAGGAAAGGGAGACAAATAGGAAATCAACATCCTCTGTGTGGAAATGGGGCATTCTAAATTCCCAACCCTGGACAATCCTGGATAGTTAAAATATTTCAATTATTTGTCATAGATTGATTTTAGCTTCCATCTATGTAATTTCCTTCTTAGGGAGGAAGGATTTGGGAATTCCCAAAATTCAAAGATATACCCAATAAAATGGTTTACCTGCTACTTTATACTTTTTTGATAACCACCTTTTTATGGTAGGATAATAGAATATTTAGCAAACTATACCATCAATCATTACAACAATATTGGAATAAACTATTAATAAATAGTGAAAGTCTACAGGTATAACGTAAAGTTAAAAATAATGCACTGTGAAAAAGCCATGTATATGCAATTGATCCTCGTAATTTGTAGGTTTTATATTTGAGAATTTGGTTCCTTACTAGAACTTACTTATAACTCTCAAATCAGTATCTGAAGGGGCGTTCTCAGTCATTTGAGGACATGCACAGAGCAGTAAAGACCTTAAGCGGCCCTGTCCACATTTCCTGCTGAGGTCAAACAGGGCAATGTTCTCCCTTATTGCTTTGGCTCTCATACTGTAAATCACATTTTCTTTACATTTTTGTAAGTTTGTTCGTGATTTCACTGTTTAAAGTGGCCCCCAAACATCATAGTGAACTGTTGACTAGCATTCCTAAGAACAAGAAGGCTGTGATGTGTCTCTTGGAGAAAATACATGTTAGATAAGTTTCATTCACGCATGAGTTATGGTGCTGTTGGCCATAAGTCCAATGTTAATGAGCCAACAACATTAAACTAAAGAAGACGTCCTTAAACAGAAACACACATAAAACAAGATTATGTACTGACTGGTTGAGAAAATGTGACAGAGGCTCCCAGGAACCTAACCCTGTTATTTCCCCCAAAAGCAAAGGTTCAGTATTCCCTAATTCAGTGTCCACAGACTTTTGAGAACTTAACTATAATAAACAATGAGAATAAACTCTCTCTATATTTATATACAATTCTAACTATATTCCTTTTTTTATTTGTTTGTTTGTTTTTTGAGACAGAGTCTCACTCTGTCACCCAGGCTGGAGTGCAGTAGCGCGACCTCGGCTCACTGCAAGCTCCGCCTCCTGGGTTCATGCCATTCTCCTGACTCAGCCCCCCGCCCACCACCACAGTCGGTTAATTTTTTTTGCATTTTTAGTAGAGACGGGTTTTCACCATGTTAGCCAGGATGGTCTCCATCTCCTGACCTCGTGATCCGCCCACCTGGCTTCCCAAAGTGCTGGGATTACAGGATGAGCCACCGTGTCCGGCTCTAACTATATTCTTATGTAAGTATGGCAAGGGACTGAACAGAAATGTTCTTACATAGAAACAGTAGTTTTTGGCCAGGTGCGGTGGCTTATGCCTGTAATCTCAGCACTTTGGGAGGCTGAGGCAGGCGGATCACCTGAGGTCGGGAGTTTGAGACCAGCATGACCAACATGGAGAAACTCTGTCTCTACCAAAAATACAAAAAATTAGGTGGGCATAGTGGAACATGCCTGTGATCCCAGCTACTGGGGAGGCTGAGGCAGGAGAATTGCTTGAACCCAGCAGGCAGAGGTTGCAGTGAGCTGAGATTGCACCATTGCACTCCAACCTGGGCAAAAAAAAAGAAAGAAAGAAACTTTTTTTTTCTTTTTATGAAGGAAAAATGTGATTGTTTCTATTTACTTACATACTTTCCTGTATTTTCCAAGTGCATATATATGTATATATGTATAAAGTCAAAAGTTGCTAAAATCAAAAATCGATATATTCTTATCACCTCTAAAACGCAATCTCTAGTCCCTCCTAAGGAAGCCCCAGTATCATGAATCCATCAGAATGCATAGACTTTTCCTCTTACAGGCAATCGATTCTACAAGGAGCTCTGTAGTTAAATATTGAGCAGAGATGTGAAATCTAAGCGTCTTTGTCATGAATTTACCAGTCAGGTTTACATCCATTTGAAGAGTCAACTCTGTGTGATTCTGCAGATCAAATTAGTAAACAAAAAATATAAGCAATCTATCAAACCCAAACAGCCTGTTTTCTGATATTGCATGTGATTTCTTTACTGATTTTATGTAAACCCCTTTTCTGATATATGTGATTTATTTCCCTGAGCAATTTCTACCACATGCATTTGGATCAAAAATGCATCAAAGCTGCCTTAGGTGATTACATGTCTTTGCCCTGGACGTATTTAGTCTAACACAAATTTTAGCCAGGGCACAGAAGCTCACTTTTACATCACATCCATGAAGCAAAAAAGATTATCGAAGACCCAACTCTGGTTTGGTTTGTGTAAGATAATAGGAGAGGCCTGAAAACTGGAATAGGAAGAATGTAGGTTAGATACTTTTAGACACATTTTCTAAGAGTGGACTCTGAAATAGACAGCTGAATAGAGTTATGTAATCCTTGATGGTATAAGACTGGATTAAAATAAATCAGATGTCCTAGATTTGTCATCCAGTGCTTCCTTTAAGATAGATTTCACTCATTTAGAGAGAAATTTCTTATATACTCTCTGTGTCACATGTACAGACCCTTCCCAGTCTACCACCTGCCCCTGGCATTTCTCCTACATCTCATTTCCAAAGCCCTTTGTGCAAGACTCTACTTCCCTTATTTCATTTCAGACTTTCCATTGGTGTCCAACAGTTCTTCTCAAACTATCTGTGGGGAAGAACATTTTATTTTCTGATCTATTGCAAATTGAAACTTTTATAAAATATGATGAAAATAAATTACTAAAAAAATAGATTTTGGCAAGGCTGCAGAAAAAAAGGGGGAATGCTTGTACATTGTTGGTGGAACTGTAGATGAGTTCAGCTTCTGTGGAAAGCAGTTTGGAGATTTCTCAAAGAACTAAAAATAGAATTACTATTTGACCCAGCAATCCCATTACTGGATCTATACTCTCAGGAAAATAAATCATTCTACCAAAAATAGGGGTTCCCAATCCCCAGGGTAATGGACCGATACTGGGTCTGTGGCCTGTTAGGAATCGGATCACACAGCAGAAGGTGAGTGGCTGGCAGGCAAGTGAAGCTTCATCTGTATTTACAGCTGTTCCTATCACTTGCATTACTGCCTGGGCTCTGCCTCCTATCAGATCAGTGGCAGCATTAGATTCTCCTGGGAGTTCGAACCCTATTGTGAACTGCACATGCGAAGGATCTAGGTTGCACACTCTTTATGAGAATCTAATGCTTGATGGTCACTGTCTCGCATCACCCCCAGATGGGTCCACCTAGTTGCAGGAAAACAAGCTCAGGGCTTCCAGTGATTCCACATTATGATGAGTTGTATAATTATTTCACTATATATTACAATAATAATAGAAATAAAGTACACAATAAATTTAATGTGCTGAATCATCCTGAAACCATCCCCCCTACATTACAGTCCATAGAAAAATTGTCTTTCATGAAAACAGTCCCTGGTGCCAAAAAGCTTGAGGACTGCTGACCAAAAAAAATGCCTGCACTTACATATTTACTGCAGTATTATTTACAATAGCAAAGACATGGAATCAACCTAAGTGCCCATCAATGACAGATTGGATAAAGAAAATGTGGCATATAGACATCACAGAATATTATGTAGCAATAAAAAAGAACGAAATAACATTGTTTGCAGCAACATAGATGCAGCTGAAGATTATTATCCTAAGTGAATTAACACAAAAACAGAAAACCAAATACAGAATGTTCTCACTTATAAGTAGGAGCTAATGCCTGGGTACACATGGCCATACAAATGGGAACAACAGGCACTGGGGACTTCAGAATGGGAGAGGGCATGGGGCAAGAATTGAAAAACTACCTATCAGGTACCATGTTCACTATTTGGGTAATGGATTCAATTGAAGCCCAAATCTCAGTACCATGCAATATGCCCATGTAACAACCTGCACTTGTACCCCAAATCAAAAATTTTAAAACATAAAATAAAACAATAACAAATAAATAAATAAAAGGTAAAATACAAGCCCACTAACCATGTGCTTACATATTGCAGTGATCTCTTTTTACCAGTTTCTAGGAGTTTAATCTCAATTTTTACATTCATCTCATCGTAGATCAGTTAAAAGTATTTCACCGAGCCAGTGCTGGTCCAGGGACCACACTTTGAGTAGCAGGGCTCTGGGCAGTTATTGGTTAGGCATGCAACAGGATTAACCAAAAGGCTTGGGGAGGCCTATTGTCCATACAGAAGCAAAAAATAGATTAAGAACAAAACACTGCCAGAGCAACCCACTGTGTAATTTGGCACACATTCAAACACATTCATCTAACAAGCTAGCAGGTTACAGGTTGTGAACAGAATGAAGTTGTGCCATGTTTGTGGGGGAACCTTCAGACAGCTTTTCCCAAGCGTCCTTTGTAACAAACATTATTTACTATGATGAGGAGACTTAATACCTGTCAGTTGGAATATATTACTCCAATCACAAAAGGTCCCATTAACTCATTTCAACTAACTCTACCTAATTTAAAATTAGATTCTAATTGTTTTGTAAGGATACAACTTTCCATTACTGGCTCTGATAATAGGATGGCCCCTTTCAAGGGCCACACCACTGTGAAACAGGAAAGAGAAAGAGAAATCATAGAATTTGGATTTGTTTTCTTGTTTCTGACATTGTGTAACTGAATGAAAATTCTGTGCACCAGTCCCACTACTCAGAACTTTTAAGTCTGGGAAGGAACACGTTGTCATAATAATAAAATAATAATTTTACTGAGGTATTACTTATAACAAATACTGGGAGCTTTCTATGCATAGTATCATTTAATCTTCACTACAACTATCATTATTTTCATCTTAGAAAAGGAGAAAATGAGACTGAGAGAGGAAAAGAAACTACCGAGGTCATATCCAGTTGCTGGATAGCTGAAGGAAAACAGAAAACCAAGACTGACTCCAAAACCTACACTCTGCCCTGTCTGCAAGACAGGTGTATCCCTTATTTTATTTTATTTTATTTTATTTTTTGCTCAAGTTAAACAATTAACTCTAAGAAAAATAGGCCCCAACAGCTAGGACATGGCCTGATACCATCAGTGAGACCTTGGTGTTGTGAGAATCTGGCTAGCACTGAGGGCTAGGCTTTGGTGTTCTTCTGCTGAATGTCAACAATAACACAGAACACCAACATCAGACAAGGCCATTCTATGACTATAATGGAAAGAAGGCGGGGAAAAGTCACGACTACTTTACAATCTTGTCTAAACACAGACAGAAACAAGGCTACCGCACAAACCACAAAACACAAACTTCTCTCTCTCCCAATACTTATGAATGACCAATTGTTTTGTTTTGTATTTACCAATTACAACTTAAGCCTTACTTCATTCCTTCATCCTTCTAGATAAGGTTTACAAAGATATCTAATCATAGAATTACCCTCACTTCCTGACAGCATTTCGTCTACAGCAATTTTTCACTTCCTTGAAACCTCCCTCAAATCAGCTAACATAACCCCAAATCCTATGTCATCCTAACACCTTTGTCTTCACACAACCCTTGGTTTCCAGGGTGTGTTCTCTCTGTTGCAATAAGCAATAAATTCAACTTGTTTAACTCCAGATATGTTCATTGCAGTCTTTGGATGGAAAACATTGACAATGCCAATTGGAATAATGGAAGGATGGAATAGTAAATGGAAGTGTTTGCAATTGCAGGTTGGAGAGGATAAGATTATGGACTAGAACGTTCTCTCTCTCTTTCTCTTTCTGTTGCTCTCTTTGTTCTGTCTTTCAGCCTAAATCACATAAACACACAAAACACAGCAGGAGAGGGAAGATTTACATCTACTCCCTCTCTATAGATCATCTTCTAGTTCCACTCCTAAATTGCATCAGAAACATGAGAGCTTAGTTGTCATCACCCTCTCATAAGACTACAACGCATATCTATAGCGCACGATGTATAACAAAAAAATCATCCTGCCATATAGGGTAGGAGTTCTGCAAAGGTGCAAAAGGCAATTATACCTAGGCCATTCCTTAGGGAAACACCAAAGGGTATTGCCTCTTTCCAGCTGTATTTCAGCACTCTAAAGTGCCAGACATTCTTATACCCACTAACTGTAGTCACTAACCAGAATTAAGGATCCAGATCACTAGATAGCCCTTGTCAAGATGAAAATATGGAGGTGGTTGGTACCCATCACTTTGGTGGAGAGCAAGAGTTTAAGGGGAGACAGGGGTATAGCCCAAAAGTTAGGAATATTTCAACAGTGAAAGGGAGGAAGGGGGATTGACAAAAATGGCTCTCCTGGGTGCAGCAAATCAAAGGGTCTGCTCCACTCTCAGGGGCACAAGAATCAAGAATGCTTAGTAATAGAAAAATGCAGAAACATCTCAAATACTGCAAGCCTGCCTCTGCCAGGCCCTGCCCATGGGGACAAGAGGAATGGTTATAAGCCTGATTTTCACTGTTAGACAAAAACAGCAGCAGAAATGCTAAGATCATACCAGAAATCTCAAATTTGATATTAAAAACTTTGTTTTACATAGGAACATAAAACTGTACTGTTCATTGATTTTTGCTTTGACATCTATAAAGGTGGCAATGACTAAAAATATTTTGTGTCATAAGGGATTTTATAGTGCTGCTAATATGTTTTATGATTTATACTAATATAATGTGAATATTTCGAAAATGATTTAAGCTGACATAATATTTTTGAATAATTCCAAATGACAATTTGCAAAACTGTACATATTAAAAATTTAGTCTGATAACTCAAACATTTGCACAATTCAGTTCTTTCTCAATACAATTTCATCTTAATTTCATTATAAAATATATTAAAATGTTGAATTTTTCGTAAAATGTATCTCCAGAAGCTAAGAAAAATTAATCAATCCTTATATAATGCAAAGATTTAGTACAACGTGATAGCAATCCATCAGTAAAGACGTGGTTCTCTTGAAAGTCATTATAATACATCCTGACAACTGGTTTAATTATCAAGCATTGCATACGTGAAACATAAGTGGAAAGTCTTCCCCTTGGGAGAACAAACTGACCACCCACACAGCTCCCATTTAAGTGGTCTATTTTCCAACGCAGAATGTACTTGCTTCAGGGGAACTAGCAAAAAATAATATCGTGAAAGAAACGGAAAAAAAAAGGGTAGAGAGAGTTTTTAAGTAAAATCTTACTTGTGTTATCTTCAGTGTACTGACATTCAGATTTAGTTTAGTATCCTTATGATTAGTATGAAAATAATCATACAAAGTCAGATGATGTCATAACAGATTATATTGTATATGAATTTAAACATTCATTTAGAAATGTTTAAATCCCATGGGGTATTCTATACGACTTATACCTAGTAATATATTAACTATACACGCTTGTAAAGTGGTTAGAAATGGGCTGGCTTCAGCCTGATCAACATGGAGAAACCCCGTCTCTATTAAACAATACCAAATTAGCTGGGTGTGGTGGTACATGCCTATAATTCCAGCTATTTGGGAGGCTGAGGCAGGAGAATCGCTTGAACCCGGGAGGCGGAGGTTGTGGTGAGCTGAGATTGCGCCACTGCACTCCAGCCTGGGCAATAAGAGCGAAACTCCATCTCAGAAAAAAGAAGAAAAAGGAAGAAAAAAGAAATAGGCTGGCTTCATGGAGCTCACCATAGTAACGTTGCACTGAAGTGGTTTCTTTAAGATGCTAAAAATTAGGGTATGAATATAACCACTTCAGAAGATGTCAAATACATCAAAATAAATGACACATTAATGGCAAGCTTACATTTTTAGACTTTCATTTTCAGGGCCTATTAATTATTAATACGAGACTGATTAATTTATTTCTTTTTGTCTAGCCAGCAAATCTACCACATTTTGAACATTAAATAGTCACAGCGTAGTATCTCTTTGAAAATTATAACTAATATTGAATTCTCAGTTCCATATTTAAACTACAATAGTAGTACAGCAACAAAAAGACATATAAAGAATAGGCATTTGTATATCCATTTGTACACTTATTTTCTCATATTTAATTTCCAACTGTATTTTAACTTTTCCTTTTTTTCTCCTCTTTAAGTCACATTCCACTATTTTTTGGTCATAGTTAATATAGAGGAGTAGTACAATGGAATCTTTAAGTTGTTTTTAAAAATCATTTATTAAATTAATGTACTAATTTACCCCAAGGTAACCTCTAGTTGCTTGGCTTGGATGCTATTGTACATACGTAAAAATGTGATGCAGAGCTTTTGTCAACAACTATATAATTTTAATGAAGAGAAAAAAATATTCCTCACTCAAAGCACTGACCTAAATTAGACATTCATTTTCCAGACACTCATATAGTCACCTTAATCTTATTACTTCTAATCATTAAAACGATACCGTATTGCCTAAAAGTAGAAGAATTACATTTAGTGCCCAAATGAGGACTCTTTCATAACTCTTTGCATCCCCCCAAAATGTATTCAACTCTTTACATAAGACATCAGCAAATAAAGTTACCATTCACACTGTACACTCATATACAGATATAGATATAGATCCCAGAAAGACCTCTCCGTTTTTCTCACAGACCAGATAAGACTAATAGGTGTGTTAGGAAGAGTCTAGTTTTCCACTGAGGGACACTTAGTTAACTTGTTGGCCTATTTCGAGGTCTTCAAGTTTTCCCCAAAACATGTCACCTTAGGATATGTTCTTTGCCTGGAGTAGGAGACAGGGTCACAAAAAGAAACTTCAGTTCCCCCAAAACTATCATTTTGGTTAATAAGAACTGCTAGTATTGGAACCATATTTAAAAGAAAATTGGAATCAAGTTCCTCTAAGGAAGAGCACTTATAATCTTATTAACCCGAGTATTCATTTATTAAGCAAATATGAAATTTTTGGTTATGCATAAAATTTGGCCACAGAGATAATGAAATCTTTCAAATCCATATGCTTTGCCCTGGGGAATACATTTATTACCTGCTGTGATGTCACTGGGTAATTTTCCTGGCTGGTAGAGATTCAACTTCAGTTTTCCATCACTCAGAAAGAGGAGGATACTCCCTGAAACCAGCTGAAGTTCGCTGAATAGCAGAAGCCCTGCCTTATTCCAAGTTCGAAATTGAAAAGTGGCAGAAACCTCTTCCTCTCCAGAGAAGTCTGGCAGCGCTAAATAACTCCGGGAGCTCAGAAAAGTCACGGGCATAGACTGTGGTTGTGAACAAGAAAATGACACATTTCCCTGAGAAGAGAGTCAAAGAGAAAGCTTTCAGAATGTTATTCACATCGCATTAGTAACAGAATTTGAAGGCTGCTTTTCCATCTCACATTTTCCACAATTTAAAACAACCGCCTGCTATCAACATGACAATTCAAATCACTGCCGTATTTCTTAAAGGTTCTTCAACCCTTTGCTCTGCTCTTCTCTCCATTTCTCAACTTTAATATAAATTTAAAAGTCAATGAAGTCAAGCTTATTTAGAAGAACACACATTGGCATAAAACATTTGGTCGTGGTCAAACGAAAACATTTGGCACTATTATGAATCTGTGAAAAGTGAACTCACTTTTATTATAAACGAATACATTGTTCCAATGAATGAAATAACAAAAGCTGAACAGCAAACTACACTAACCAACATGCTACCCTATAATGTAAAGGCAATGATAAGACTATCAAATCTAGGAAAAAAAATTGGAAACATTTTTACCAGTTGCATCTTGGTCTTTTTTTTTCTTAGTGATACATAATAGTTGTACATATTTATGAGACATATGATATTTTGATGCATGCACATAATGTGTAATGAGCAAATCAGTATAATTGGGATGTCCATCATTTCAAACGTTTATCTTTTCTTTGTGTTGAGAACATTACAAAACTTATCTTATAGCTATTTTGAAACATACTATAATTCCTTATAAACTATAGACATCCTACTGTGCTATTGAAAAGTAGAATTTTTTGCCCCTCTTCTTTCTAATCGTATTTTTGTACCCATTAAGCTGCAGCTTGATCTTATGCATCATTCGGATAGCTGCCTGATACCTTACCAGCAGCAAACCCTCTTGCCAATGAAGAGTGAATGGTCCTTGCAGTTTCTAGAAACTCGTTTTAAGGATAAAACATACACACACACATACACACACACACCTATCTAAAATATTTTTATTTTTATTTTAAATAATTTCCCTTTTATAAAAAAACAACTATTTTAAAATCTTGCTGGCTGTTACGGTCACATAAATACCACCAATGTACATAATGAGAAATAAAATGCTATGTAAACAATAAATACACTTATGATGTGCTTTGGGATTTGCTGACAAGTGAACTTAAATTTATGTACTTTGGATTTTAAGCAAAGAAAGAAATTCATTCAAATCAATATGTGTCTGCTTTTTATTATCAAACTGGCTAAGCTAGAAACCATGTTTCCCAGAATCCCCTTACTTGTCTGCTTCTGAGTAAAACCCAAAAAAAGAGAGCTTGGGTGATATTTGACAGTTGGAATTAAAACACCAGCAACACATTTTGTCGCAAAGGTTTTTTTGGAATCATGTGCGATGAGGGATGGCCATGCAGCGGCTGGTTTGTTCCAGTCTGTCCTTGCTCTCCTGCACTATGGCCCATCTCTTCTTCCTCACAGCTGGCCCTGCCGACGAACAGCAAGCTCAGGCCCATCCCCGGAAGCATGGCTGGGGACACACAGGGGTGGTGGCTACCCACAGGCAACAACTGCCAAAGTTCTCTTCAACCCTCCTAGGCTGAAAATGTCTGTAAGTTTCAACATGCCTCCACACACCATTGCTTTGGGCAGAATTAATGATTTCTCTGAACCCTGCACTTCCCCTGCCAGGCCATTCACTTTGTAGCTCCTCTGAAAACTGTGAAGGTCCAAGTCCTAATACAGATCCACTGTTCACAATACTTACGTTGGTGCTGCTTCCCTAACTGAAACCTAACCAAGAGAGTTATATTTAAATTCTCCCCGTTTCCATAGAATTAGAATATAATACAGTCTGACCAACATTGCCATTTGGACAGATTGGCAGATGCAATATTGTAACATATCCTATATTTGCTTGTGGTAGTAAGACCTCTTGGTGCAGATTTCCTACATGTGGTATTTCTTATATGCTGTTGTCTATTCGTCTCTTTTATTTATCATGAATGACTATGGCAAAATACAAGTTTTTCAAATGTCTCCCTAATATACATGAATGTTATCTGATTCCAGAAACTCTGTATGCTCATCTGGTAAGTTTGTCAGGGAATATATTATTTAAAAATTCACAGAGCAGGATGGGCATAGTGGCTCATACCTGTAATCCTAGCACTTTGGGAGGCTGAGGCAGGCAGATCACCTGAGGTCAGGAGTTCGAGACCAGCCTGGCCAACATGGAAAAACCCTGTCTCTACAAAATACACAAAAAATTAGCCAGGTGTGGTGGCAGTCACCTGTAGTCCCAGCTACTCGGGAGGCTGAGGTAGGAGAATCGCTTAAATCTGGCAGGCAAAGGCTGCAGTGAGCTGAGATCATGCCACCACACCCCAGCCTGGGTGACAGAGTGAGACTTCGTCTCAAAAAAGAAAAAGAAAAAAAAAACAAATCAAAAGAAATTAGGCTCCTGTGAGTAATGACATCACAATAAACCTAAAATATCAACCATAAAAACACCGCTTTACTTCATATAAAAATAAAATAATTATGCCCCCAAAATTACAATTCCTTCAGATAGAATCAATCTTTTATATGCATATTAATCAAAGAAAAATATTTAAATAGGAGTAACCTCTAAAACATCATGTCAAATGGGAACCTAAAATGGAGCAATTTTACTGTGCAGTAAAAAGAAATATAGTTTTACTAATGTCTTCGTGTAAAGACTCTTACCATAGCAATGATCTGTGGTTTTTGCTGCTTGGCCAAATCAATGATATCCACTCCATTATAATAGAGATTTTCTAAACATCCATGAAAATTTCTATGTGGGAATGACACTGATTTTCCAGGTGCTGGAATCCCTCCAAAGCTGATCTTAGAAAGAAAAATGGCATCAATAATATTGTTTAGTGATTTTCTAACAATCTGCTTAATTATGATTAGCATGTATAGCCATAATCATCACACATAGATCAATTTTTCATAACCCTACACACACAAAAATTAAGATATAGATTTAAAGCAAATGTATGTGCATTTGGCTTTTATTTACACTGGAACTTTATTTTTACAAGTTGCTGATCACATCTCGCTTTGATATTCATTGGTTGATGAAAAATACATCTTTATATCATGGTAAAACTTGATCTGTTTAATACCATAACCAATCATAATATTTTATTTTAGATATGTTTCTGGCACATATTGATACTTGTGCATTCGAATCCATTGCTAATGAAATAATTAATTAGTTTGTTGCTACATTCTCCTCATAAATCTGTACTGCTCACAAATACCCTAGAACACAAAGAAGTCATAGCAAACATCCTATATTTGCTTGTGGTAATAAGATTCTTGGTGCAGAATATTTCCTACATATGATGTTCTGTGACTACATACTTTAGGTAAAAAAGATCACCTCCCTCTACAACAATCAATTTACATACTGTGGGAAAGATGAACGTACAAGTACTATACGCCGAAAGTTGCTACTGTGAGTTAGACTGTCTTGGGAAATGCTTCACCTGTTCTACGATTTACTGAAAAGGTGGGTTCTTTATAGTGTACTTGCCTTTGGGAGATTAAACCACATATACATAATAAAATCAGCATTAATTGAAACATAACCATCACACCTCATAATCAAGATTCACGAAATTGAATTCTCCCTGTGCGTGGAAATGATGCCTGTGTTCGTCCACTGTAAAGTTGACTTGTTTGCCCAAATGCTGGATGAGCACTGAATGCCAATGTTGATCATCTAGCAGGCTGCCCAGGGTGAGATTGACCAGGGTGGAAGTGGTAGGCAGTTTAGCTTCACCTTAGAAGAGGAGAAAAATAACAGCACCATTATTACCAGTTTAAAGATTAAAAAAAAAAGTTTCCCTTCTGTGGACCAGCATCTTTCATAATAATTGCAATCTTCTATGCATTCCATTTCAAACACTAGGATGGATTTCCCTGAAGTTTGAATATAATAATCTCTCAACCTTGTTGTAATTTCCTCTGCTGTTAATTCTTTTTGTCATTATTACCAATTGCATGCTCATTTTCTATGTAAATTTTATCTTTGCTACAACCTCATTGTTTTTACTACCTCAACATCTTTCAGTGACCCATCCCTTCCTTTATGATGTTAGAAAATAGCTATACAGTTCTATCAGCACTATGTAAAAAACACTGAATGAAGATTTTGTGCAATTTGCAAAATATGAACCATTTTTACATGAAAGCAATATTGGCAAATGTACAAGCCCTTGAATCGGAAAATAAGGCCCTTTGACTGTTAAAAGATAAGCTATAAAAGCATAAAGTTACTTAGGTGATATCTAAATAATCAGATTTTTGAGCACTTCACCAAATAGTTTTTTACCTGAATTAATAAGTAAAAAGAGTCTTCCTCTCCTTAATTGCAGTGTGATGTGATCTCCGTTTGGCCCTTCCCTGTGGAGTAGAATCCCATCACTCTGCATGGTTTTGAATTTCAAAGAAATAATATCTTTTATTGGGCTCAGGGATTTTTGATCAAATCTGTAGAGAAGGGAACTTTTTCCATCAAGATCAACCACTTCTGATCCTAGAAACAAAGATATTAGAAGGCATTCGAAGGATAAATATCTTTTCCATTAAAGCATTTTAAATATATTGAGAAAAAGCAGCATATGGACTCACACACATGCTACAGATGCTCCTCAACTAATGATGGACTTATATCCTGAAAAACCCATCTTAAGTTAAAAATATTGTAAGTCTAAAATGCATTTAATACACGTAGCCCACCAAACCTCATAGTTTAGCCTAGCTTACCTTAAACATTCTCAGAACACTTACATTAGCCTATTGTTGAACAAAATCATCTAACACAAAAACCATTTTATAATAGGGTTGAATACCTCACGCAATTTATTGAATACTACCCTGAAAGTGAAAGATGGCATGGCTGGATAGGTACTTGAGGTGTGGTTTCTACTGAATGCATATTGTCTCTGCACTACTGTAAAGTCAAAAACCCGTAAGCTGAATCTTTGTAAGTCAGGGACTGTCTTGGTAGTTCAGCTCCTGACCATCAACAGTAAGGGAAAATACGACCACCAAACATCTAATTCCCTATTGACACCTGGGGTTGATTTCATTTTCGTCTTTACTAACCTATTTACAAAATTCATGATCTAGAAATACATTTTTAAATGTACTCCTAAATTTCTCAAATGTACTCCTAAATGTACTAAAAAAAAAAAAATAATTTTTTTGAGGCGGGGTCTTCTTTGTCACCCAGGCTGGAATGCAGTGGTACTGGCACTGTCTCGGCTCACTGCAGCCTTGACCTCTGAGGCTCAAGCGACCCTCCCACCTCAACCTCCCGAACAGGTGGAAGCACAAGTGTGCACTACCACGCTCGGCTAATTTTGTTTATTTTTTATGGAGATGAAGTCCTCATTATGTTGCTCAGGCTGGTCTCGAACTCCTGGGTTCAGGCGATCTGCCTACCTCAGCCTCCCAAAGTGCTGCGATTGAAGGTGTGAGCCACGGTGCCTGGCCATTTTCTCACATTATTAAAGGCTATTTCTTCTTATTCCGTTAAACAGAGTTATAATTAATATACATTAAATCACTTTGCATATTTCACAATCAATGTTTTTCAATGGAGTTCTTGAAATTCTAAAGTTAATTTTTTTTTGGCTTCAGAAAAAGTGGTTTTGATATCTCAAAATTCTTTCATCCATACAATATGTTAACGAGGTTTACACACACATATACACACATAGCATAGACTCAGCAAATGCCACTTTGAGTACATATGAAACTGAGCTTTGTGTTTTGTCTTATTTTATTACATTTGTGGCTAAGTGATAGTATTTAAGGGTAATACTATTTTCTGTCTTCTCAAGGACATTGTTGGAAAGACCCTGACTTAAGGATAAGGTCTGTTCTGTGGTATTTGTGTCATAACTGTGCCATTGACATGTTTTTTTTTCAACTTTCTGACCGTGTCTTATCTACTTATTGTCAAAATCACTCTTATTCAGTTCATCTGAAAAAAGATGTCATGTTACACCAGTAACATAACAATACATCTGTCAAAATCAGTTGCACCTGAACAAGAGACATAAAAAAGAACTCATAACACTTGGAAATCCTGACAGTACTACCTACAATTCATACGTCAAAGTTTTCTTAAGGCAATTACCCTTGAGAGCACACTTATGTAATAAATGAAGAGGCTCAAAAAATATAATAAAATACGAAACTATTTTTCAACTGGTAAGCTGGCCTCTTCCAGTCAACAAAATGACATTCCAGTTTACTCATCTTGTTTCATTTGACGAAATTATTATAGCTCCTTTAAGCCCAAATATGCATTTGATTCTGATTATTCATCACATTTTATGTGAAACGTCTATACACACCACCTTGCAAATTTATTTCAACTATTTTACGCAGCCATCTTTTGAAGACTCAGAGGTTTTATTTTTTCACATTTTGCTAATGTGCTTATAAAGAATTCATTCACCAAGTGCACATGAATAAAGATTGCATTCTGTAGAAAGAATAATGTTAGCCTAACAATCCTTCCTTGTTACATAGCTGAATGAATGTGCATGGTAAAAATATAACTGTGTCATATACAAATAATGCATCCTATGATTATTAGATTACAATAAATTAAGAAAAATTCCAATAAGACAGACTTTAAATGCTGACATATTTGGAGCAATGCAGTTATCTCTGTGTTAATGTATCACTTAAAGGCAACTATGACAGTAACGATTTCATTTTAGATAAAGACTATTTTTGAAATTAGCTACCAAGAGAATTTTTCCCACTAAAGGTTTACCTTGTGTTACTGTAGCCTACTAGTACTTTTTTTCTCTTTCGCTACTGTTATTATTACATTATAATGATGATATTTATCTTCTGTGGCACCTAAAGCTTTTGCGCCTGGAATATTTCAATCAGCAAAATGGCATAGAGGAAAACATATAAAACCATTGATGCCTAAAGCAATGGCATACTCTTAAACCAAAGCCACTTGTCATTTTCTGTCATTCTTACTGTCTACTTGCTTCACAGGTACACAACGACGCAATTCTATGAATTCATTCAATAAAACTTTATTTGACCCATCACATTTGAGTCAGTGTGCCAGATTCTGGGATTAAAAAAAAAAATCAACACAAATATGGCCCCTGTCCTCATGGTGCTTCCATTTAGTGAAGACAGACAACATTTATCAAGTAAACAACAAGGTTCATAAAAGCATTACAGGTTGTAACAGGCATTCTGATCAAGAGTAACAGAAGGCTGGAGTCACTTAAGGTAGTTGATAAACGGCTCTCTCAGTTCTCAGGTCTAGAAACATGAGGCAAAGGGAGATCTTAATCAGTAATCTTGCCACTCTCTACAGTCTTCAAGTCCTACAACTTGTCCCCATAAACTCGATTACTCTTGGAACATTTAATTTCAAGAGGCCTAGACATTTTCCCAGCACTGTCCCATTCACTGTCATAAAAGAAAGCTCTGAGGGTAGCTGAGAAACTAGAGTGCCAGGAAATAATTTAGTACTCAGAGTAGGAGTGAGGTTGGCTCACCTTGAAAAAGGGGACCTGAAAGGAACAAAGTACAGAAAGAGGGAAATCAACAAAATGGCTACAGTTACATCACAGATTTCCCATGCAGGTAAACAATACCCTTCAGAGAAAAAAAGCTAAGTATAATTCACAACGCGGGTACATTATCAGTATTGGAAAACTTCAAAGGATACACACATAAGATATAGAAATAGATTCTCACAAAATGAAAAAAAAAATTCTGGATGATTTTTAACAGTATTATTTTAGATATAACACTCATTGTAGGTCACTTTTTTCTAAGCAGTTTTTATAAAAAGTTATTTGCACAAAGACATTTGATATACTTTAAAAAATCATCTTAAACAATTACAAAATACTGAGTTACGTGTCATAAAGTTAATCATATAAAAACCTGAAACAATTAATCTTTTGAGAGAGAGAGGGTGCATTTGAATTCTATATATTTTGGACAGCACCCAGCTGTCCAAAAATGCTGGTGACAGAGATAGGAATATAGATTCTCTTGAAAGTGATCTTACCACTGTTAAGAAAAATTAGAAAAAAATGGAAATAAAGCAAAGAAATACTTCACATCTCCTCAGTGTCATTTTTTTTAATTTTTTTTAAATAAAAAATGAAAAAACCTTTACCTGTAAACAGGTAAAGATTATTTAATTCTAGGTGAATTAATAAATTCTGGTTTTACAATTTATTGCAGAATAATAATTAAGGCCAGATTCTATAAATTTACACGTCATCTGTAGATTTTTGCTCAGTAGAGATGCAAATGGCTTCTGTCTGGTAGAATCTCCAAAAGTTATGGATTTATTGTCTTGTTGGGTATTAACTTCTTATGTATCTACCGAGTAATATTATTCCAACCGGCTTTCCTGGATTCCTATATATATACTCAATCACTTGAATTTTCTTTGAAACTAGCTTTACCATCCTTCTGATTCTTTCATTAGTGAATCAAATACTTCTTTGATATATGTATATTCTGAATTTGAATGAAAATTATGTCTTCATGTTTTTGAAAATTTAACACTGTTAACTGAAAAAATACATTTGGACTTCACATAAACGACTAAGAACACAACATATCAAATCTTAGCCATCACCAGAATTTATTTTCACTATTCCACAAAGATTATCAGACATGTGAGCTCTTAAAAAAGCAACAGCAATGCAAATAGATACAAAAATAAAAAACTTCAGGGTGATTCATAGCAATATGTATTTGTTTTGTACTAATCTATAAAAGATCTAATATGAGTAAACAGAACTACCAAAATCAGTACAAATCAATATTTACTTCAGAAACACTAAACTAAGCATCCAAAATAAAATTAATATTTAAATTGACAGTCAATATCATATTTATTCCTATCTTTTGTAAATACCTTTGGGAAAATTTTTAATATTTATTTATTTATTTATTGACAGGATCTCCCTCTGTCACCTAGGCTGGAGTGCAGTGGCATAATCTCAGCTCACTGCAGCCCTGATCTCCTAGAGTCAAGTGAACCTCCAACCTCAGCCTCAGCCTTCCAAGGAGTTGAGACTACAGGAATTTGCCACCATGCCCAGCTAATTTTTCTGTATTTTTGGCAGAAATGGGGTTTCTCCATGTTGCCCAAGCTAGGAAAATAATCTTTTGTACACAGTTGAGTTGTATAAATAGGAAAAGTATAGGTATTAGAAAACTGTCCATAGGAAAAATGTGAAATCTGAACCTAACAAAATTTGTAACAGCAAAAGACCTACAGTCTAAAGATGTAAAAGGAGACTTGTTGCTTGATTGAAATCAATAAGAATTATTTTTCTAACAGTGAATTTGTTCATTAGTATTCTTATTAACTGAGGTTTTATATATTTACATATATATATTATACATATTTTACATTCTATATTTTTAATGATTGGGTTATTATCAAGATTAATAATGTGGCTCTGTCATATACCGGCTCACTATGGGCAGGGTATGTATTCTAGTTTTTTGACAACAGTTGCAAATTTTTCTGACAAATTTCCCTCTTTTTACTCTAGCCCCCTTTTCAGTTGTCTGTAATAATATATATTTCATGTTGACATAGTAGTTAAGGCAACTAGTCTGCGTGCGTTTGAATCCTCACTCTCACTTGGGCAAGTATATTAGTTTCTGCCACGTTATGGATGTGGTTTGTCTCCACCAAAACTCATATTGAAATCTGTTCCCCAGTGTGGCAGTGCTGGGAGTTGAGGCCCAGTGGAAAGGGTTTGGACCATGAGGCAGATCCCTCATGAATGGTTTGTGGCTGTTCTCAGGGTAGCAAATAAATCCCTATTCTCATGAGACTGATTAGTTCTCATGAGAATGGATTTGTTCTTGCAAGAGTATGTAGCTATAAAGCAGGACACCCCTCAGGTTTTGCCTTTTTGCACTTTTCCACATCCCCTTTGACCTTCTCCACTGCTTTGACCCTACAAAAGCCCTTACCAGAAGCCCGGCAGATGTTAGCACCATGCTTCTTGAACTTCCCAGCCTGCAGAACCATCAGCTAAATAAACCTCTAGTTTTAATAAGCTACCTAGCCTCAGATATTCTGTTATAGCAACATAAAAGGACTAAGACAGCTTCCTATTGTTGTTGTAAAACAACCACAAACATAGTCTCTTGATACATCATAAATTTATTATCTTACAATTCTAGAATTCAGAAGTCCTAAAATCAAGGTGTTGGCAGGAGTTTTTTCCTTCTGAAGTCTCTAAAAAATAATCCATTTCTTTGTCTTTTCTACCTTTGATCAGTTGGCTTGTGGCCTCTTCCTTCATGAGATCAGTGTCACAGGATCTTCAAATCTCTTCTTTCCCTCTCTCCCTGCCTCCTACTTCCCTTTTATAAGGACCCTTGTGATTATATCAGGTCCACCTGGATAAACCAAAATAATCTTCCCATTATAAGATCCCTAAGTTAATTACATTTGCAAAGCACTTTTGCCATGGTAACACAACATATTCACAGGTTTCAGGGACTAAGATATTAGGTAGGTATTATCCTCTCTATCACAGTGAGTTACTTAACCTCTTTGTCCCTGTTGTCTCATTTGTAAAATGAGAATTATAGTATAGTCTTCTTAGGATTGTTGTATGCATGCTTATCTGCCTAGTTTTTAGAAGCTGACACACAATTAGCAATCAATGAATATTAACGACTACTAATGCTAGCACTAGGATTTATTGTTAGAATATTGGGCAGGAAAAGGTACACAGCAAAAAATAGTTTAATAAGTACATTTGGTGTATTTGTGACTCTTTAAATAATAATGAATTGCTGAAGTACACAAAAACCCTTAATTAGCAATGTCATTGCCAGGTTATGCAGCAAGGATGATTTCAAGCCATCTGTGGGTTCTGTGGCTTTTCCTCTGTCTGTCAGCTCCTACCCAAGCTGACTTACCACAGCAATTGTTGGTGACCTGATTCCCCCTCAGTGAATACCTCCATCTCAAATCTTCACATTTAGAGCAAGAATCGAGGAAAGAAGAGACTTGAAAAGATTGTAGGCCCTACTCTCATATCAATTCTCCCTGTGCCCGTAGGTATAGCTTGCTTTATTTACACAATTCAGAAATACAATCTCCCATGGAATTAAGAGCTTTGCAATAGAAAATATTCAAATATCTTTCAGGGAGTTGTGTCAGATGTAGTGTTCCTAAAATGTGTATTCTGCCTTTTTTCCTGCAGCACGTATTTATGAAGAGCTTTCTGTGAATACTGTGGAAGACACAGTGATGCATAAAAACAAAGAACACTTTTTGTTTTTTTGAAAGAGCTTATAGTCAATTGGAGAAGACACACAACCCTGAGATGCAATTATTCATGCCTGTCTTCAGAGCTCCGCTTTTGTATCACGGCTGGGTCTTGAATGATTTCTAAGACATGCAAGAGAGGGAGTTGATCCGCTACAGCCTCTGAGAAGGGTGTCAACTAAATTGTAAAAATGCTTTACCTTCTTGAGCAGCAAACTTTTTTCTATCATTGCATATTTCATATACACACACACCCCTCATGGTAATATATTCCGGTTTTCCTGGTATCTTCTCCTTATCCCTGCATCCGACCCCTGTTCCAGGAGTCTGAGGCTTGTCAAATTTTGAGGGGTTGTCACTTGAAAAAACAATGTCCTCCACACCCCCAAGTGAATTACCAAGACAAATATTCAAGAGCATAAACTGCGCTCTATGGTCCAGTTATATTGGAACCAATGGAAAAGAATCCCTTGGGATCTCCATAAACATTCAACATTCAACTTCCTGGGCTTGGCCAAATTATAATCTCTGGAATTCTAACCTGGAACAGGAATACAGGTCCCTAAGTGATTCTGAGGCAGATGGCAGCATGAGGGTTGTTTAATAGGAAGAACAAGTAGGTTCCATAAACCTATTCTCTGAAAATAAATAACCTCAGTGCATATTGAATTGGACCTGGAAATGAATTGTACCATGGAAATGAATGTTTTAGTTATTTATACTGTGGGTGGTACTTGCAGATAATTGTGGAGGTGGTAGAGATTTGTCCCTGGAAGATGTTTTCGGGATAAACTGATTCTGTGAGTTAAACTATGAATCACGGAATTTTTGCTGAGGTCAGATGACTAAAAACTTAAAAGAGAAAAATTGGAATAGAAAATGTGTAAACTAGAAAATCAACTTTTCAATAATAGAAAATTAACTGTATTTGAAGGTCATGAAAGAGTGATTGAAAAAGACACTAGAGTCTTTTATTAATTCTTTAGGAATCTCCCCAAAACATAAATAGAACTAGAATGTTACCTTCAAAGATCAGAGAAAAAAATAACATAGCTATTTCATCAACTGGAAAGGGGTACAGACCAAACTCTTCTTAAACATGAAGTCAGCCTTAAACACTGATCATACTGTTTATTTATTTGAAAATTATTGTCCATCAATTACTAAACAAACAGAGGTCCAATTTTGACTTCTAAGAAACACAAATCAGACTGAGTCGCTGTTTAACTATTATACAGTGAAATATTAAAGTAGCAGCATGATAGATAGGCACTTGAGACCTGCATTACTGAATTGGTTTTTTAAAGCAATGGAGAAGAGAGACCAAGTACTCAAGAAATCAACAGGAAATAGATTGTACTATTTTTGCATGGTAGCAGAACAGAACACAGAATGATTTAAGGGACTTTTAAGTTTAAAACAACTAAAATTAATACAGTAAAGAGGAAGAAGGCACACAAATCAAGGGTTATATATAACCACAGGGAAAAGGTGACCTTATTGTATTTTTAAATAGACCAAGTTAAGGTCAGTAACAACACACCGGGAGGTTATAGGAACAAACATGATCATTCTCACTTAATTTTTATCAAGGTAAATTAACCTTTTAAACAGATTTGAAATTAGTAACATCTACTATGTCAAGGACACTTGCATGCATCACCGGAGGATGTAAGTTGCATTTTTGCCTCTAATATTTATTTGCAACTTTTGTAATGTCACAGACGTCACCTAAATGCTGATTCTTAGTTTCTTTATTTGGCTATGTATGGAAAAATTACAGCCTCTCTTACTATACAAAGATGCTAGAGGGATTAAATGGAAATATCAAAATGCCTCAACATTGATTATTTTGTATACTGTTATCATTTTAATAATAACAACACTTGAAATCACATGTTTATCTCAAAGTTATCTGATCAACTGCTGCTGTGTGAATGTAATACATTTGTGATTTTTATCTATTTATGATACTATTTACATCATGGATAATCAGACATTTTTAAATTCAACCATTTAACCAATACTTATGGAATGTCGTGCCAGGTGCTACGGTGGGAGCTGCTGTTGCTACAGTGAACACATCTGTCCTCAGGGATGCTCCATCCTGAAGGAAGAGAGCAGGCAAATCCTCCTGTGTGTACAGACATATTTACACAGTATAATGTAAATATGTACAATTACAAGTTGGTAAATATGTACAATTATAATTGGTCTATTAAAAATACAGTGAAGTAGTAAAGATATGTAATTGTACATATTTACAAGTTGTAATTGTACATATTTACATTTATACATATGTACAGACAAATGTACAAATTCCAAAGCATGGAAGGAAAGGACAGGGTTACAGGAGAGTTTTGGACACGGAGATTTGGATTTGGTTGGTGATCGGGGACAATATCTTTAAGGAAGTGCTATTTAAACTGAGTAGGTAACCCTATATGTCAGCAGGGGCCAGGAAAGAAGGAGGAAGCGGGAAAAGGGAGAGTGTGGGTATGGGAGGGATGAGGACTGTTAGGAGTGTGGGAGAGACAGTGGAGGGCTGGATGGCACTGGCGGGAAGTAAATGGAAGTGGTCCATAGGGAGGTAAATTACTGGCTGATCACCTAGACACTGTGAAGGCTTAGTTCCAGGTTTTGTTGAATAAGTCTGTTTTGGTTTTGTCCTTAGCCCTAGGATATAACAATACATCCTCAGGTACAGTCTTTACTCCCAAGGCAATACTCTATGGGATTTCTTTCTTCCCTTTAAAAAAAAAAAAAAAAAATCTATTCCTGTGACAGATTACCTTGCGGCATTTCATTGAAACCCCAACGTATTTAACAAATTCCTCTAAATTGGCAGGACTTGAACTCCAAGGTGATCCCCTTCCAGTCCTAGGGTAGACACTGAAATCTTTAGACTTTAGACTCTTTCTCCTGGTTTCCCCAGAGCTGCCTGGCATTTCGTCTTGAGCATGTGAGTTACAAGAATTGGCCAAGGATCTGAGGGAAATGTGTCTGCAAGAACACGGACCCTTGCTCGCTGATCTTCTTCTGAATATTCCCTACTCAATTTCTAGCCTCTCTGGCAACTTGAACTCTGACCTCTGTCCCCGCTGCCTAGTAAAATCTGGCTATTTTCTACTGGTCCTTTGGTAAAAGCAAGATAAATGTAGATTTCCCAAAGTTTACTTCCCTTCTTCCAAGAATCAAGTCCTCTCCAGTTTCTTTCATTTTATTAATAACTTAAACTTCAGAACTCTGAAGCAGGCTTTAAAATATATTTTATTTAACACATAATTTTTATGGGCAGCAGCTTAGTCCAATAAAAGCTACACTGCTATGACTGATACTGAAAAAGAGATCTTCTCCCTTGTTGTAAACTGTCATAGTTAGCTTGAACCAGTCATTTATTTAGGGCTGCCAAACAGACATTTTCTGATTCTATTTTCCTTTTTATTTATTACCTAAAATATTTAATTAAAGAGATACTCCTCTCTTCTATCTGGTTACCTTGAGGTACAAGTTATACAGGAAAAGTAAGATATGCTATGTGTTTCCTCTCTTCATTTATTAGTTTTCAAACTAAGGAGTTGGCTCTTTATGTCTCTCATAGGTGATCAATGGGGCTTTTTCAATTATTATCATGAACCCATTGACTCAAACATAAACTTTGAAATATTTAATTTGTTTCAAAACTTGGCAGTGACTATCCTTATTGATGCTAAAACATTTTCATTTTTGGTCAGTGAGAGCCTCTTCAACTGATGCTGAATTCTTTTGCCATGACCCTGATAGGTTTTCATAGTTTCCTTATTTTCTAGTATCTTAATAGCTAGTCTTATTTTAATTTTAATATAATTCCAGGTAATGATTAATACTAAGTGTCAACTTGATTGGATTAAAATATGGAAAATATTGATCCTGGGTATGTCTGTGAGGGTTTGCCAAAGGAGATTAACATTTGAGTCAGTGGACTGGGGAAGGCAGACCCAACCGTAATCTGGGTGGGCACCATCTAATCAGCTTTCAGCGAACACAAAGCAGGCAGAAAAACATGAAAAGGCTGGACTGGTTTAGCCTCCCCACCTACATCTTCCTCCCATGCTGGATGCTTCCTGCCCTCAAACATCGGACTCCAAGTTCTTCAGCTTTGAAACACGGACAAGCTTCCTTGCTCCTCAGCTTGCAGACGGCCTATTGTGGGACCTTGTGATCATGTGAATTAATATTCCTTAATAAACTCCTAGATAGATAGATAGATAGATAGATAGATAGATAGATAGAGAGATAGACAGACAGACAGACAGACAGACAGACAGATAGATAGATATTCTGTATTAGATTAATACTGACTAATACAGATTTTGGTACCAGGAGTAGTTCTACAGGAACAGAATATTAAGGATAGAATTCTTTAGTTGTTTGGGGGTTTCTGGAGTTGGCTGCTTAATATGATTAGACCCAAAAATGCTAAGGACTGTACTTCTAATAGTATGGAGAACACTGATGGTCCTTGGCTTTAACTGTTTACAGAGTTAGGCAAAATTAATGCATTTGACACTCCTGATTTACCACTCACGAGAGGCAAGGAGTTTAGTGACTCTATACATAATACCTTTGACCATATGTGGAGAATATGTGGAGAACCAAGGAACATAGTGAAGCTGGTTGGTTGCTCCTAAGTTCACTGGACAAAGTGATGAAAGAAAATGAAGAACTTAGGGATTCTGTCTCCTGGCTTCAGAAGCAGATACTGAGCCTCAAATCTTCTAAGATTGCCCTGAGACAGAGTCGTATCTCCTTTAGAGAAAGAGCTGAAATTGTGGAAAATCAGACACAGGCTCTTATCATGTGAGTGGCTGACCTGCAACGAAAAGTGGATGCACAGCCTCACCAGGTGTCTACTGTTAAAGTGAGGGCATTGATTGGAAAAGAATGGGACCCTGCAACTTGGAATGGGGACGTGTGGGAGGAATCTGATGAAGCTGGGGACACTGAGCTTATAAATTCTGATGAAACTTTCTTGCCAGAAGAAACAGCTTCCCGATCTCCAGTAATGGCAACATCCTCTCCCCAACCCATGCTGCCATCAGCCTTTCCACCTTTGTCTGAGGAGATAAACCCTGCGCTGCCTAAGCCAACAGTGATGGCCTCCCCTGAGGCAGTTGCCAGGCAAGATAATGTTGATTCTCCTCAGGAGGCAACCCATTTGCTTCTAGACCTATAACTAGACTAAAGTCCAGGTGGACCCCTAGAGGTGAAGTTCAGAGTGTGACCCATGAGGAAGTGCACTACACTTGAAAAGAACTTCTTGAGTTTTCTAATTTATATGAACAGAAATCTGGAGAACAGGAATGGGAATGGATATTAAGGGTGTGGGATAATGGTGGAAGGCACATAGAATTGGATCAGGCTGAATTTATCGATTTCAGCCTACTAAGTAGGTATTCTGCATTTAATGTTGCAGCTCAGGGAGTTAAAAAAAGGTTCTAACAGTTTGTTTGCTTGGTTAGCTGAAATGTGGATTAAAAGATGGCCCACTGTGAGTAAGCTGGAAGCCTGATGTCCCTTGCGTTAATGTAGAGAAAGGAATCCAAAGGCTTAGGGAGATTGGGATGGTAGAGTGGATTAGCCACTTTAGACCTACTCATCCCAGTTGGGAGGGTCTAGAAGATACACCCTTGACCAATGCCTTGTGAAACAGATTTGTGAGGGCAGCATCTGCATCTTCTAAAAGCCCTATAATTGCTCTTCTCTGTATGTCAGATCTAACAGTGGGAACCGCAGTCACTCAACTACAAAATTTAAATACAGTGGGAATAACTGGATCCTGAGGTGGGAGGGGCCAAGTGGTAGCACTCAGCCATCAAAGGCAAGGTGGGCATAGCTACTGTAATGGACAGCAGAGGCAAAGCAGCAATCAGAATAGTCTGACCGTGTAGAACTCTGGCATTGGCTAATTAATCACAGCGCTCCTAGAAGTGAAATTGATAGGCAGCCTACTGCATTCCTGCTTAATTTATATAAGCAGAAAATTTTTAGGTCAAATGGACAAAATAATAATTTGAATTATGAAAACAGAGAATCATGGCCCTTCAATTTCCAAACTTGAGCCAGTTTACAGACCAGAACCCCTTGAATGAAGGGGAGGCCAGATCCCCTTGAGGAAGGACCCTACTACCGTACTGACAATTTATGCTGTTAATCTTTCTCCCATCCTTCCCCAAGGAGACCTCCAGCCTTTTACCAGGGTAACTGGGCACAGGGGAAAGGAAAGTAATCAGGCATTTCAGGGACTACTGGACACTGTCTCTGAGCTGACACTGATTTTAGGGGACCTAAAACACTATTGTGGTCCTCCAGTAAAGTAGGGGCTTATGGAGGTCAGGTGATTAATGGAGTTTTAGCTCAGGTACAACTTATAGTAGGTCCAGTGTGTCCCCAGACTCACCCTGTGGTCATTTCCCCAGTGCCAGGACGCATAATTGGCACAGACATACTTAGCAGCTGGTGGAACCTCCACATTGGCTCCCTGCCTGATAGGTTGAGGGCTATTAAAGTGGGAAAGGTCAAATGGAAGCCAGCTCTAGCTTCCTCTACCAAGAAAAATAGTCAATCAAAAACAATATCGCATCCCTGGAGGGGTTGCAGAGATTTGTGAAAACACCAACGACTTAAAAGACACACAGGTGGTGATTCCCACCACATCCCCATTCAACTCTCCCATGTGGCCTATGCATAAGACAGTTGAATCTTGGAGAATGACAGTGGATTATTGTAAGCTTAACCAAGTGGTGATTCGAATTGCAATGCTGTACTAGATGTGGTTTCATTACCTGCTCAGATTAACACATCTCCTGGTACCTGGTGTGCAGCCATTTACTTCGCAAGTGCCTTTTTCTCCATTCCTGTCCATAAGGCCCACCAGAAGCAATTTGCTTTCAGCTGGCAAGGCCAGCAGTATACCTTTACTTTCTTGCCTCAGAGGTGTATCAATTCTCTGGCTTTGTGTCATAATCTTATGTGGACAGAACTTAATAATTACTTAACAATAATACCTAATACTCAATAAACTACTTAATACTTAATAAACTCCCCTTTATATTTTTTCATTTCAATATTATTTCAAGTATAGTATGTATATTTATAAATATATTTGTATATAAATATATCTTATTAGATATGTATATCCCTTTATATAAACTCCTATATGTGTGTGTGTATATATATGTATTATATATATATATATCTTATTAGTTCTGTCCTTCTAGACAACCCTAATACACTCCACTTGTCATCAAACTCAAGATGATAAACTTTGCGAAGAATTACAGAATTTATACTCTTTGATTTTAGACCAAGCAGAATCTATCTTCTTTTTAAACTTTGACATAAAACAGGATTTCTCAGCTACTATGTTAGCTGATAGATAATCTGAGTGTAAGAACTGTCTAATTCACCCTATTCAAGCTTTTAGCAGTTAGCACGTAGGAACTGCTCAATAAGTAGGTATTGAACTCAATTATAACTATCCTTTTAGTAAATCTAACAAATGTATGGCTTTTCATTTTTCCGCCAACCAGACATGTGGTATGAGAGATTAGCATCCTGAATAGACAGAGACTATTATCTAGCTGTCTTTCAATGTTTTATTTTTCTCACCCAGGTAAATGTCTGTGCTTTTTATGGTACTTTAAAAAATTTCCTATTTACATGTTTTCTAAACTTAAATGTGCTAATGGTTATAATTCCAACTTCACATTATGCAAAAAAATCGGAAATTTTTTAAATAATAAAATGTACATTCCTGTTTTGTAAAAGTTAATATGTTTTAAAATGATTGTTTGATATATTAAATACGATCCATAATTTTCTCTTAAACTGTCTGCATTAAAACAGTTAAACACAATGATTTAACACATCTGTACACTTACTCATCATATCCAATCTTCTTCCTCAGTTCTCCTGGTGCCCTGACCTTTATTGCTGGATCTTTAACAAGTTGCACACTAGAATGATGGAGAAAGCATTCCTGAGGCTTACTAAGCCTGCCCCCATTCATTCCTTCATTTTTGTTATTAGTCTTCATCCAGAAGACTAATATTATTATTAGTGTTATTATTAGTAATAATAACACATTAGTGTTATTATTCTTCATCCAGAGTAACAAAAAAAGAGTGTCTGGTTGCAACCTAGTATAACGTGGGCATGTTATGATTGGGAGAAGAAAAGCTGTTCTACAAGTGGGTGGAAACATTTCCTGATATGAACATGGGGTATTAGAGAAGTTGTCAGAACCAGAGATTCCTACGCTGAGAAAAGAAGGATGAGTAAGAGAGTTGTCCAGATAGAGAAATGAAGGCTGGGTACATGGTGATTGCCCTAGGCATCCTGCAGAAACCCTAAGGCTAGAAAAATCATAAAATCATGGTTTGCCAAAGGAACAAATTAGTTGAGTATGGCTTGACAGTTGGATGCTCTTATTCTGTTGGGGATGAGGAAGAGATGATCATAGGCTGCAAAATGAGGATATTTATACAGTAACTAGAGAAAAGGAATTTAGAATTTCCACTAAGGACAACTGCCTCAGCAATTCATCCACAATTAAATAACATTATCTCCTGTGGCTTAATTGCTGCTTCCTAAGGACACTGCAGATATATTCACTTTCACCCATTTATTTTCCTTTGTTCACCATTGCTTACTTCTCTTTGAGACATATAGTATTGTTTCTGTAGCATCATTTTCTTTTCTTTTTCTTTCTTTCTCCCACCAGTAATTTATTTCTATACATTTCTTCTCTAGATCTATAAACATGATCACTACTGCTATGGCCAAGATATTTGAAATTTATAGTTTCTCTTTGATCCCATAAAATTTAGCTTCTACTTCTCTCATTACTCAGGAAACAACTTCAAGTTTACTGACATAAAAGTAGAACATGCTCTTTGATATGGATTTTCCATTCACTTGATGTTCCTTCATAACAAATTATTGCCCTAACTCATTGGGGTAGAGGGCAATTTATGTGTGGTTCTCACAAAAGCCATTTTCCTGCAATAATCACAGGATAGGCTTGCATCTGTGACTTCAGCAAATACGTACTAGGCACAAGGGGAGCCTATTATAAAAATATTTATTCCACCTGAAAAACAGTACAAAGGAGCTGCTTTTATTATGGCAGAAATGCATTCCCATTTTTCAAGACATGAGTAGTCGTTCAAACATAGCACTTCACACGTTTGTTATTAACAGTAGTACAATAAGTAGAATACTTTATGATTTACTAACAATAATGATATTTATATAGGTTTTAATTCGACATCTTCAACTCAGAGGGCTTGGAGTTCCAATCTTCCACATATCATAGGCACTTGAACTCAATGTGTCAACAACGGGACTATCTCTTGTTTCCTTCCACAATCTATTTATTGTCTCATTTCCCATCTTAGTAAATGGCACCCCCTTCCAGACAGGTGTTCAAATTTGAAGGAAAAAAAAAAGGACCAAGGGAGGAAAGAAAAAAAAAGCAAATTTGATAACTCAGTGTTCCCTCATACAATGACCAAGGTCTCTTGATTCAATATCCTCAGAATATTTTGAATTTGCTTACCTCCTCCTTTACTTTTCAGACAGTCTCACTCTGTTGCCCAGGCTGAAGTGCAGTGGCATGATTTTGGCTCACTGCAACCTCCACTTCCTGGGTTCAAGTGATTCTCCTGTCTCAGCCTCCCAAGTAGCTGGGATTACAGGCATGCGCCACTACGCCCGGCTAATTTTTGTATTTTTAGTAGAGACAGGGTTTCACCATGTTGGCTGGGCTGGTCTCAAACTCCTGACCTCAGGTGATCCGCCCACCTCGGCCTCCCAAAGTCCTGGAATTATAGACATGAGCCACTGCGCCTGGCCCTTCCTCCCCTTTTACTGATTGCTGTTCCTCTAGGTTGGGGTTCTACCATCACTTGCCCAAATAAGAGTAAAAGCCTTCTAATGAGCTGCTGCCTCCAGATTTCACCCTCTAACCCATAGCCCTAATTTCAGTCTGAATGACTGTACTCAAATACTCATTTGAGTAATGATTCCAGCAATCCTCTTTCCTGTGCTTGACTGGGGCACAGCATTTTTCCTATTTGGACCATCCCCTCAGTCTCCCATGTGAAAATATCTGCAACTTTGTTTCAAAATCTACCGTTATAAACTTTCTTATACTAACCACAATTTATCAATTACTTTATCCTTCACACCCTATACTCATGCTACAATATTTTACACTTATAAGTTCATATAATTTTTAGTTCATATAATTTTTTACACTACATTATAAGTGTATATTTTACACTTATAATTTCATATAATTTTTCCAACACTGCACATGCCTATTTTTATTAAGAAAATATATATGACTTTAGAATATCTCCCTATACCCAATACCTAGTAGAGTTCTTTTTAGCAAGTGCCAATAAATAGTTAAAGGCTCAATACATGTATGATTCATATAGTTATCAGGGGCACTGGCTTAGGAAAATGATAGAGCTGATTTTAAATCCTAGACCTAACATGGGTTGTGTAATTCTGCAGAAGTTACTAATTTCTCTTAAATTCACCTTTTTGTATGTCAGGAGAGATGAAGCAGTCTGTGAGGTGCGCTACACTTGAGTGAACGGCTCAGGCAAAGCGCATCTGACTCACGTTAATTTGGTGCAGATGAGGAGGCACATGGCGTAGCTAAGCTGGAGGGGAGGATGGCTGGTTGCATGCAATCCTTTGGGCTTTCCTCAAGCTCAGGGGAAACCTACTTTGTTGGGCATGGATGGATGCCCTGTGGCTGTGATTCAGTAAAGAAATTCTACCCACTTCCCAACACTTTTCCTTTTAATAGGGATTTCGCAAGAATGGTCTTTTGTGTCTGGAGAAAATCCAATCTGATCTTGGGTCTGTGCTACTTAAGGGAGTTGCAGACAAAATCTTGCAACGGGATGCTTGTGATGATAGCAACTACAGTCCTTCCTTCTGAGGGTAGGGAAAGCCAGTAGTCCTAGCTATTTCTTTGCCATGTCACCCAGAGCAAGCTGTATGTCTTATTCAGTAGACAATTCTGCTTGTCTCCTCTGATTCCTGCATGAAATGGCAATATTCATGTGCCTGCTTCCCTACATTGCTAGGAACAAATCAGAATATGCTTATTCTTTACAGTCTCTGACACATATTAACTTTAATAAACGATGGCTATATAATATCATGTTTTAATAAATTAATATATTACAATGCCAATGCTATGAATAGGTGGAAAATATGAGCATGACTGTGGTGTAATTGAGGTATTAAATTCAATTTAATAAAATACATTCCCATAAGGTACTCATGCCCAACCCATTCTCTGGTTATTTTCTGATTATCTACAAGAATGTTTATCCATTAAGTTTATTACTTTTTCTTCTTTAATAATGGTTTAAAATTACACAACCATCATTTGTCGTTAAATCCTGCCACACTATTTCACTATATGTGTTTAAGTTTGAGTTCAAAATCCTGTTGGCTCCCAGTACTACTACTTCAACCATGGGTCAATGTGAAAAGAATATTGACCAAACACATGGACAGTATGCTCACACCAAAGATAGCAAATGAAGTCGCAACAAAAAGAACATTCCAGAGAGTTTCAAATCAAGACAGGTGAGGGGGAGGTTTGAGTTATCATTAGCCACAGAGCAGCAGATAACTCAAAAGAGCCTGTACCTTAGCTATCACCCCCATGTAGACAATATACCTGGGGCTATAGAGTCAGCAAAACAGCATAAACAGTCCCACTAAGCTGTTGCTCTTAATGTTAAATTTGTTAATATTGAGTTTATATCCTAGGTTTAATGCATACCAAGTGTGTGGTATTAAACAAATTGCTTAATGTTTCTAAGACCCAGTTTTCTCTCTAATAAATGAGTAGTGTTGAGGATGAATTAGTAGAATGTCTACAAAAAACACATGCACAATAACTGTTAGCTATTTTTATACGGTGCTAGACAAATATTTTGCAAGGTGGATGCTCTGAATAAGTGGAGAATATAACTATAAATAGGAAGCACTTTGAAATTTGTTTTACTAGTTGTCCATCATGTGGCATGACCTTTGCTAAGCTCTGTGATCCAAAGACAAATAATACTACTGTCCAAGTTCTAGTTTGCAGGATCATAATTGGGGGTAGGATTTTTTTAATGCATGATTTTATTCAGGTATAGGAATTGTGACGTGAGGAACTAACATGGCATAGCTAAGCTGGGTTGTTGAGGCCATGAAAGCCTGCAATTAAGGTAGACAGATAGTGAGAAGTTAGTTGGCCACTGACTCACCTCTGTTATTCAACAACTAGAGGAAATGTCAACACAAGCTTGCTTTCTGGAGTTTGGCAAACTTGGCTGCAAACCCAGCTCTGCCACTTCCTGTCTGCGGGGCTTGAGCAAGTCAACCTCTCTGAGCTTTAGCTTTCTCATTTTCAAAGTAGGTAGATGGAGCGGTTACCCAGTAATATTTATCTGGGCTACTTTGAGGAATCATAAACTGCTTAGAATAGTGCATATAATAAGCATGAAGGAAACGGTGCTATTTCTAGAGTTATAGAAAGGAATGCTATTAATATTATTATTAGTGTTATTGCTATTAATATTATATTAATACTTTTAGTATTATTCTGTAGGCCCTGGAGGAATCAGGTCTGTCAAATATGTCTGATGGTAGAGATGGACACTGAGAACATCATGAAATACAGAATACCCACACAAACCACGCAATGTGATCTGTCTGTCGGACAGAGTTTAAACAACTTCAACAAGTCACTTGATCTCTTCATCACCTGCTTTCCTTTTATGTAAATAAAGTGAATCAGAGCTGAACTTGGCTTACATCACAAAGTGACAGCATAGGTATGAAAAAAGCTTTAGTAGCTAAAAATAAATGTTTAGCAGAGAAAAAAGTGATGCCGTGAAGTTGAGCAGTCCTGGGTTCTCTTCCAGATTATTTCATAGGTGAGGCTCTGAGCAAATTACTGAATCTCTTCAAACCTCACACTGTTAGTCTGATAATTGTAAATCATATCAACTAAGCCATTGTTCTATAATAAAAGTGTATCTAACAGGATAATGTGGCTTGAGGTGCACTATCAATAACTCCTACATCCCTTCCCCACAAAAAAATATACATAATAAAATGCTTCATTAAGAGGAGCCTAAGTGAAATCTGCGGTTTCTATCTTTTTTATGTGAAAGTATTTTAAACACATATTATATTCTGGGAGAAGTCTTTTCTTTTTCTATTAATTTATACTGAGAGCACAGCATATTTAAAAGTGAATTGCATGATATTGTTTGTAGGCTAAAGAGAAAAATAGTTTTTGGTTTCATAACAGATGGTTGGTTAAACTCAATGGAACACTGTCTCTTTTATTAGACTCAGGATACCTAAATGAAATATCATCAAATATAACTCATGAAGGAAACTTCTAATACTTGAAAGTTACAATCTAGTCAATAATATTCTATTTGAATAAATGCATTCACATATATCAATAAATATGTATCTATCCATCTATCTATCAAGTGCTTCCATCTCTGAATTAAAATGTTAAAGTTGAATATGAAAGTCAATATTGGCATGTACAGGCACACACAAAAAAGCTTTCCACAAAAGTTATTCCTATGTTTTATATCTCTTTACATAGCTAAAAAGTCCATTTCAGTTTGCAGTTTGGCTTTTAAAACATCTCTTTTGATATCTATGTCAGTGTATTGGATAAACAAACACTTACTGTATGCACATCCGAACACTTCGATTCGCATTCCAATTCTGCCCTTGGGGTTCCATTCTAAAGGGAGGAAGCGCAGAAATCGGGCTTTGATAGAAGGCTGGAGTCTATAGTACACAACACTGTCTGCATTTGCATTTCCTGAAAAACCCTAGGAGAAAAGGGAAAAAAGGAAATCAATGTATCTGGAGAATATGCATTTCAGTTTGTCACCTATAATGTCTATGAACACTGTGTCATCTGCATTGTACTATGAATGGTGCTACCTTCTATAAGAAAACCATGTTAACGGTTATGTCACGATGTCTCTCCATCCACACAAATTACTGTTGCTTCAACTTTTCTTTTTAAGAGAGTTTAAATTCTACCACCCCATTATATCAGTTTTCAACCATGATACCTGCAATAAAAACTGCTTGTGTAACTTGTAGATTGAACGTAAAAGTGTTCAATGTCTATAGCGATTAACATTGTGAATAGCAACAAAAAAATTGAGAAAATATTCTCCAAAGGGTTGAAAAACTATCATCTCAGTCAACAAAGAAGTTGCTTACATCATTGATGAATGAATTAAGCTATGATGTGTTTTGGTTCTTTCACCTTCTCATCTTACTTATTAACATAAAAGAAAAGTACCACCCAACTTTCAAGTTGGAGCTACACTCAGATAACAGGTTTTTAAACCTCAGTAGCACAATGCCAGATACACACATTCAAATTGTTAAGGGACACTGGAAACAATAATAATGTGGGAAGACCTGTAATTAAACTTATGGACTTTAGAATTTGAAAGCTAGAGAAATCTTGGGAATGATGCTAAGTTAGCACAGTCAAACCGCAGACAAGGAAATTAAAGGTCAGAAAGGAGAGAAAGAAAAGAAAAAACCTCTGGTGTTTGCAAGCACTGCAACCATTATATGGTAGGATCAGGAACCATGTTTCTTCCATAAAATCAGGATGCATGTACATAATAGGTAGCTCACCTGTAAAACTCACATACTGCAGAACCCAACATCTAAGCATCTTTTGTTTTCTTCCATACAACACACTGTTAAGACTACAGGTGGAGAAGTCATCACAAAGCAGAAGTTGTTCTCAATAATTTATATTTCATCTTTATTTCCCAGCTTCCTTACCATGGTCCTCCTCCTCCTCCTCTCCTCCATCTCTTTCTTTCATAATAAGGGAACATGCAACTACATTTGCAGGTTCATGGTAAGTCCCTTGCCCATGACTGGGTCAACAAATAAGATCAACCTCATGTAGACTGCCCAAGGCAAAGATAAACACAATAGAAACACCAATACCCAGGCTATCTGATCATCTGCCTGTTTTTCTTTCTACTTCACAAATATCCCTTTACTATCATTTACCAAAACATTTTCTAATACATTTTTAAAAGATTGGGTGTTTTATAGTTAAATTAATTCGATTCTCCTTGTCAGTCAATCCCCTACGTCCGGCCCCTACTCCACCAGTATCCCATATACTAAATGTTCAAGCTCACAAAATACAGGCACAGCTGTGATGGCATCTCCAAATTATATCCAAAATCGGGGCATCTCTTTATCTCAATATGACCACTCAGTTCAACAAAGCATCACCTCACCAGAACTACCCTGACAACCTCTTCCTTGTCTTTATTATTATTTTGTTCTTTGCCATCATCCCCAATATCTTCCCCTCTGAACACATAGTAACACTTGTAGAGGTAAATTAAACTATGCCATCCCCAACTTTCTTTACCACATAGAACAAAATCCAAACTCCTCATCCAAACACAGTCTCCAGCAACCACCTCCATTATGCTCTAACCACACTGGACCTCCTCGAACAAGCCAAGTTTAGTCCTCTCAGGGATTTGCACCAGCAGAGTCCATTCTGCTCTGAAAGCTCTTTCCCAAGATCTTTGCATGCCCAGTCTCTCTTGTCATTTTAAGCTTTGACTAAAATATTACCCCCAAGACAGTTCCTTTTTGATCACAGTCTCTAAAGTACCTGTGTACTTGACATCCCCCATAAATATCTTGCTACTTTCTCTATATTTCTCATTATTTTAAGAGGGGTTTCTCTTACTTGATCATTATCTGCCTGTTTATCTTATCCTCCTAGAAAACAAACTCTACTAAAGCAGAGAGGTTTATTGTGTTCCATCTGTAATACCTAGAACATTCCTCGGCTCAAAGTCGTTCTCATCAAAATATTTGTTGAATGTGTATGGTTGAGAAAGACTGAGCTTAAAAACAAAAGTTCCACAGACGTCTCAATTACAGGGCCTCTCAGAGCATGTCACATGCTAATGTGCAAATTGCAATGTATCAGCCCATGGCAGAGACACTTACCTAGCGCATCTCAAACATATAAGGCCAGAGAACTGCTCCCCTCTGTTTTTGCTATTGTTGCTGTTGTTTTGCAGAGCAAATTTCTAGACTAGTGTTTCCCAGAACATAAATAGGAGAACACTGTTTAATTCCATGGATATCTGGACTCTGATAACCAGACCCCTAAGAAGGTTCCATTCTGTTCCACTGGTCAAAATTTTTTACTGAGGTTTGGTAAGAAAGGTTAGCTGTTTTCTATATTGCACTAACCAAACCTTATTCTCACCCAACCTCTAGAACACAATAGTCTCAATTTCTATGGAAATCCTGATGATTTGCCCAAAAATATGATTATTTCAATTTCCTTCAGGATGGCTGATATAGGGCAATGTTTCCCAAACTTAGACTGCACATTAAAACTCTCAACGCTCAGAGCCTGAGCATTGCTTTTGTTCTCTCTTTCTCTTTGTGTGTGTGTATGTGTAAGCTTATGTCTTTTTTTTTTTTTTTTTTTTAAGACGGAGTCTCGCTCTGTCACCCAGGCTGGAGTGCAGTGGCGCGATCATAGCTCACTGCAACCTCCACCTCCTGGGCTCAAACAATTCTCCTGCCTCAGCCTCCCAAGTAGCTGGAATTACGGGCCCCAGACACCATGGCTAGCACTTTTTTTTTGCATTTTTACTAGAGAAGGGGATTCACCATGTTGGCCAGGCTGGTCTCAAACTCCTGACCTCAAATGATCTGCCCGCCTTGGCCTCCCAAGGTGTTAGGATTACAGGCGTAAGCCACCACACCCAGCCTGCATGCTTATGTCTTTACAAGCTTTCCAAATTAGAGTAATGTGTAGCTTAGGTTGAGGACCTTAGATCTTATACTTTTGATTCTATTTCCTAAGTGCCACTGGCAGGCTAACACAATCCCTAATTATAATTTCTTGCACAGTGAACAGCTGGATGATTAATTAAATTACCCTCCAAAAGATCTCACATTTGTTTCAAAATTAATGTAAGTTCAATGATTTTGGCGTCTTAAGGGACTGGGAGAAAAGATGCACTGTGACAGTGACAGCCGACAGGTAAATGCAGTAAGACATCTGCAAATGACAGCCTTTCACTTTTCACTTGATCACGTTATGAACTATTTAAATTTTGAAAACATTAAGAATATATGATACATAGTTTATATTAATAAAAATATCACTGTCATATTCAAAACTTTTAGCAATTATCTCTTATGGAGGGTAAGGAAAATTGTGAGGTTGGGAATACGGGACTTACAGCACATTCCAGTCAAATCTAGATTTTTTAATGGGCATGTATTAATTTTATAATAATAAAATAATGGAGACAGACATAGGAAGAGTGTATAGCAATACAGCAGGCAAAAGCATTACTTAGTAGCACTCTGGATACCTTAAATAACTTTCTAATGCCAGTGTCACTTGGAAAAATATGCAGTTACTATTTATTATATTTATTAACTGATCAATAATATTTGCAATTTTTGCTCCACTTGTTGAAATTTTTTATACATAACCAAGATTGTGCTTTGGATTTTAATACTTAATGGAAATTTTCAGAATGTTTGTGAATGATGCATGGGATTGATGCTACATTACTTGAAAAGTTCAGTGAATGCTGCTGAGTTTCAAATGTATTCCTTTGCCCAGGAACCTTTCCTCAATTTGCTATGGAGAATTGTTACCATAACAATTCATAAAGGAATGCATGGATTTAAAGGTCTATCTTTTTAAAAAAATAATAATTTTATTACAGGGACATTTATGTCTTCCTTTAAAGATTCTGAACTTTAGTTTATGTCAGGATTACTTGTAATCCTGGTGTTTTTGTAGAAACAAATCTTGCTCCCATGTACTAAATTTGTAGGGAGGGCCCTGAAATCTGCATTTCTAACACATGCCAAGCTAGTTTTGTGCTTTGGATCTTTGTCTCACTAATAAAGTACTCTTCTGGTTTGTGTATAAATCCTGTACTTTTATGTTCCCTATATTATCTCAAAACTTTTCAGAGAGAAAAAAGAAATTTTAGAAGGTCTCACTTCAAAAGTCATAAACTGAGTATCTTATAAACAACACAAATTTATTTTTCACAGTTCTGGAGGCTGGAAAGTCCAAAATCAAGGCACCAGCAGATGCAGTGTCTGGTGAAGGCCCACTTCATGTTTCACAGAATGCCACTTTCTAGCTGTAGTCTCACATCGTGGAAGGGTGAATGAGCTCCTTTGGGTCTCTTTTATAAGAAAACTACTTGCATTTCCATAACAGGCCTCTCGACCTAATAACCTCCCAAAAGGCTCCACCTAATACCATCTTGTTGAGGGTTAAGATTTCAATATACGAAGTTTGGGGAGACACAAATATTTGGACCATAACAATTAGTGATTGTGTTCTATGTGATCAATTTAAATGTTTTCAACATGAAAGTTAGGGGCTCAGCATCAGACATAGCAGAAACGTATTAGGTAGCTTTAATATTTGCATCAACTCTGTGAAGTAGTTATTTTTGTACCCACTTGACAACTGAGGAAAATGAAAATTATAGACGTTATGTGCCTAAAGTCACACAGCCAGAAAGTGGCAGCACAAGGATTTAATTCCAGGCTTTTCTGACTCCAAAGCCCATAATTTAGCTAAGCCATCAAAAGGCATTACTTCAACAGAACATGAAAGCAAACAACTTACCCTAGAGGAAATTTAATATTTTATCTGAAGCTTTTTTCATTTTTCCTCATAATTTATATTTAAAATCTTTTACACATTTTAGAATAATGCAACTTAGGTTATTGTTGAACTGGGACTCAGCTCTACCAGTTGACTTTTATAGACAAAAAGATTTTCTATTAAACTTTACATCTTCCCAAAATTATTGGAGTCAAATAAAAATAAATGATAAACATTCAATAATCAATGACTCTTGCATATAAACAGTAACCTCCTAATAGACATAGAATATAAATATGTTATTATATTATTAAGTACATAAAATATCTAGAAGTAAAATGAACTTTATATGTCCTACCAAAAAGCCTTCATTGTATCTTTCTTTTCTTTTAGACTTGGTGATTTCCAGACTCAGTGAGGTGCTCATAGATGGTTTAGGAATGTATTTTAACCAAGAAAATTTATGGAGTTAATGAATTAAAGTTTCTCACAGGATTTTAAGTATTTCCAAAGTGATTCTAAAGTTTATGAAGAGGCATAATAGCACTAATTTCTTTTTCAAATATTAATTGAGAAACTCATGTATAAAAGCCAAGAAGTATAAAGGGAGATGCCCATATGGCAATTTATAAGAAGCTCTAAAACGTCACTGTTATAAATCAGAAACATGGGACCCATTACACATAGTTGCATAGCAGACTCTGTAATTATATAGAAATCAGTCCAGCTCCATCCATATAAACAGCAGCACCAGTAGAAGTTCAACAAAGAAACAGGGAAACATGAAAATCCCCTTGTCATTAATAACCTCCCTTATTGTGAGAATTCTTATGACCTACATGTGCCCTATACATGACCTGTTTTCAAGTACAATTCATTTTGACATAGTCAGCTGACATTCAGATGCTAAATAATCATAGCAACATGCTGTCAAATAGAAATCACTTTTTAATTTTATGATGTCAGGTATAAATCTTTACTAAATGTGCCTCCCAAAAGGTTACCTAATCTAGAAAAGCATATATTAAAAGCAAAGAGAAATAAGAACTACTGAAAAGTGGAAAATTTGCCAGCATAAACCCATATAAGAATAACTTTTAAACATATGTTGAACAAGACATCAGGACTGTATCTTACAAAGTTGATTCAGTCTTGATTACGAATGTAATTCATTTATTCTAATAAAGAAATAGCAGTGAGAATCCACTAATCCAACTAGAATGTTAAGTTTTGAGCTGCACGTATAATAAATCTCAATTTTCAAAATTAAAGCGAATGGAATTTTATTTAATAAAATTCGTCTCTACCACCTTCCAAAAATATTATTAAAATATTTATTTGAAGGAACACAAAATTATTAATAATAACTTGATGAGGCCCTTTGTGTGAATCATTATATTAGACTCTATGGAGACACAAGTTATAAAACATACTGTTTAGTACCTTTTGCATAAAAGGGTTTGAATTCTCAAGACAGATCAAATAGCCAGAAGAAAAAAAGCACATGAAAGATGCAAACTTGGCTGTAATCTGTAACTATTGTCGAAACACAGAAATAAATTGTTATATGAGAGATATGTGGACAAGTCGTAAAGCTTACATTTATATTAGGGTATTATATGTACAATTTTGTGGAAGACTAAATTTTTATTGAGATGGAAAATACCTATAAAAATTCACATTATGGTACTGCTAGACTCGAAATTCTGAACCCTCCTTTTGGAATATAAAAAAAAAGGAGTCGAAGAGCTAAAAATATAATAAAATATTCAATGTCCAAGATCTAGAAGAAGAAAACCCAAAGAGGTGAGCCCTGCATGTGAGGCTTTCTCTTTACGGATAACTAAAGGATTTCTGAAGAGGAGAAACAGAAACTGGGTAGTTTTTTGTTTGTTTGTTTGTTTGTTTGTTTTCTTTTGTCATTGTCTGTTTTATGAGCAGCTTTGATGGGGTTAGGGACAAAATTTTCATTCTAGAGCCCTCAAAGAAGAGAATATTTTACAGGCTTCCATAGGCCTTTTTAAGAATTCAGAGGCTCTACTTTTTAGGATAAACGGAAAGCCAGAGATGGACAGCCCCACCCGGAGATTAAAGGTAAACTTCCCATCTTCCCAATCTGTGGGGAATTATAGTTAGGTTGTCAGAGAGGTTGAGTGCTTCTGGTTGCCTGTAAAAGTAAATGAAATTACACTCTGCAGAAAGATAACCTTCTAGGCCTAAAATTGTCTATTAATTTTTTTTCTTATGTAGTGTCCTACGTACATTAAAAAATAATAAAATAGCAGCAAAAACTGTTCTTAAAAGGAAATTTTTATTTATCTCCTATAGAATATACATTATTATTCTAATATATATTCTAATATATATTATTCTATATATTATTATATATTATTAGAATATATTATTCTAACATTAGACTATATTAGAATATTTATACACACAAACACAGTACTCATCTCAGAGTGAAACATTGCTCTACACTGCACCACAAGAAAAAAAACAAACTAGAAATCAACGACTTTTCTTAGACTCATCAGAGAACTGGGCTTTCGTGGTGCTATAGAATAAATTGCACCCTCTCAAAATTCGTATGTTGAAGCCCTAACCCACAGTGTGACTGTATTTGGAAATGAGGTATTTGGGAGGTAATCAAATTTTGATAAGGTCATGAGGTAGAGCCCACATGAGGAAATTAGTGACCTTTTAAGAATAGGAAGAGACCTCAGACTTCTTTTTCTTCACCAGGTGCAGATATAGCAGAGAGATAGACATCTGCAAACCACAAATAGGACCCAAACCAAGAAGTGAATTGGGTAGCACCTTGTTCTCGGACTTTTCAACCTCAAGAACTATGAATAATAAATGTCTGTTGTTTAAGTCACCCAGTCTATGGTATTGGTTATAGCAGCACAAGCTAGTACGCATGACACACCACCATGCTGGAATCTAGACGGACGGGACCATCCACAGAGTCAGAGCTGAGATCCGTCCTCCTGGAACAAAGGCCACTGGGACCAGAAACTGACAGGAAAACTTCTATGATAATTTTGATGAATCTCTGGAAACTGAGTGTGGACTAGCATGAGAGTAAGAAATTCCTGACCACAGTCCTAGAGGGCTCCATACTTCTGTGGGCTTTACCTCCAAGAACCCATACATGCATTCTACAAAGATTAGAAAAAGACTCCCTTCTGGTTCTGTCAGGAAATGGGAAAGGGAATCACTGTGAAGTATGCTCAGAGTTTTCTTCATAACAAAGGGCTATTGTCCTGAAGAAAAGACTTTGCCAGAACCTCTCCCAATTGGGGGACAGTACTTCTCCCGTTTCAGCCTCCGTACCTTTCCTGTCTTACCTAAGGAAAAAAAGGAAACAGGAGTCAGAGCTTCATAGAAATAGATCAGAAATCCAGTAGACAGGAAAGAAAGTAGCTGGCAGGAGGGAAAAAAGCTATACCACCAGAGATATGCTTGTGAAGGTCACAGTTCTGAGACAACAACCCACTGAAACACTTAAATTGAGTTGGAATATTAAAAAACATTGCTCCTCTTACACATCAAACCACCACTCAACAGGAGTCCAGTGCAATAATACTGGATAACAGTTGAAAGACTTAAAAAACAAAGGCTGCCCCTGAAGAGAATTTAAGCCAAAAGGAGAAACAGAAACAAGTGCATAAGATGAACTGGAAGCATCTGGTACCTATAGCACCTATAGCACACCTAAACTATAACCCATTTCTTAGCCAGAGTAATGTAAATCTTCATACTAACAACCTATGTGTCGTACTTTCTATTGTCAGATATAGCACAAAAAATTACAAGGAATGCCAAAAAGTAAGAAAAAACCTCCACACTCTGCAAAGACAAAACAATTACCAGAACAAGACTCACATATGCCACAGATGTTGAAAATCAGACAAGGGCTTAAAACAAATATGATTAATATGCTAAGGGGTCTGATGGAAAAAGTGCACAAAACGCGCAAAAACAGATGGGTAATGTAATCAGAGAGATGAAAACTCTGGGAAAGAATCAAAGAGAAATGTTACAAATTAAAAATGTTGGAACAGAAATGAAGAATGCCTTCCTTTGATGGGCCCTTCAACAGATTCAATACAACCAACGAAAGACCAGAAAGAAAAGAAAAGAAGATACAAATTTCTCAAGCTGTAATAGAAAAATAAAAAGAAAAAAAAAGCTGTAATAGAAAAAGAAAAAAAAAAAGCAGAAGATAGTACCAAGAATTGTGGGTAATTACAAAAGTTGTAACATATGCATAAGTGGAATACCAGAAGGAAAAGATAATAGATCAAAGAAATATTTGAAGTAATAATGGCCAATAATTTTTCAATATTAATGACAGACACTGAACTATAGATCCAGGAAGCTCAGAGAATAAAAGTGAAGGTTAAAAACCAAAATAAAAACTGTACTGAGTCTTATCAGATTCAAATTACAGTAAACCAAAGACAAAAACAAAATTTTGGAAGAAGCAGAGGGCACTGAAAGGTAGCTATATTACTGATAAAGAAATATAAAAATTATATTGGACTTTTCATCAGAAAACATGCAAGCAAGCAAACAGCAGAGTGAAATATGTAAAGCATTGAAAGAAGTAAAAATAAAACTAGAACTCTATATCTAGAGAAATTATCCTTCCAAAGTGAAGGAGAAATACTCTCAGACAAACAAAAACTGAGGGAATGCATTGAAAGCATTCCTTCCCTATAAGAAATGTTTGAAGAAGTTCTTCAGACAAAAGGAAAGTTATATAGCTCAGAAATCTGGATCTACATTGAGAAAGGAAGAACATTAAAGAAGAAATAAAAGAAGATAAAGTAAGATCATTTATTTTTCTTATTCTTAGTTAATTTAATCCTTAGTTAAAAGATAAACGTTTAAAATAATAATAATCATGAATTGGATGCTTATAGCACATTGATAAATTAAATGAATTTATTTTTATTGCAAATTAATATTACATTCACTTAAATTACAAATTAATGTTATCAGGTATGTAAGGGAGAAGTTAGGAATACTCTGTTATAAGGGACCTGCACTATATAATAAGTAGAATAGTATTGTTAATATTTGAAAATGGACTTTGGTTTAGTTTAAGGCAGCCAATGACAATTTTTTAAAGTATAATTGATATTGTAAAAGAGGAGATAAAATAGAATCATACAAAATTTTCAATTAAAATCAGATAAGGAACTTAAAACAGGGGCAAAATAATAAGAACAAATGCAACAAATAGGAAACAGTTAAAGGTATGATAGGTATTAATTCAAATATATCAATAACCACTTGAAAAGAGAGCAATCTAAATATACCAATTAAAGAGACTGTCTGAGTATATAGAAAGAGCAGGCCCAGCTATCCACATTAAATATAGACTAACATACATTAAAAGTAAGTGGATGAAGAAAGATATATCACAGGTTAACACTAATAAAAAAAAAAATAAAAGCTGAAGGAGCTACATTAATTTCAGACAAAGAAGCCTGCAGAACAAGGAAGATGACATCCTGGGATCAAACAATGCCACCTCAGCCTCCCAAGTAGCTGGGACTACAGGTGCGCGCCACCAAAAAACATTTCCTAAAGCGAAAGTGATCCATTTTCCAAGATGGCGAAATAATCCTAACTATGTAGGCAATTACCAACAGAGTTGTCGCATGAGGCAAATACTGATAGAATGGCAAGTTAAAAACAGAGAAGTCCATTATTATAGTTGGAATAATTGATGTATCAAGGAAGCAGGATAACACTAAGAATACAGAAGACCCGAACATCACTATTATTCAACTAGATTTAATTAACATTTTGAGGACATTTCACCCAACAACAGCAGACACACTCTTCTTAAGCTCACATGGAACATTCACCATGCATTCTGAGTCATAAGACATACTCTTGCAAATTTATAAAAATAGAAATCATACAATGTATGCTCTCAGGCCATAAAGGGATTAAACTATAAATCAATAACAGAAAAATAACTAGAAAGTTCCTGAACATCTGAAAAAAATTCAAGTTAAAAACAGAAGTTTCATGTGAAATCATCTAGAATTTTTAAATCTATATGAAAATGAAAATATAACATCAAAATATGCAGCATAGAGCAAAAGCAGGGTTTGAGGAAAAATTGTAGCATTAAATGCACATATTAGAAAACAAAGATCTAAATAAATAACCCAAGTTTCCATCTTAGGTTATTAGAGAATTTAGAATTGAAGTCTAAAAAATGCAAAAGGAAAGAAATTTTAAAAATCAGAGCAAAAATTATTAAACTTTAAAACAGGAAAATATTCGAGAAAATCAACAAACCAAAAGGTGGCTCTTTCAAAAGTTTGCTAGCATTGATAAACCTCTAGTTTGCTATCTATGGGGTAAAAAAGGGAAAGAAAAGACCCAAATTATCAATATCACAAATGAAAACCAAGTCACCAATATTGAGCCCATGGATATCAAAAGAAGAAAGGCAGAATATAAATGAGTTAAGGATAGAAGTTAAGACATTAGGGGGAAAAATACAGCAAATTAAAGCCACAAATGAAGAAGAATTTTAAAAAATGAATAACTGACAAAAATAAGGCAGAGTTAAAAAAAAAACAGTATATCTATACAATGGGAAATTACTCAGTAATAAAAGACATAAACTGATGATGTACTCAAGACCACAAAACAATTTAAAAAATATTTGGCAGAATGAAAAAAATGCCAGAAATAAAAGTGAACACTGGGTGATTTCATTTATATAAAATTCTAGAATAGTAAAAACACTCTATAGTGACAGAAAGCTGATTATTTCCAGGGTCAAGGTGTGATGAGGGTTGACTGCTCCTTGCATCAGTAATGCAAGGAGCATGAAGGAACTTTGTTGGCTGATGGATACATTCTGATTCCTCTTTCTGGGGTTAATTAAACAGGTGTTTACATTTATCAGAACCCATCAATTTCTGCACTTTATTTGGGTGTATTTTATGGCAACTAAATACTTTCTCAATAAAATTGATTTTAAAGGTAATAAATAGTATTATACTATAAAACATGTACTAACTCAATGTATTATTAGACTTTGAATTCTAATTCAAATAATAAATTTTAAAAAGATATTTTTACACTACAAGCAAAAGTCCAATAGCCCATGATTATTTTATATTACAGAACTTATAAATTGTGTCAGATATGTTCATTTTATTTAAGTTCTATTTAAAAACAAACTCCTTATTGATTATAAATATATTTTGTAGAATCTTTGAAGAAAGTCATGCAATATTAGATATGTTTTAAAATAATTTAAGCAGGGAAGTAGCAAGAAGATGTACAAATGAGGAAACAGTGGTCATATGTATCAAATAGCATTACCGTCTAATTCTGTATTTCATCTGTGTGTGCTTAGAAAACACACTTCATAAATACATTTGTGTTATAAATCTGAAAGAATATACACAAAATTTGGGGGAATTGTGTTTATCCTGAATCTTGGAAATTCAGACTATTGTAATTATTTTCCATTTTGATGTCTGTATATTCTTCTTTCTACAAGAAGTATTATTCCTCACAATTAAAATACATATTAATAATTACCAAAATTGGCGGAAGAAAACATAAGTTGGTTTTTGAAAAGAACGTTTAAGTTAACAAAACCCTAGTTAGGGCTGATCCAGGAAAGAAAAAAATAGGAGACATGAGTAAACAGTATCAGTAATGCAAAAGAGCATCTTATGATTTTCCAAACCAATCGCCACTTACCAAAACAGATGAGAATAGGAAAATCTGAACTGCCTACGTCTGTCAGATTAAATGCATAATTGTAAACATATTCACACAGAAAACTGCAGTCCTCAATGTCTTTCCTAGTGAATTCTTCTAAACATTTAAGGACGAAAATCACACCAATATTAAAGAAATACCTTCAAAGAGCAGAAAAACAGAGAATGCTTCTCAGCTTGTTTTGTGAGGCCAGCATAACCTTAATATTAAAATCTGACAAAGAACTTGCAAGAAGGAAAATAAAAGTCAATCTTACTCATGAATGCATATCCAAAACTCCTTAAAAATAGTTTAAAAATGATTCTATAATATAAAACTATAGAAAAAATAATAAATCATGTCTCAATCGAGTTAATTCCAGGAACGGAAGAATTGCTAAATATTTAAAAGTCATTCAATGTAATTTATCACATTAAATAACATATGGTTTTCTCAACAAATACAGAAAAAGCATTTAATAAAATTTAATAGCCACAGATAATGAAAATTCTTAGCCCAGTAGGCAATTTCTAACTCTGTAAACAGTATCTATAAAAATCATACAGCAAGTATCACACATTATAGGAAATGCTGAGAGCTGCTTTGAGTTTGAGAATGTGACAAGTATGTTCTGTATAGACCCTTTCACTGAACATGTAATGAACTTCTAGTTAGTGTAATAAAGCAAGAAAAATATTTAACAGGTAGTAGGATTGGAAAGGAAGAAATAAGACTGCCTTTATTTATAGGTGTATGATTGCATATGTAGGAAATTTGAAAAATCTATAGTTAGTTTAGCAAGTCTGTTAGATAAAAGTCTATATATAAAAATGAATTAAGCATTTATACAAAACAAAAGAAAGTGAAATTTTTGAAAGACATTTACATTAGCATCAACTATGATTTAACTGTAAAAAATCTAATAAAATATATGTAATGCCTTTACATTAAAAATCATAAAATATTGAGAAAAAATTTAAAAGGCTTACAGTAGAAAACACAATTTTGAAAAGATGTCAATACTCCTAAATTAATATACAGATTCCATCAAATTCAAGCCAATGTTTGTGTGCGTGCACAAATTACAAGATAGTTACAAATTTTATGTAGAAATGTAACAAAATGGAAATCACCAAAATACTCCTGAAGAAAAAGTCAGAGGGTTTTGTTTTGTTTTTTTTAAACTGAATATTAAGTCTTATAGTGATATAAAAAAATAAGAGAATGTCATATTGGCAGGTGCCTCAAATAGATCATTGCAACAGAACAGAGAATTCAGAAACAAGACTCAGCACATATGGAGAATGGACTATTAACAAGGTTTGCCATGCAGAGCAGTGGGGAGAAAAATAATTATTTTACATACATGGTGCTGTATAACTTGGATATCCACATTGGAAAACAATTTAAAAAGAAAAACCTAAAAATCAAAAGAGTTGAGCTCATGGACACGGAGAGCAGACGGATGGTTACTAGAGGCTGAGAAGTGGAGTGGGGGGCTTGGCGGGAGGTGGGGATGGTTAACGGGTACAAACAAATAGAAAGAATGACTAAGACCTGCTATTTGATAGCACAACAGGGTGACTATAGTCAATAATAACTGTACATTTTAAAATAACAAAAAGTATAATTGGATTGTTTGTAACTCTAAGGATAAATGCTTGAGGGAACGGATACCCCATTCCCCATGATGTGCTTATTTCACACTGCATGCCTGTATCAAAACATTTCATGTACCCATAAAAAAAAATTAAAAGAAAGAAATTTTTAAAGAAGGACTGATCACTACCTCAAACCATACGCAGAAGTGGATTCCAGGAAGACTGTAGATATAAATGTGAAAGGCAAAACAGTAATGTCATAGGAAGATAACATAGCTGAATACTTTCATCATTTTAAACAGTTCAACAATTTTCTTAACCATGAAATGAAACCGATGTCAGAATACATTAAGAACTTTGTTCATTTAAAAATGCTGTAATAGAAAGAAACCGCAGAATGGTAGAACCTATTTTTCAGTATATTAGTATCCAGAATACACAGCGAACTACAAAGCAATGAGGAAAAAAAAAGAAAAAAAAATATTCAAATGCCTAACAAATCTATGAAATAGCTGCTAATCTTATTAGACACTGGACAATGCCACTTAGAAGCAAAGCTTGAGAGTTAGGCACACCAACTAGAATGGCTAAAAATGAGGGAAACAATAAAAATCTAAAACAAAAGAAAATTAATACCAAGTGCTTTCAAGAATGTGGAACAAATGGAATTTTAATACACTGCTGTTGAGAATATAAATTGGTATGATTTCCATTAAAATTATTTTTCATTTTCTACTAAAATTAAATATATAGATTTCTATGAGTTGGCAATTCCACTCTGAAGAATGATGTACCCAACGCAAAATCAATCAGTTTTCCAGCTAGCAAAAGACATGTTTGTACGTGAATATTTTTGAAGCATTATTCATAATTGCCCCAAAGTATAATTCACATGTCCAATTATAGAATGAATTTTAAAATACTGGTATATTTTTAAATTATATTTTTAATTGTATTGTTTAATTATACTTTTATTTATTTTAATTACTGTAGGACATTTCATTATATGAATATAAATCAGTTATACCTATGTAAACACAACATGGGTTCTTTTCATAAGCATAATGTTAACTCAAGGAGCCAGACATTTAAAAGTTCATACAGTATGATTCCTTCTGTATATAATTCAAAATAGGCAAAACTAATCTATGGCAATAGAATTCATGATCATGATTATTTGGTGGGAAGAGGGAGGTAGTAGTCAACAGCAAGGGCATGAAAGTTACAATAATATGCTTGGCCTACGTAATATTTATATAGCATTTTCACTTTTTGATAGTCCAATGAGTCGTATATACATTTATGCTTTTTGTCTTTTTCTGGATGTGCATGGTCTTTCATCATAAAAAGTTACATGAAAATAAGCATGCTAACTATGAAAAAAATAGATTCTTGACACTTTAAAAAATAGTTCAGTGAAGACAATCAAGATTTAAATTTTGCATGTATTTATACAAAAGCAAAAAGATTTTTGAAGAATACCTCATTAAAATTCTATTTTTCACTTTTGTGCTTTTTTATAGATCATTAAGAACACTATGAGAAATACCTTTCAGCTTCAGATTTTAGATATCACATAATTTATCATGCATTATACCATAAAGAGCTCGATTAGCATCTCTCATTTTACCATTAATATTACTAAGAATAATGGCATTCTTATGACTATTACCATCCAAATCACTATTGTTCAGTGCTGAAAGAAAACTACTGAATTCCCCATTAGAAACATTATAAAATTTAAAGTAAATTATTCCTCATTTACCTGTATATCTATTAATGTATGTATATAGCCATTCTAATGATTAGCCTTCAGACTGCTTCAAAACGTCATTTATTAAATAAATTGCTAATTGTTTTCCCAAATGGAAACTTAAATATGTCCCTTAGAAAGAGACTCTAAATCAACCAACATTTCTAAGCAGATTAAATATCCGGTTTATTATACTTAATTTGAAAAATGGGAATGTTTAAAAAATTTGGATAGAGTTCAATTAGCCCTTACTATTTCTTAAGAGTTCAGAGTTGATGACCCTCATTACAGCCTCTGAAGCCATATATTATTTAATGTATATTAATAATGCTATTAGTGTATGTATGAATGTACATTAATGTATACTTCATATTGTAATGTATACTGTGATGTACATTAAACACTATATACCTTATTTAGCTGAGGACCACTGTATCTTTATGTAGATCTTAACCTACAATTTCATAGAAGCTAGACACTGGGAGAAACTGGATAACCTCTGAGACATGCCTAATTGTAATATTAAGATTTAGAGAATACAAAAATTAATGATCTCTATAGTATTATTTTTTAAGTTGGCACCAACTTTAAATTTTACCAAATGTTTTTAGGACACACAGAGAAATATATGATGCTGTGTTATTTTGGGTTGTTTGACCTTCGGATTCTGTACAATTTAGTCACACAATTAAAGTTTCATTACATAGAAAGTCAAAGGAGAGAGTACTTTATTTAGTAATAATGTAATCAGGGCTTAACTGATTCTTCACAAAGACAAACTCATCTGTCATTTGGGAGCAGAGGGTGAATAAATACTTGCAGCGAGCACTGTTTTAGACTGGTGCAAATTGTTTATTTCAATCAATAATAACACCTGCCCACTTGCATTACCTTTTGAAACACTGCCAGATGTAACAAAACTACAAAACAAACCAGTAAATGGCTCACGTACCCATGGGTATCTTGATACAGATAAATGGAACAAGAACAGAGAAAGCTTGAAGGCTTTAATACATGTTCTCCATTTTTAATGCTAGGATGTCTGAAATTTCGGAAATATTTCTTCTACTCAACACAGATGACAAAATCTATTTCATGTTCAAAAAAATATCTTCTTAACCTTTGTAGACAACTTTTTTTTCAAGCATCAACAATCATTATTCCAGCAACAAGTGAAATATTAATGCTGCCCTCAAGCCCTTTCCATAAAGAGAAATTAAGTATGCTCATCCAAACCTTTGTACTGGAGACCTTAGTATGACCTGGAAAAAAAAAAAAAAAAACAACCAAATAAACAAGACAATCTTGGCTCTTAAAAGATGGGGATCCATCACTTAACAGCTGGAAAATCTTGAATCAGATTCCTAAACCTCAGTTTCTTTATCTATAAATTGGAGATAAGAATACTTACTTCCAAAGTCTGATATCCAAATTAAGTAAGATGAAGAGATTAACATCTGCCTACTTCATAACAAGCCTCAATAGCATGCAGTTGTGATTGTTGTGTTGTATAGTGATTAAGTCTTCACAGATGGCACAGTGTTACCGACAGTTTATTAGTCTGACTCTGAATCTCATTACTTGAGTTTAACATCCAAGTCACCCCGCTGGAGAATAAAAGGAGAAATAGCAACGCCTCTATATATACTTTGATCAAAGTGACAATTCCATTTGGGAAATAAAGCCAAATAATTATTTAAATGTAGTAGACAATATTTTTAACCTCAAGACAAAAGATACCAATAAAATGCTTCCTAGGAAAGTCACTTTAACAAAAATAGTTTTAATTTCTTTAATGCAGAGTTTTATTTCCTTTTTAACTAGCTTGCCTCTGCATATAATTTTTGGAAATTATACTTCAGCCAGTGTAATTATAGCACCATGTAGCAACCAGAAGTTCCTAAATATCCATATTGTTTCTGTTTCAATGCAATTTAGATTGGTTGATTAACATTTTCAAATTATTTTAAAGGTGCATACATAACTTTTATAGATATTTGTATGCATCCTCTCAAGTCAGTTTATAAAACATATTGCATGTGATTTTAATGATGCTATATAAGTACTTTAAACTCTTCTTATTTTAAGAAACTACATTATTCATAATATATAGAATAACCATAAGTGTTTCTGTAAGGAACCAGATAAAATGCCTGGCTGCTCTCTAAAGATTAAAAAAAATTAAAATAAATGTATCTGAGGGGAATTCTTTAGTATTCCAATGACACAGTATTGGGGCTTATTTTACATTTAAATGATATTTATCTTAATGCCACAGGTAGTGTAACGTCTATTGTGCCATACATTCAAATTTTCCTTTGAATTCTTCCAGAACAGTCACAAAATCTTAGGCCACAAAATGTATAGTAACGAAGAAAAGAAAAACAGACATAATGACTCATTCTGGCTTTGTTCCTGTAGGTTTGAAAACCATGGCTCTGTAAGAATAGCAACAAGCATCCTCTCTGAATATATGTACCTTCAGCAATTCCTCAGGGACTCAAATCTTGATTGAGTGGCAGATAGTTCAGAGAACACACTCTGAAATCAACCGTCCTTACTATGAAATTCTCTTTTGTATGATATTGAGGTCTTTGGAAAGTTGACGTCTTAAAAAAAATAGTAATAATAAAATGCAGTTTTCCAGTTAACTACTGAAAATGTGAAAAACAACTGAGTACTTGATGGTGCAAATCAATTACTGTTCATTTCTTTAGGTTCTATTTTAAGAAAAGCTCTTACCTTTCGGGAATTTGCACACAAATATTTAAGGATATAAAGCTAGGAGGTTTGAAATTTGCTTCAAAATAATACGGAGCATGGGCAACATATGAAAGAGTTGCACAGGGGAGAAATGGCCACGGGGTTGATGGTTGGGGCCTCGGAATGCGTACAAGAGGGTTTGTTTTGCTACTCTGTTTACTTGTGTGTATCTAGTCAATGTGGGTGGTGGTTGTTAATTGTTAATAGATTAACAATTGTTCATTGTTAAGTAATAGATTAACAACTGTTAATTGTTAATTAATAGCTTAATTAAATTAGTTATATGTAAGAAGCTTAGTAATTTACAAGCTAATATATTCCTTTATAACATTTCTTTACTTATCATAAGTACAGACACCTCAGAGGTACTGTGGATTCGGTTCCAGACTACCAAAATAAAGTGAAGATTTTGCAATACATTTCATCACATCAAGTTTTTTGTTTCCTAGTGCATATAAATAGTATCTTTATATTTTGGTAAGTGTAGAATAGCTATATGCCTTAAAAATGTATATGCCTTAATTTTAAAATACATGATTGCTAAAAAAAATACTAATAATAATCTGAGTCTTCAGTAAATTATCAACTTTTTCCTGGTGGAGGTTCTTGCCTTGATATTGATGGCTGCTGACTGATCAGGGTGGTGGTTGCCGAAGGTTGGGGTGACTGTGGGATGAATTTTTAAAAATAAGATAACAGTGAAGTTTGCCGCATTGACTGACTCTTCCTTTCATGAAAGATTTCTCTGTAGCATGTGATGCCATTTGATATTTCACCCACAGCCAAACTTGAAAATTGAAGTCAATCCTCTCAAACCCTGTCACTGCTTTATCAACTAAGTTTATATAATATTCTAAATTATTTGTTGTCATTTCAACTATGTTCATAGCATCTTCACCAGGAACAGATTCCTTCTCAAGAAACCACTTTCTTCTCTTACTCATAAGAAGGAACTCCTCATCCATTAATGTTTTATTATAAGATTGTAGCAATTCAGTCACATCTTCAGGCTCCAATTCTAATGCTAGTTCTCTTGCTATTTTTACCACATCTGCGGTTCCTTCCTCCACTGAAGTCTTGAACCCCTCAAAGTCATCCCTAAGGGTTGGAATAAACTTCTTCCAAATGCCCATTAATGCTGATATTTTTACCTTCTCCCATGAGTTACAAATGTTCTTAATAGCATCTAGGATGGTGACTCCTTTCAAGAAGGTTTTAAATTTACTTTGCCCAGATTCACTGGAGGAATCAGTATCAACAGGAGCTACAGCCTTACAAAATGTATTTCTTTAAAAATAAGGGCTAGACACAATGGCTCTTGCCTGTAATCCCAGCACTTTGGGAGGCCAAGGCGGGCAGACTATTTCAGCCCAGTAGGCTTCAATAGTGGATTTCAAATATTCAGTAAACCATGCTGCAAAGAGATGTGCTGTCATCTGCCTGTGCTTTACAGAAAAGAATTTAGCATAATTCTTACGTGTCCTAGCATTTTCAGAATGGCAAACGAGCACTGTCTTCAACTTAAAGTCACCAACTGCATTAGTCTCTGACAAGAGTCATCCTGTCCTTTGAAGTCAGGCATTGACTTCCCCTCTAGCTACGAAAGTTCTAGATCACATCTTCTTCTGATAGAAGGCTGTTTCATCTATGCTGAAAATCTCTTTAGTGTAGCCACCTTCACCTATGATCTTAGCTGCATCTTCTGGATAACTTACTGCAGCTTCTTCCTAAGGATTTGCTGCTTCACCTTGTACTTCTATGTTATGGAGATAGCTTCTTTCCTCAAACCTCATGGACCAAGCTCTGCTAGCTTCCAGCTTTCTGCTACAGCTTCCTCACCTTTCTCAGTCTTCGCAGAATTGAAGAGAGCTTAGGGCCTTGATCAGGCTTTGGCTTAAGGGAATGTAATGGCTGATTTGATCTTCTATCCAGACCACTAAAACTGTCTTCATATCAGCAATAGGGTTATTTCACTTTCTTATCATTCATGTGTTCACTGAAGTAGCACTTTTTATTCTCTTCACAAACTTTTTCTTTGCATTCACAACTTGGCTAAATGTTTGCTACAAGAAGCCTAGCTTTCTGCTTATCTTGGTGGACAATGTCTTCCTAAGCTTAGTCATTTCTAGTTTTTGACTTAAAATGAAAGACACATGACTCTTCCTTTCACTAGAATAGTTAGAGGCTATTGTAAAGTTATTAATTGGTCTAATTTCAACATTGTTGTCTCTCAGGAAATAGGGAGGTCCAAGGAGAGAGAGAGAGACAAGGGGGAACAGCCAGTTGTTGGAGAGTCAGACAACACACATTTATCCATTAAGTTTGCTGCTGAATATGAACATGGTTTGTAGCGTGATATTACAATAGTAACGTCAAACATCACTGATCACAGATCACCATAACATATAATAATAATTTAAAAGCTCAAAATAGTGCAAGAATTACCAAAATGTGACACAGAGACACAAAGTGAGCACATGCCTTTGTAAAATAGCACTAACAGTAGCTAGGACTACAGGTATGAGCCACCACACCCAGCCAATTTGTGTGTGTGTGTGTGTGTGTGTAATTTTTTTGTAGAGACAGAGTTTCACCATGTTGCTCAGGATGGTCTCAAACTCCTGAGCTCAAGCGATCTGCCTGCTTCTGCCTCCCAAAGTGGTGGATTATAGGCGTGAGCCACTGCACCCAGCCCAACTTAATGGCTCCTAATGCAGCACAAAAACATATTTCATTTAGTAGTTGAGATTGACTATGTTTCATAAAATTATCAGTTCCTGTAAGTCATATTCTTTGGCTATGTAAAAAAAAATTGGAGACAATTTATATGCTATGCATATGTTTACAAAATACAGTTGACCCCTGAACCTCATGGTTTTGAACTCTGAGGGTCCACTTATATGCAGGTTTTCTTCTGCCTCTGCCACCTGTGAACAGCAAGACCAATCCCTCCTCTCCCTCCTCCTCCTCAGCCTACTCAATATGAAGACAATGACGATGAAGATTCGATGATTCACTTCCAGTTAATGAAGAGTAGATATTTTTTCTCTTCCTTATGATTTTCTTACAATTTTGTTTTCTCTAGCTTACTTTGTTGTAAGAATACAGTATATAACTCATATAATATACAAAATGCATGTTAATAGACTGTTTATGTTATCAGTAAGGCTTCCAGTCAATAGTAAGCTGTTAGCAGTTACCTTTTTGCGGTGTCAAAGGTTATATATGAATTTTCCATTGCATGGGTTTCCCCTCCTCCCTGTGTTATTCAAGAGTCAACCAAAATTTATTTAGAAATTGATGATTTGGAAAGTTGCAATTCCCTGTTTTATTTTACTTAGCAATTATAGCATCAGATCTAAATAGCTACAGGGAAAGAACAATTACAACACTTGCATGGTTTTAAGATGGTCTCTAGAATAATGTAACCTAATGTTATGTTTCATAGCAAGGGTTCAGTGTTTATAGTGTCATACTGAAAACAAGTCTATCAATAAGAAACTCTTTAAAAATTACATTACAGCAATCTTAATTCTGTGTCATTTTCTATTGTGAGTTCAAGAAATTAAATGACTGTCCTCATTTGAAATACATGCATTTATCATACATTTGTCATAGGTTCTTTTTTGAATTTATCTATTTTAAGTTTACAACAAATATTTGTGGGGTACAATGTGACGTTTTGATTTTTGCATACATTGTAGAAAGAGTTAATCAAGCTAATGAATACATCTATCACCTAATTAGTTACCATTTTTGCTATGAAAATATTAAAAATATTATTTTAGCAATTTTCAAATATACAGTACATTATTATTAACTGTGGTCACTATTAAATTCATTAGCAGAAAGTCATTATCATAAATTGTGGAGATTTCAAAATATGACTATTTAAAGTAATTCACAATTTTTGTATTAAATTTTTACTTTCTATGTCTATTAATTTTATAAGCAATTTCACGTATTATTCATCACATGCTCACAAAGTTGTTTACAGAATCTTATATAAAGACTCTATATGTATTAAGAAACTTAAGAGCAATTTATCAAGTTTTCAAAACACTCACATATGCTGAGAGATTCTAATTCAGACCCTTGGTGAGCCCTACTTTAAGTTGTTTAACTTAAGAACTAGAAAGATGTTGTATTAAGAAAGTTCAGAGGAGAAAGAGGTCCCAGTATTGGCTCCTTTGTGTGTGTGTGTGTGTGTGCGTGTGTGTGTGCGCGATAGCATTGCTTTATTGTTCTCTTTAAGAGGTCACCAAACTAGAGTAAACTGGGATTTATTATTTATATTTATCTTCAGGGAAGTATATATTCTGAAGCTACTCTTGGTGATCCCAATATGCTTTTTGTTATTGTTACATCTTTTGTTTTGTTTTTTAATTTTTTAGATTTTAGTTTTTTTCTTTGTGCATTTACATTTAACTTTTTAATTTCATGTCAAATTATTATACAAAATTTACTTTGCTGAATTTTTTTAAACTTTTAAGTTCGAGGGTGCATGTGTAGGTTTGTTATATAAACTCACGTTGTACAGATTATTTTGTCACCTACATATTAAGCCTGGTACCCAGTAGTTAATTTTTCTACTCCTCTCCGTCCTCCCACCCTCCACTCTCAGGTAAGCCCCAGTGTCTGTTGTTCCCTTCCTTGTGTTTATGAGTCATCATTTAGCTCCCACTTATAAGTAAGAACATATGGTATTTGGTTTTCTGTTCCTGCATTAGTTTGCTAATGATAATGGCCTCCAGCTACATCCATGTTCCCAAAAAAAAGACACGATCTCATTCTTTTCTTATGGCTACATAGTATTCTGTGATGTATATGTACTATATTTTCTTTATCCAGTCTGTCATTGATGGGCATGTATGTTGATTCCTTGTCTCTGCTATTGTGACTAGGGCTGCAATAAACAATTTGCATGCATGTGTTTTTGTGGTAGAATGAATATAACCTCTGTGTACACAAACTAGAAAACCAGAGATGGCTAATTTCCTGGACATATACAGCCTCACAAGACTAAACCAGGAAGAAACTGATTCCCTGAACAGACCAATAATGAGCTCCAAAATTGAATCAGTAATAAACAGCCTACCAACCAAAAAGGCCCACATGGATTCATAGCTGAATTCTACCAGATGTACAAAGAAGAGCTGGTACCATTCCTACTGAAATTATTCCAAAAAACTGAGGAAGAAGGACTTCTCCTCATCCCATTCTATGAGGTCAACATCATCCTGATACCAAAACCTGGCAGAGATACAACAAAAATAGAAAACTTTAGGACAGTATTTTTCATGAACGTTGATGCAAAAATCCTCAACAAAATACTTGCAAGCTGAATCCAGAAGCACTTCAAAAAGTGAATCCATTACAATCAAGTAGGCTTCATCTCTGGGATGCAAGGTTGGTTCAATATATGCAAATCAATAAATGTGATTCATCACATAAACAGAACTAAAGACAAAAATCACATGATTATCTCAGTAGATGCGGAAAAGGCTTTTAATAAAATTCAACATCCCTTCATGTTAAAAAAAATCCTCAATAAACTAGGTATTGAAGGAACATACTTCAAAATAAGAGCACTCTATGACAAATACACAGACAACATTACAGTGAATGGGCCAAAGCTGGAAGCATTCCCCTTGAAAACCAGCACAAGACAAGAATGCCCTCTCTCACCACTCCTGTTCAACATAATATCAGAAGTTTGCCAGAGCAGTCAGGCAAGAGAAGGAAATAAAAGGCATCCAAATAGGAAGAGAGAAAGTCAAACTATCCCTGTTTGCAGATGACATGATTCTGTATCTAGAAACTCCCATCATCTCAGCCCAAAAGCTCCTTCATCTGGTAAACAACTTCAGCAAAGTCTTACGATACAAAATCAATGTCCAAAAATCACCATCATTCCTATACACCAATAACAGCCAAGAACCAAGTCAAGAGCCAAATCAGAAATGCAATCCCATTTGCAATTACCTCAAAAAGAATAAAATACCTAGGAATACAGCTAACCAGGGAAGCAAAAGATCTCTACAACGAGAATAACAAAACGCTGCTCAAAGAAATCAGAAATGACATGCACAAATGGAAAAACATTCCATGCTCATAGACAGGAAGACTCAATATCATTAAAATGGCCATACTGCCCAAAGCAATGTACAGATTCAATACTGTTGTTGTCAAACTACCAATGACATTCTTCACAGAAGTAGAAAAAACTATTTTAAGATTCATATGGAACCAAAAAAGAGCCCAAATAGCCAAGGCAATCCTAATCCAAAGGAACAAAGCTGGAGACATCATGTTACCCAACTTCAAACTTTACTACAGTGCTACAGTAACCAAAACAGCAGGGTACTGGTACAAAACAGACACATAGACCAGCAGAACAGAATAGAATACCCAGAAATAAGACTGCATATCTACAACCACCTGATCTTTGACAAAGCTTACAAAAACAAGCAATGTGGAAAGGACTCCTTATTCAATAAATGGTGCTGAGATGGCTGGCTAGCCATAAGTAGAAAACTGAAACTGGACCCCTTCCTTACATCAGACACAAAAGTTAACTTAATGTGCATTAAATATTTAAATGTAAAATCCAAAACTATAAAAGCCCTTGAAGACAACCTAGGTAACACCATCCTGGACATAGGAATGGGCAAAGATTTCATGACAAAGACACTGAAAGCAATCACGACAAAATCAAATATTGACAAATGGGATCTAGTTAAACTTAAGGGCTTTTGCACAGCAAAAGAAATCATCAATAGAATAAACAGACAACTTACAGAATGGAAGAAAATATGTGCAAACTATGTATCAGACAGAAGTCTAATATCCAGCATCTGTAAGGAATTTAAATTTACAAGAATTTTTATTTTTAATTGACAAGTAATTGTATATATTTATGGAATGCAATGGATTATATATTTCAAATTTGCTAAATGAGTGGATTTGAAATGTTCTTACCACAAAAAATATATATGTGAGGTGATGGATATGTTTGATCATTCCACAATGCATATAAAGTATCAAAACATCACATTGCACCCCAGTATTGGCTCTTGCAAAGGTCAGATCTAAAGGCAAATTCTTAAACACCTAGCCTTGATTGGTACCTTCATCTGTAACACAACAGTAATACCCAGATGGTCCAGATCACAAGGCTGCTTGAAAGTGTTTGCTCTCTATGGAGCTGTACAAATATAAGCTTTATTAAGCACATTAGTATACACTAAGGTATGTTAACATGTCTAAACCCATTTGATTAAAATAATTTGTATTAATAATTAATCTTTTACATTTTTATAGATACTGAATTACTTTCTAGTCCAGAGCACTAAAATGTAATTACCCCGGCAACATGTACTTGATGGAATATTATGAAGCAATTAAAATGACTAATGCAGACTATTGAAAAATCAGGATGCTCTCTTCATTAGTTAAGTGTGATACATGACTAATATGATCAGCATACTTATAAATTATTCAAAGTTAAGCATAACAAAAGATGCACCAAAGTTTTAATATAGTAGTGCTTTTGTTAATTGAAAAGATTATAGATTTCTAACTTCTATTATCAGTTTTTAATGATATAATACATATACACAAAAAACCGTAAACGAAAAAGGAAAGGCAGAAGATACTCTTTTTTAATCTACTATTAGTCTCTTTCCTTTACCAAAATTCCCTTGACCTGGACATCATCAACTATGCAGGTATTTTTGATCTCTCCCTGTGGGTTCCAAAAATCTCATAAGAATATCCCCCAAAGTGAATTCTGATAATTGACAACTTTCTTATAATTCAGTTCCCTAAGTACTTTAGAAAAATTTGCCTTTTGAGAAATATATTTTTAATCAAATCCTAGAATAAAAACAAATAAATAACTATTTTAGTAGCTTATTGCTTTGCAAAGCTCATGTGAATTACTTTTCACACATCATCTCATTTCATGGCTTTTCTATCAGAGGTACTTAATTTTTCCTCATTTTACTGGTAAGAAAACTGAAACTCAGAAAGGAGAAGTGAATTATCCAAGACTACAGAGTTAACAAAGTGTTATTCATCTATTTTCATGCTGCTAATAGAGACATACCAGAGAATGGGTAATTTATAAAGGAAAGCCATTTAATGGACTCACAGTTCCACATGGTTGGGGAGGCCTCACAATCATGGCAGAAGGCAAAGGAGAAGCAAAGGCACATCTTACATGGCAGCAGGCAAGAGAGCTTGTGCAGGGGAACTCCCATTTATAAAACTATCACATTTGGTGAGACTTATTCACTACCACAAGAACAGTATGGGGGAAACTGCCCCATGATTCAATTATCTCCACCTGGCCCCGCCCTTGATGCAGGGGGATTATTACAATTCAAGGTGAGATCTGGGTCAGGACACAGCCAAACCATATCACAAGGTGAGATAAATATATAAGTATATATATGTATAAATATATGTGTGTATGTATATATACAAGTATATATATGTGTATATATACAAGTATACATGCACCCAATATTATTCAAAAATATAAAAAATATATCACTTTGTGCTTAAAAAGCTGGCAAAATCATAAAGTTGGATAGTATCATGTGTTGGCATGAATGTGGGGATATAGGAACTCATGTGTTGCCGGTGGGAGTGTACACTGTTATAACTCTTTGACAGCACCCCTTGTGTTATGTAGTACAGTTTTTGGTATTTGTATACCCTACTACTTGGTGAATATGTCTCCAGTTACATATCTCAAAGTAGTTCTGACGCAGGTGTATAAGGGACATGCACACAGTTGCTCTTTGCAGTGCAGTGGCTGAGAATTGAAAGCAACCTGAGTTTTGATGGCTGGAAAAGTGGGTAGGAAAGACAAGGTAGGTGCAGAGAATGCAGTATCATGCAACACTTAACAAGCCTTTGGATGACTCTGATGTATTGTGATGGTTAATGTTGATTGTCAACTTGATTGGATTGAAGGATGCAAAGTATTGTCTCTGGGTTTGTCTGAGAGGGAGTTGCCAAAGGAGATTAACATTTGAGTCAGTGGACTGGGAAAGATGGAAGCACCCTCAATCAGGGTGGGCACCATCAATAAAAGCAGGCAGAAGAACATGGAAAGACTAGACTGGTTTAGACTCTGGACTATCTCTTTCTCCCATGCTGGGTGTTCCTGCCCTCAAACACTGGACTCCAAGTTCTTCAGTTTGGGACGTAGACTGGCTTCCTTGCTCCTCTGCTTGCAGACCTCACCTTGTGATTGTGTGAATCAATACTCCTTAATAAAATCCAGATATATATATATATATAGCCTAAGATATATATAGATATAGATATATAGATATATATCCTAAGAGATATATATATCCTATTAGTTCTGTCCCTCTATAGAACCCTAATATATGTAAGCTAAACACGAAGAACCTTGGCAGTACACGAACTCTAAGGTTTCCTTTAGCATGAAATCTCCCTCCTTCACTCTATACACACACACACACACAATGCTTATAATGTTGCAATTACAACCATGAAATTTTATTCATGTAATGACAGATTTATGAATTGACTGTAACACTAGTACTTTATGGTCCAGGCCTTATTATTTCTGGCATACAGAGGTTCACTAACTTTGTTTAGTATGCATCAGAATCATCCAGAGGCTTGTTAAATGTTAATTGTTAAATATTTACTGCTACCATTAGGTATGTAACAGTTGCTATATATTCTTTTCCTAGAAATGCATAATAATGAAAACAAACCCACCCACTCCATATCTGGTGTGTGCTGTATCCACACTCCAAAGCTTCTCTCCCCTCTGTTGCATGCCTTCAATCCTCAACTCCTTGAAAAGGGTGAAATGGTCACTGTTTCTGCTTGTCCCATTCTCAATGAAATTTAACCCTTTATGATTTAATCCCTTTCCTCATAATTCTCCTGACATTGGTAGCTCAGGAATCACTAGCGTTCTTCCGACTGTCATACCCAACAGCTTTTCTCAGTTCTCATTGTTCATTTTTTATCTTGTACCAACCAACCCCTACCCCAACATAATCCATGGATTCTTAGCTTGGAAACTGTTCCCCACCCTTTGGACTCTTGGCTCAGCTATCACCTATGACGTAAAGCCTTCCCTTATCTCCGTGAAAGGTTTGCTGTTCCTTCTCTTGTAGGCCCCTGGGTCTTTGTTCACGTGTCTACCCAGATAGAAGCTGGAATGCTTCCCTGATGCCACCCAACCTTGAGACCTCTTTATGAATTCCTCTCCATTGCTTAAGTCCCAAATGATCGAGTTCCATAAGTCTTTCTGGTTCCCCTCAACCATTTATGTCTCTGTTTCCTTTAAAGCTTTTTGCTGTTCCTTGTGTATTTACTTATTTACCTAATTATTCTTGTGATAAATAACTTTAGTTCTTTTCTGTGTGGTCATAGGCAAGCTACCAGACTTCTCAGAGATGTAGATGTTTTATGTGTACACTGGGAAGAAGGATATCTCCTGTCTTTGCAGGGAAGTGTTGAACAGCCAGCGATGTGTGTGCAGGCCTGGTAGCACTGACTGATGCACAGTAGGCATGAGGTGAAGGATGGTGACAAAGATGGGAGCAGCTCCCGACCACTGTTAGCTGTGAGCCAGGATGATGTTTTACTATTGAATATAAGCAATTTCACGGGACACCAACATCATACAAGGTCATTCTTCCACTGTAATGGAAAAAAACAAAGACAAAACCACTCTGTAATCATGTCTGAGTGAAGATCAAAACTAAAGTAACGTCTAAACCAGCAAAGTGACTGGACATCCACCACTTTTGTTAGCATGAGTAACAGCTCCCTCTTCACCAGTTACAGCTTTAGCTTTGCCCCATTCTTCCTACCTCCTTGCTAAAAATTAGGATGCTCACATAGGGTGCATCCTGTCCCTTGCACCGGGTAGTATGGCCAATTTAGTGTGCCTATAGGTGTGTTTCTGGTGGTGTCTGGCTGGTGAACAGCATCAGTAACTGTTATTGCAATCCATTTGTTTCCTGTTCTTTATTGAATTAAATGGCAAAGTACTATGCATGATTCAAGTGAAGTCATACCCTTTACTTTTTTAGCTTTATAAACGCCTAAGGTTTAACACAGCAAAATTTGTAAATGAATTCCACATCCCAAAGTCATTTATAAATATCTGTTTTTTAGTTGATGTTGAGATCTTTCCTTATTTATGGGCAAGATTATTTTATTTTTCACCATTGTTCAGGTTAATAAAAACCATCCAGGCTAGATAAAGTGACTCATGCCTGTAATCCTAGCATTTTGGGAAGCTGAGGCTAGCAGATCACCTGAGGTCAGGAGTTCAAGACCAGCCTGCCAAACATGGTGAAACCCCATCTCTACTAAAAATACAAAAATTAGCCAGGCGTGGTGGGACACACCTGTAGTCCTAGCTACTAGGGAGCCTGAGGCGAGAGGATCACTTGAACTCAGGCAGTGGAGGTCACAGTGAGCTGAGATCATGCCACCACACACCAGCCTGAGCGACAGAGCGAGACCTTGTCAAAAACAAACAAACAAACAAACAAAAACCCATCCCGAGATCTTTTCAGGGGCCACAGTGATGCTGGTGACTGTTACCAATTTGTGTGACCAAAATAGAACTGCCAAATGGTGTTTATATACATTGATTTTTACTGAAGATACTTATAAAATATGATTTTTTCCAATAAAATCATCACACCCTATTTTATATTTCAAGAATCTTTGGCCAGGCACTGTGGCTCATGCCTGTAATCCCAGCACTTTGGCCGAGGCAGGCAGATCACAAGGTCGGGAGTTCAAGACCAGTCTGCCAACATGGTGAAACCCCATCTCTACAAAAACTATAAAAATTAGCCCAGTGTGGTAGCACATGCCTATAGTCCCAGCTACTCAGGGGGCTGAGGCAGGAGAATTGCTTGAACCCTGGAGGCAGAGGTTGCAGTCAGCCAAGATTGCACCATTGCACTCCAGCCTGGGCAACGGAAGAATCTTTGGCCTGATAAGTAGTGAAGTTAAAAAAAATAATAATAATATCAAATCTGCTGATGCCCTCTAAGCAACTTCAAGTCTAATTTAAGCAGCTTCAAAAGGTCATGATCTCTCTGAAGCCTGACTGCACTGCCTCCCAATTGGCTTCCAATGATTATCATAAGGTCATTCCTCCAGGAGAGTCACATTTTGCCATCGAAGTAAACCATTTCAAACATACAACTTTCTTTGAAAAAGACGATTGTTTAAGGGCTCTGGTCCCACTGAATTGCCTAGTTGTTCTATTAATTCTCCATCAGCAGAAAGGTATTCATTCTGGTATCACGTTGGGAAAAGAGGAGTCACGCAGCCCTAAGCAAACAGGACCTATGACCTGTTAGTTTAGACTGGGGGAGAAGACGTAAAAGGATGATTTCAACTTGAGCACTTTTCACGAAAGGAAGATGGGAATGATGTATCACTCATCACAGAAATCAGAGTCCTTCTAAGTTTTACATGTTCATTTATTGACATTGCCTAGGGCTTCTTTGGTAACGATTAATGTTTTAGTTGAATTAAATAAACATTTAAGTAGATATTAAAACATTTAAGTTGAATTTCAATAAAACTATTTTCTTTCAAATTGTAATTTATGTTTAAATAAGTGAAAACTTTCATTATAAACCTCACTTACATACGTTATAGAATTTTGGGGGAAAGGAGAAGGGTGAAAAAAAGCCTACTCATAATCCCATCACTCTAGGAATTAGTGAAAATTAGGAAATTATTTTCTTCATCACTTATTTAAAGTTATAGTCCCATCTATTGAATCATTTTGTAATTATAATTCAATACCAGTAAATGTAAGATTTTCCATTTTTATCACAGTTAATTAGCATTTAGAGGACATATTTGCTTTTTTTAGACTTTTCACACTATGCAGTGTGTATGTGTGAGTGTACTTCCAAATCCAACCTTTCCAGTATCAATGGAAGTAAAGGACAGAGCATCTGTGATTTACAGAACAAACCCCATTTAAACACACTACTTAAATAACTTGCTCAAGGTCAACTTGCAAAATAAACAAACATTCCTGACCTACTCTATTCTACCACCCAGATCAGAGTCTCTCATGATGAATGTCAAATGATAAGTCGAATTTTTAAAGATACATATTTCCTCATGAATTTTCAGATGTTGTAGAAGCCAGCGTTTGCCATAATAAATAGGCATAACTTTTCTCCCTGCTCCATTTGATTTTCTTTGGTATGCTTGTTCATCCCCACGAAGAGACACATATCCAAAGGAAAAACCAGCAGGGAAAATACTAGACACACAAAAGTGTTCACAGTCTAATAGAGCTTGTTTCTGTTGGCGAAAATGAAATAAAGCAATAGTGTTGACTATATTTTTCTCTGAATTCATTGAAGCCCCTAATGTTTAAGTTATTTTGCAGCTACTTGATAGATCCAACAGTTCTCTGAAGAGGCATCGAGGCCCTCTAGATTTTAGTGGATGTTCACATAGCACCGCAGGCTGAAATATCTTGGGAAAGTGGTGAACACAGCCGAGGGTGACCTCTACTCCACAATGGGAGTCTTTCACTGCTGTATGAATTCAACTTTTTTTTTTTCTTCCAGGAATGTCTTCATCCTCCTCCTCTCACCCACCCCCCATGAAGTCCTTGCTGAAACCTGCTTCATCCCCACAGGCAGTTAGGGCACTCTCTGTGCTGGGTCACAAGGATCTCCATTCCTTTGCAGACCTCTAAGCCCCAAGAGGCTGTAAGCACTCTGGGGCCCAGGACTGTGTCTCATTCATCTCTGTACACTCAGCAACACATCATAAATGCCCAGTGCTCAGTACAGACTGACCGAATGAAAATGTAAATTCCAAAATGATAGTCTTAAGCAATGTGGGTTACTACCACATTGGGGTAAATACAAGTGTAAAGTAAATGACAGCATATAAAGTAGGGGGGATTTGTCCACCCCCACCACTTCCATTTTGGGATATGATTAATGCCACATCTGAATTTCATTAATCAATTCATCACATTTCCTATACAGGACACAGGCTGGAGCTTTTCAGTGGGTATTAAAATCATCATCAATGGCTGAGAATAACCATAGCAACCATAAGGTAAGGCTGGATAGGGGTTTTGTTTGTTGGTTTCCTAAAGGAAAAAGTTGTAATGTAGTTGGTGAATTTGGTGGAGAATCTATGAGAGTGATGTTCAGAAAAATAGAGGAAAGAATAGCTCGATGTCAGAATGCGATTTAGACAATTGTGTTTGTTGAAGTCATTAAAATACTTATGATAAAAATGATAAGCCCATTATGCTAAGAACCTACCTCTCAGGTGAGGCAAGACGCAAAGGCATAAAGCATGGCAAGATATAAAGCAGGGACTTTGGTGTAAGCACTTTGGCTTCCCTCCTGTCAGCCCTGCAGCTGCAGCGACCTTTCCTTCTTTGACAGTCATCTTCAAGCTGTGAGACTTGGGACATCATGCACAAGAAATGAATCTGTGCCCAGGTAATGAGGACATGTGCAAGCTTTAAAAATCCAAATTCCATGTCGCTCTGTTATTTCAAAAAAGAACTCCTCCCTAAAGACTCAACACTCAAAGAAAAAATTATGTTTTCTTTGTGTTTGACTGAGGCACATTTCCCAAATGACAATATGTACTTGAGCAGACCTGCCAGTTTCGCTAGAAAATAAATCTCTGCACTACATGTGGTGAGGGGACATATTTCCCCCATTTCCTCAAGGACGTGTTCCAATCATTCGCAGTAGTCTTATACATTGTCTTCTTGAAAAATATATATATAATGAAGTAAGAAGTAGATTTGCAGAAAGTAGATTTCTGTATCCTTATTTCTCTAGTAGCTATTTTTCTTTCTTAGGATTCATGCTAGATACTTAATATCCTGGTTTGTGGCTTTCCAATGATTTGGGAGTTAGCACTGGTTTTTCTTTTGGGTGAGTTAAGTTTAGGAACATTTTCCTAATATAACTCTCCATTTAAAACACATTATGAAGACCCAGGCACAGTGGCTCACGCCTGTAATTCCAGCACTTTGGGAGGCCAAGACAGGCAGATCACTTGAGGTCAGGAGATCAAGACGAGCCTGGCCAACAAGGTGAAACCCCATCTCTACTAAAAATACAAAAATTAGCCAGGTGTGGTGGCGCAAACCTATATCCCAGCTACTCGGGAGGCTGAGGCAGGAAAATCGCTTGAACCCGGGAGGCAGAATTCGTTGCAGTGAGCCGAGATTGTGCCACTTCACTCTAGCCTGGGCGACAGACAGACTCTGTCTCAAAAACAAACAGACAAACACATTAGGATACTTGTCTAATGCTAATTATATTGAATAATTTGATACATCTTATTATTTATTGACACTGAAAATGCAATCTAAGTCCTGGCGAATAAAGCAATTCAAACTTGGGTGTGCACATGAATTACCCAGGGATCTCGTTAAAATGCAGATTCTGACTCAAGAGGTCTGAAGTGGTGACTGAGATCCTGTATTTCTAACAAGTTCTGTTGCTCTGATGATGCTGATGCTAGAACCACACATTGAGTAGCAAAATTGTAGAACTGTGTTACTCAAGCTTCATGCGAACATCAAACAACCCTGTTCCTGGACCCCGTACCCAGAGGTTCTGATGGGGTAGATCCGAGGTGGGATCTTAGAGTCTGCACTTCAAACAAGCTCTTAAGTGAGTCTGATACTGCACATGAGTAGATTAGATGCTGAGTAGCATACAAGACAACCTGGTTGAACATAAAATGTTAGCCAGATCTTTCTTTACTAGACCAAACACACAGTTTTGCATAACAGGACATTTTAGATAAATAAATGTTAGCATGCGTCAGAACATTCCAAAAAAAGAAACATGAGCAATTTCTACAATTCAGTTAAAATTGTAAAGACTGTGGCTGGTGGGAAAGAACACTGGAGGTGGGTTGACTTTTCCAGCAGAAAATAATAAGAGATGTGAAATGTCAAATGTGAACAGTTGAGTTCATATGGAGGAAGTGTTTGCCGCATTTGGCTCCTCATCATATGCAAAGGAGCAGGAGAAATCTTTACACTTTGGCCAACAGTCAGTGTGACTTGCTGTCGACATCAATAGATAAAAGATTGGGAAGGGTAGTGGGGGGCTAGGTAGGGATAGTTAATGGGTACAAAAATATAGCTAGAAAGAATAAGACCTACTATTTGATAGCACAATAGGATGACTATAGTCAATAATAACTTAACTGAATATATTTAAGTAACTTAAAGATCGTAACTGGCTGATTTGTCACTCAAAGTTAGATAAGTGCTTGAGTGAATGGATACCCCATTCTCTATGATGTGCTTATTTCACATTGCATGCCTATATCAAAAGACCTCATGTACCCCATAAATATATACACCAATTATGTACCCACAAAAATTTTTTAAAAGAAAAAAAAAGCAGTTAATGAGAATTAAAAGAAATTCAAGACTTGAGGAGGGCAAAGTCCTATAGTTCAAACCCCGAAGTGCTTGAAAGATTCAAGTTAGCTAAGAGAGCCAAAGAGGAGTAAGGATGAAATAAAAATCCTAGAATTGCTTCATAATAATAATGCAGGGACATCTTGGTGAGTAAGCTACCTGTGAAGCCACATCCCAGGCTTTTGATTTGAATCAGTAATGCAATGATGACAAGGAATAATGCCTGCTTAAAACAAATAGGGCTTTTTTATTTAACCTGTTGTTTATGGGGCCAGAAGATAAAGCATTAAGTTGCAGTTCGTGAACAGATTCCCTGGCTGTGAATGGCTGATGAGACAAGAAACACCAGCTTTTCTCAGAAGAAACAATCCCATTTAGGGTTTTTAGGAGGAGACAAGAGTCCTGGCAAAAGGATATAGTCCAGACCCCAATCTTTGATGCATGGCCCAGCTCACACAGGCCTCTAATGCAAGGATAAATAACTGGCAGGGCGCGGTGGCTCACGCCTGTAATCCCTGCACTTGGGGAGGCTGAGGCAGGTGGATCATGAGGTAAGGAGATCGAGATCATCCTAGCCAACATGGTGAAATCCGTCTCCACTAAAAATACAAAAATTAGCTGTGTGTGGTGGTGTGTGCCTGTAATCCCAGCTACTAGAGAGGCTGAGGCAGGAGAATCACTTGAACCAAGGAGTTGAAGGTTGCAGTGAGCCGAGATAGCGCCACTGCACTCCAGCCTGGCAACAGAGTGAGACTCGTCTAAAAAAAAAAAATGAAAAGAACTGAACACTTTGCCAGATTAGCTACAATAAATAAGTTAGGACACTGTAGTAAGAGATGCCCACTCTTCACCATATACCTGAGGGCTTTGTCATGTCCAGGAACATCTTTCTGAAGAACAGCATCCAGTATTGCACAAGTTTACCTGAGGGCTTTGTCCATCTCCCAGGGAGGAAGGCTAAGTCCTCAGCCAATGACTGCCTGGAGATGGTGGATAAATACCACAGCTCCCTCGCTTTTCTAATGGATACACTGAGACATGGTGAAGTCTACTGGCTCCTAGAATTCCCCAGTGGGGCTAAGCTCCAATTGCTCAAATTGCAAACCTTATTAGCTACTTTCCCTTCTTTGTCTCACTTCCTTCCCCTCCTACTGTTATTTCTTGAAATTGCCTTCCAAATAAATAACTTGCACTCAAATTCTTATCTCAGGTTCTGCTTCTAGAGGAACCCAAACTGAAACACGTGGGTTTTGGTAGCATATTATAAAGAAGAATTAGAATATCTGCAGAATAGGCCACTATTCTGAGATCATCGGGTTCCCATAAACAGTACTGTTGGCTGGATGCGGTAGCTCAAGCCCATAATCCCAGCACTTTGGAAGGCTGAGTCAGGTGGATCAGGAATTCAAGACCGGGAGTTCAAGACCAGCCTGGACAACACGGGGAAACCCTGTTTCTACTAAAAATAAAACAAAAATAGCTGGGCATGGTGGCGCATGCCTGTAATCCCCGCTACTCCAGCGGCCAAGGCATGAGAAATTGCTTGAGCTCGGGATGAGGATGTTGCAGTGAGCTGAGATCATGTCACTGCACTCCAGCCTGGGCAAAAGAGGGAGACCCTGTCTCAAATAAAAACAAAACAAAACAAAAAATGCAAACACAAAAAAACTAAACAGCACTGTCAAAGCACTGGGTGGAAGAAGAGCCACAAGCAATGCTGCCACAAATTCTGCCAGAAAGAATTCCATGACATTGATTTGACATTAGTTTCAGAGGTAGATACAAACACAAAACAGACTAAGATGCCTTAGTTGATACGTGTATATATGCAAGTGTATGAGTCAGGACACGTACTTACATCTGTATGAGACAAATGGAACCATTTGTGTTGCCTGAGCACACATACAGAAAGCTTGTTCTGCTCATCATGACTGGGTACTAATTTCCTAACATTTGAGTTTCTCTAACATATAGCAATATCCATTTCCCTTATTTCCTACAGTGACAATATATTTACACATACTTATACTCTATTATATACTAGACAGTGTTATTTATACTATATGACATAATGTTTTGGCTTATATAGTCATATATAATGTTAATTATAAATGTACATGTAAGTTTTCCTCCTTTTTTGAAGAATTACTTTCCTTTTCCCTAGAATTACTATAAGGACATAGAACTCCTTGTTAAATATTATAATTTGAAGCACACAATGAACAATTCTACAATGGAAGCAGAGCATGTTGGAGTCAGGTACTGCCCTAATTACATGACCTAAAAAAGTCTCTGATTTCTATTTCCTTGTATGTAAAATATCAATACATAACATTTCCATCATTTACATTTATATAAGAAATATCTAGATGTATCTAAAATGTCTAGAATATTTCCTAGCATAGACAGGCAATAAATCAATAGATGTGTATGTGTTTATAACAGGAAGTACTATTATATATGAGATTATTATGCATAAAGTATTATTACAAATCACAGTATTACACATGAGATGACTTTTAGATAGCTTAGGTTTTGTTTATTTTGTGTTCATTTTACCTTCTGTGAATTGTCTGATACATTAATGAAAACACTAGAAATCCATATCAATGTTTCCTTCGTTTCAAATCCATTTACTCAATATTCTACACAACGCTCATTTTCAAAGGTTTCAAAACCACTTCATTATTGCCTCAAGTAAGAAGGAATGGTATTTTGCTGTGTGGAGAAAAGTTGTTTTTTGTTTATTTGTTTGTTTTTCATTTTGATTATGGTACCAATGTTTGAAAAACATTGACTTCCTCTGAGAGAGAATTCCTGGCACTCTGCGATGCTGCTGCCTTTCTGAAGATGGATGAAATGAACAGCAGTGCTGTAATGAACTCTTTGGGTAAATGTCCCAGTAATGTCTCTGACACCACAAGATGCTGATCTGGCTAAATCCACAAAGTAGGAACTTGTAGAGTAATCGCAACCCACTTACACTTGGGTGATTTTCATGTATTTGCTCAAGTCAGTGACTGACGGTAAAATACAAAACCCTTGAGTACGGGGCAAAATAGCCTGGCAAGCAGCTGTTAATGACAAATATTTACATAGTATTGGGTTTCAGCAGACATTAATACTTTTTAAAAAACAAAATATTTTCACCAGTCTAGAAAATAAAAGAGGGGGACAGATCCCTTCTGTGTTTGCATTATAATAACAATGGCATCCTCAAAAATAACAGCAATCACTTTACATTTATTGACCACAGCCTACACACTAGGAAGTAAAATAAGTATTCTATATCATCTTATTTCATTCTTAGGACAACATAACCACCCTTATCTAAAACACTATTAAATCATGTTGATTGACAATATGCAATTAATATTTTGTCCATGTTCAATGGTTTTTAAAACATTAATTTTCATTTCTTCTTTGCTGATTATTTCATCAACATTAATTCTGAAGTTTCAGAGGGCAATTGCTTTCTTTGAGTACTGTAATATTGATCTTACCATATTTTATCACAAAGCCTGATTATAAACATTTAATAAATACCAAGCTATTACTTAGTACATGATTTAAAATATATAAAGCACCAATTTATCTCACACTCAAAAATGACAAAATAGTGAGAGAAAATCAATTATTTTAGCCCTAAAACAAGATAGACTATTGGTTGCAAAAGATTTACAAAATCAATCAATCAATTTTATGAATAGCTGCCAAATTATATAATGAGATTTGAGGACTGAGAATGAGCTTCTCTCAAAATATCAGTTCCAGTCCTCACTATAATGTTTGACATTATCATATAAATATTCATTGCTGTGTGTCCTAATGGATTTTCAAATTTGTGATATCATTTACTGGACTATAAATGTCACTTGGTGGGTGTATCAATTTTCTCAGGCATGGATGTGTACCAAATTGCCAAAAATTTGTGAGTTAAAACAACACAAACTTATTATCTTACAGTTCTGTGGTCCAAAAATCTGAACCAGTTCTCACTGGGCTGAAATCAAGATGTCAGCAGGATGCACGCTTTTTTGGAGGCTTTATGAGACAACTCATTTCCTCGTCCTTTCCAGCTTGCAGAGGCTGCACAAATTCCTTGGCTTATGGCTCCCTTCCTCTGTCTTCAAAGCCAACAAAAACAGGTTGAGTCATTCACAGATTGCATAACTCTATTCTCCTTCCACAGTCTCCTCTCCCTCTGAATCTCCTTTTAGGCCTCCTTTGACTTTTAAGGCCCTTGGTGATTACACTGGGCCCACCTGTATAATCCAGGGTAATCTTACTATGATCATCTGATTAATAACCTAAAATCCATCTACAATCCCAATTCGCCTTTATTATGGAGATAACATACCTATAGGTCCCAAGGTGAAGGATGTGAACATCTTTGGAAGGCCATTCTACTCAGTGGGATATATATTACTGATGACATGAATTCACTTATTGTGCCTAAATATCTCCTGAGTACCTATTATGTTTCTAGCACCAGGTTAGGCTCTGGAGAATTAATGTAAATAAGACAGTAATCAGCTGTACTTATCACATAGCTCTCACGGCTCTAAATAAATCTGGGAAAGTCTGGAGTAAGCATCAAGGCAAATCAACAAAATGCACGATTCTTATCATTGGAAGCTTGCATTTTAAATTTTAGTCTTATTAACCCCTGAGAGCAAGCAAATCAAATTAAAAAAAAATGTGTACCACTGAGAAGGCAAAGGGCAGCTGCCAATTTTTAAAAATTGCTCGTTTTACTATTTTGCTTGAGGCTAGTTTCCATTAACAGATTATAAAAGTTGTGGCAAGAATATAATAGAGCTATACTTACAGTTCATTCTCATGATTCACAGATACTGTATTGTGAATTTGCCTACTAGCTAAGATTTATTTTTAACCCCAAATCAAAGCTTTTTGTGCTTTCGTGGTCATTTGTGAATGTGTCCACAGCAGTGAAGACTCTGGGCTGCCCAAGGTACCTGCTTCCAACTGAGTTCAAACAAGGTGGCACTCTACCTTCTTGTTTCAGCTACAATACTGTAAACAAGGGTTTTTTCCATTATCTATTCATTTTTCACACTTTTGTGCATTTTTTGGTGATTTCCCTGTTTAAAATGGGCCCCAAACGTAGGGCTGAAATGATGCCTCGTGTTCCTAAGTACAAGAAGGCTGCCATGCACCTTACAGGGAAAATATGTGTTAGGGAAGCTTCATTCAGTCATGAGTTATAGTGCTGTTGGCCATGAGCTCAATATTAATAAATCAGCACTACAGACTAAATAAGGTGTCTTTAAACAGAAACATACGTAAAACAAGGTTACGTATTGACTGGTGAACAGAAATATTGCAATCAGAGGCTCACGGGACTCTAATTGTATATTTACCCACTACTCTCTAATTCATTGTTCACAGGAACTTTACAGACCATAATTTCCATGCATAATGAGAATCAACTCACTCTCCACACACACATACGCGTGTGCGCGCGCACACACACACACACACACGCACACACACATACGCGCGCGTGTGCACACACACACACTTCTAATTAAAGTCTTAATTTTTGTATACATATGAGAAAAGACTGAAAGGAAACATTCCTATATATAAACAGTTATTTTTGCATGAAGAAAATTACAGTTGTTTCTATTTTTATATGTTCCTCTGTATTTTTCAAGTTTGAATTTATAATCAAAATTGCTAAAATTAAAAAAAAGATATTTTTATCCTATCTTAAAAATAATCTCTAGTCCCTCCTAAGGCAGTGCCTGTGAGATAACATAGCATAGCAATGGTTCAGTATTTGATAATTCATTGTTCACGGAAACTTTATAAAACATAACTATCAGGGAAAGTGAGAATCAGCTGTATTTATCACATAGCTCTTGCGGCTCTAAATAAATCTGGAAAAATCTGGAGTAAGCATCAAGGCAAATCAACAAAATGCATTATATTGTCTGAAAAAGGGATCTTTAAATATTTATAATTATGCTCCTGTCATGTAAACTGTTTCATACTTTATAAGTTGCACCTGTCAGGTGTCAGAATAATTCATACGTATATCTTCACTATATTTATACCTTAGGCTATTTTCCTTCAAAAAATATTGTAACCGGTTGAATGCTGACTGTAAATTAACTCACTGGTTTTTTAAAAATTTTAAATATTTCACATTCGGCTCATGTTTTGAAAAATACGATTTCCCTGCTGTTCTTACTAATTTCCCCGTATATTAGGTATTTGAGGGAATAAAACAACAGAGCTCTAAATACAGATAATTAACTGCAGTAAAATACAATCTTATTTGAAAATGTGTTATGTATGCTTGTAAAATTAATTCTTAAAGCCTGGCTACATGTCAATGGGTGATTTCGAGGTCCTGATGAAGCATGACTAATAACAAGGCCACTTTCAGTCGCCTACCACGACTGTTTCTGTGAGAGGAGTGCGGAAATCTCCTCCCGTAGGTACCAAAGAGATTAATCAACTCATCAGTGCCTCTGCATCCCACACTCTCCAAGTGTGGGAGAATGAAAAGCAAGTCAGTGACAACCACAGCTACATGGTACTTTATCAGAGTTGGCTGAATCCTCGCTTGGGTTTGGGTGCCCTCCTTTCATCCGTTACTGAGGCAAACAACTTCGCATTCATCTTGATCCTTTATTCAGCTTGGTCCTCATGGTGCTCATTACTGCCAGCCTCAACTTATTGCAACTAAATTTGTATTGTGTAAGACTGGGAACTTGGCTGGGCGCGGTGGCTCATGCCCATAATCCCAGCACTTTGGGAGGCCAAGGCGGGCAGATCAGAAAGTCAGGAGTTTGAGACCAGCCTGACCAACATGGTGAAACCTTGTCTCCACTAAAAATACAAAAATTAGTCAGGCATGGTGGCACATGCCTGTAATTCCAGCTACTCAGGAGGCTGAGGTAGGAGAATCGCTTGAACCCGGGAGGTGGAGGTTGCAGTGGGCCGAGATCGCGCCACTACACTCCAGCCTTGGCGACAGGGCGAGACTCTATCTCCAAAAAAAAACGAAAAAAAACAAAAAAACTGAGAACTTTACTAAAAATTTAAAGAGGAGAAAACATGTATCTGCCATTAACATTTTTATTATGGACATTTTTAAACACAGACCCAAGGAGAGAGAACAGAATTTAAAACTTACACACATCTACCTCCAGAGACGAACTCAGGACGAATTTTATTTCACCTACACTCATGTCCCCTCCAAGTTTATCACCTTTACTACACAATCATTTTAAGTTCAGTCCCAGACATACTATTTCATGCATAAATATCTCAAAAGGTATCTTTAAAGAATGAGAATTCCTTATAAAGCAAAAACACAATTTAATTATCACATCTAAAATTTCACAATAGTTCTGTAATATCATCAGCATCCTGTGTGGACTGTTTATCCCTTAAAAGTATATGTGCATACAAGTGTATGCAATATTGTTTACATCAGGATATCAAAATTTTACATGCGTTACATTCTATTGTTGTTTTTCTTAAATCTATTTATGGATCACTCTTCCTTCTTCTTTCAATCATCTATTAAAAAAAAAAAAAGGCCATTTGTTCTATAATGTTTCCTGGCTTGCTCATTGTTCCCCTCTGTTGTTATATGATTTTTTTTCTGTTCCTATATTTATTATAAACTGGTAGTTAGAACTTTGGCTTGACTCTGGCAAGAATCCTTCAAAGCCCACACTGTGTACTTCCAGGTACCTCCTACCCGGTTGTCTCTGTTTTAATGTGAGCCATCATTGATGTTCTCTAGGTACATTATTTCATTAGAGTTTACAAAATGGAGTTATTCTAACATTCTTACATTTTGTGTGCTGACCTGGAATGCTTCCAAAATGGGAAAGTGTCTTTCATTAAATATTTGGTTACCCTGAGATGCAGTTTAGTAATAAAAAAAAGTAGGATAAATACTTGATTTTTCCTTTCACAAACCAATGTTCAGACTAATGAGTTGATTCTCTGGCATCTTCCAATAAAGATGGATAAGAAACGTTTTGTTCTATAACACGTTCATGAATGTTTAACTTGATGTTTCAGTCCATTTCTGGTATTATTGATGTTTCAATTATTCCATTTGGCCAGTGAATCCTTTTCAAGTTAACCGCTGACTCCTCTGGACATCACTCCAGTAGCCTTTGACAGCATACTTGTTTTCTGGTATAAAATAATCCCCATTTATTTGTATATTTGATGCCTCAGTTTGGATCCAGTCTTTTACTGCAAGGAATTCTAGATCCTTTTACAGGAAAGTGGTATTTGGTGCCCTCAGTGTAGGTGCTAGGAGATATCATTTTTCCTTGACAATTTCTTGGTAAACACAGTCACAGTTTTTTGATAAACCAAACTAGGAAATAGTTCTATTTTTCTTAAAAGAAAATATATTCAGAGTTCATACTGATGTACCTAATTCAAACACAGGGTTATATGATATCTACTTAATCTTTCTGATTTTAGATTTGCTTCTTTTTTCTCTTAAATTGAAAATTATTATTTCCAATGATATCAATATAATCACATTACTGCTTTATCAGGATAAGTTTCAGAGTCACAACACAATATTTTAAGTAAAAAATGGCTGTCATTAGCAAAATGTGATCATTGAAAGGAGCTTAAGATTTTTTTGGCAATGGGATCTAAAAAAGTAAAATACACAGATTACTGTTTTAAAGTCACTTTAAATAATTCATTTCTATGTATTTATGCCTTCAACTTAATAGGTTTATTTGTTCCATTTTACTTTTGCTTTTTAGATATACAATTATTAAATTGCGTGTATTACTCTATAGTAAAATCTGAAAAACAAGGTATGTTCTTTCTCTGTTCTATATATGTATGCCTTCAACTTAATAGGTTTATTTGTTCCATTTTACTTTTGCTTTTTAGAAATGGCTTTATGATATTTAATTTGGTATACAATTATTAAATTGTGTGTATTACTCTATAGTAAAATCCGAAAAACAAGGTATGTTCAAAAAAGTCTAGCTTTTTTCTCTGTTCTATCCCTCCCCCATAGGTTATCATAAAGGTAGCTTTCTTTTAAAAAATTATTATCCTCTCATTTATTTAAAAAGTATAAGAAAATATATAAATATATGTGCATATCTCCATTCCCGTCATTTAAATAAATAACATACCCTACACAGTTTCTTCACTTTGTCTTTGTGAAGGTGATTAAACAAATGTGAGGGGTAGAGGTAAACCACATGTTAATTCTCTTAAATAGATTTTACCCCTGAAGGGTTATCTAGATGAAATTGACGATCACCTGAAGGAAGTAGAAGCTGAGTCCTAGACATCCTACAGTAAATTTTGGAGGACTTTCCAACTTAATTCCTCAGGTATTCCTGGTCATCTGCATTCTCCTTCCACTAGCACAGTGTCAGAATTACCATTGTGACTTCTCCTAGATAGAGCCATGCATCTCTCAGAGTCTCTTCTGGGACAACATTTGGGTGGGATGGGGGACTGGGAGGCTACTGTGTGACAGTTCAATGTCAGGTTTGGGGACTCACTCCAAAAACATGTCAATAACCTCTGTTCTGATGTCTCCAAGGGCTGCAAGAGCTGCTGAGGTTTGGAGAATGGCAACTCACACACACACACAAAGATTCTCATCTTTAAAGTTACTAGATTCTAAAATTCAGTCCATCTGATTCAATCTATCTAGAGGAAGATAGTGTGAAAGTATTAATAACTTCCTAAAAAAGTTTTATGCAAAAGTAATTGTGTGTAAATGGTAATGGGAAATAGAGGACAGAGTTTCAAAGGTATGGAGAAAAAACTTGGGAAAGTTACAAAGCCTGGCGACAAAGGAGAATACTGAAGACTAGATCCAGGGAAGTTCAATAATCCAAACATGATAGCAACTAACTTAAAAGGAAGTAAACGAGTTCATGATGGTCATAATTTTTTCTTGGCATTCTAAGGTACACATACTGATGCTTGTGGTGTGGAAGAGGTGTCCTATATACATGATTTCCTGAGCACACATTCGTTCCACCCTTGGTAACTACTGACATAATCACAACCTTTAAATATTTATGGATGGTTCAAGTACGTGGTGTTTTGTTCCAAGCACTAATGGTAAGAACACAGCCCTTCAGCTATATAAAGGTAGTATCACTACTTACAAATAAAAAAATGGGCAAATGTTTTCAAGAAAAAGAAAACCACTCCCCCAGTCACATTTAGTTTCAAACCATGTCTTAGTCATCTTATTGTTACACTTTGCTTGAAGCTATTCAAGTAATCATAAGCATTTTTAAAATGGGGGAAAATGCAGAAAAAAATACAGAATACAAAAATGCTCTAAGAATTTCCCTTTAAAGTATAGCAATACTGATTTCAAAGTAATCTTGGAATCTGAAGGAAAGCATTGGGAATTTAACCCCCAATTTCTTTGTATCAATGAGACTGAGACACTGATTATGTAATACGGAGAGACATGGAGTTTACCAATACATGCAAATCCTGGTCCTATATGCCTATGCCAGAAACAGTATACGTCCCTTGACAATCACAGATGTCTGTCACCTTCTTCAACTCCACCTGATTTCCATATTAGCTACTACAAAGGTTCTAATTATTATATCTTATTCAAAATGAAATAACTTTAGTGTATGTCAGCTAATTCTAAATGTATAGGGCCATTTTGAACACATTTTCTGGCATAATATAATTGAACTGTAATATCTTGAAATACTGCAATAGACCTGCATTTGATAAAATTAAGTTCTCAAAAAATATTCAGAACATTCACCACATAATTCTGACATCCTATATCAAGCATTTGTGCAAATGTCATTAAAGTAGATAGACAAAAACATTCATGAAGTCAAGGACTTCACACCCTGAGGTCATCAAGATCCACACTATTATCTAGAAGTTAAGCATATCTTTTAAAATCTGAACTTAAGAGTAGAGAAATCCTTCACATATCATTAACCCAAGAACAGAACAGGAAGCAAGAATATTACGGATCCATGAATCAATTTAAAGAAAAGATAAGGACCATTGTCCTGGTCAGAACCAGCTAAGATCAGTCAGTAGTGATTGAAACTGATGTGTACACCTAACTACTAAATCAGAAGTCGAATACAGAAAGTCACTCAAAAGATAATGTCACAGCTTGGTTAATCACCAGTTTCACTGGGAGGAAAAACTTGATTAATTGGTGCTTCTCAGATGAATGATAAAACAGTATTTGATTAATTAGGATGTGACCTCCGGCTGCAATGTACAAAGTAGAATGATAATATTAAGACAAAATCAGTTAGAGAAAGAGCAGTATATTTTGGAACTGACTCAGTTAAAGGAGGAAAAAGAACATTAAATTAACGTCAACTCTAAACCCCAAAGAAAGTTTAAATGAGAAAATATATTTCACAAATTACAATTGTAATGAAATGAAAAATTATAAATAGAGTGAGAATTAGTAGAGGAAAACTACCTAACCTCTAGATTGTAGGGAGGTGGGGTTCCTGTGAGTTCCTGTGAATAAGAGTTCCTGTGAATCTCATTCTCTTTCAGGATGAACTTCCCTGACACGCCTCTATAGCCACAGCCAACAACCATGATTCCCTCGCATTATTTCCTCCCATTTCCCATGTAGCGCTGTAAATTGGAGTCATTTGTAAGTACCAGAAAGTAGGACTCAGATTCAATTAGACCCTATGACACCCAAGGAATGGCGTGCACAGCAAAAGGCATCCCATGAGCATGGATCTTTGAGACTAGGGTAACCCTAAAGGTCACACAAACCCAGAGGTTCTAAGTTTACAGATGAGGAAACTGAGGCTCAATCACATTTTGAGTGTGAAGTCACAAACTGTGAGTCAAAGTCACAAATCAAGTGAGCTGTAGAACTGGATATAGAACTGAAGCCCTCTCTCTGATACATAAAGCTTCTTCATCACACAAAGATGGCTCACGTTCCTCCTGTTCCACAAACCTGAACTTGATACACAGGCCTCCTCGTGGTGGACCCTAGGTGACGACAGCTGGGCCAGGTTGTCTCCCTCACTCTGACTTGGAGGACAGACTTTGCAGGAGTACAACATCCCTCAAAAGCTGTGTTCTATATGGAATCTTAAGGAAAGTATGTGAGACGCACCTAGAAAGCTGAGGTGTGGTCAGGGCTGAGATTGCAAGAATACACTGGAAACAGACCATTCACAACAGTGAGGCCAGGGATACCCCAAGCCTTACACCAAGGTCTACTCAGAAAGGTCCCCTTGTCTGTCCTTTTCTAAACCCGGAACTTCCATGTCATGACCTGGAAGAACACGCAGAGGCCTTGTTTTCCACTGCTGTCTTCTCTTTCTTCCAACAATCTTTTCTGTGCCATCCAGGGTCCTCACTATATTGTTTTATTTGACTTTTAATTGTATAGATTTAGGGAGTATAACTGAAATT